>NW_004444085.1:2129875-2149001 GCF_000243295.1 Trichechus manatus latirostris
TTGTTTTCTTTATGTTGAGGTATAATCCATACTGAAGGCTGTGGTCTTTGATCTTCATCAGTAAGTGCTTCAAGTCCTCTTCACTTTCAGCAAGCAATGTTGTGTTATCTGCATAATGCAGGGTGTTATTCTGTCTTCCTCCAATCCTGATGCCCATTTCCTTTTCATGTAGTTCAACTACTTGAACTATTTGCTCAGCATACAGATTGAATAGGTATTGTGAAAAGATAGAACCCTGACACACACCTTTACTGACATTAAACCACAGAATATCCCCTTGTTCTGTCCAAACAACTGCCTCTTGATCTGAGTACAGTTTCCTCATGAGCACAATTAAGTGTTCTGGAATTCCTATTCTCCGCAATGTTATCCATAATTTGTTATGACCCACACAATCGAATGCCTTTGCATAGTCAGTAAAACACAGGGAAACATTTTTCCTGGTATTCTCTGCTTTCAGCCAGGATCCATCTGACATCAGCAATGATATCTCTGGTTCCACGTCCTCTTCTGAATCTGGCATGAATTTCTGGCAGTTCCTTGTCTACATACTGCTGCAGCTGCTTTTGAATGATCTTCAGCAAAATGTTACTTGCGTGTGGTATTAATGATATTATTCAATAATTTCCATATTCAGTTTGATCACCTTTCTTGGGAATAGGTATAAATATGGATCTCTTCCAGTCAGTTGGCCAGGGAGCTGTCTTCCAAATTTCTTGGCATAAACAAGTGAGCACTTCCAGTGCTGCATACATTTATTGAAACTTCTCAATGGATATTCCATCAATTCCTGAAGCCTTGTTTTACGCCAGAGCTTTCAGTGCAGCTTGGATTTCTTCTTTTAGTACCATCGGTTTTTGATCATATGGTACCTCTTGAAATGATTGAACGTTGATCAATTCTTTTTGGTATAATGACTCTGTGTATTCCTTCCATCTTCTTTTGATGCTTCCTGCATCGTTTAAGATTTTCCCCATATAATCCTTCACTACTGCAACTCTAGCCTTGAATTTTTTTCTTGAGTTCTTTCAGCTTGAGGAATGCTGAGCGTGTTCTTCCCTGTTGGTTTTCTATCTCCAGCTCTTTGCACATGTCATTATAATACTTTACTTTGTCTAATCTAGCTGCCCTTTGAAATCTTCAGTTCTTTTATTTCGTGATTTCTTCCTTTTTCTTTAGCTACTCAAAGTTCAAGAGCAAGTTTCAGAGTCTCTCCTGACGTTCATTTTGGTCTTTTCTTTCTTTCTTGACTTTTTAATGACCTCTTGCTTTCTTCATGTATGATGTCCTTGATGTCATTCCACAACTCGTCTGGTCTTCGGTCATTAGCGTTCAATGCGTCAAATCTATTCTTGAGATGATCTCTGAATTCAGGTGGGATATACACAAAGTGATACTTTGGCTCTCGTGGATTTGTTCTAATTTTCTTCAGTTTCAACTTGATCTTGCATATGAGCAATTGATGGTCTGTTCCACAATCAGCCCCAGGCCTTGTTCTGACTGATGATATTGAGCTTTTCCATCATCTCTTTCCACAGATGTAGTCGATTTGATTCCTGTGTATTCCTTCTGGCGAGGTCCAGGTGTATAGTCGCCGTCAATGTTGAAAAAATCTATTTTCAATGAAAAAGTCATTGATCTTGCAAAATTCTATCATGCGATCTCTGGCATCATTTCTATCACCAAGGCCATATTTTCGAACTACCAATCCTTCTTCTTTTTTTCCAACTTTCGCATTCCAATCACCAGTAATTATCAATGCATTCTGACTGCATGTCTGATCAATTTCAGACTGAAGAAGTTGGTAAAAATCTTCAATTTCTTCATCTTTGGCCTTAGTGCTTGGTGCATAAATTTGAATAATAGTCGTATTAACTGGTCTTCCTTGTAGATATATGGATATTATCCTATCACTGACAGCATTGTAGTTCAGGATAGATCTTGAAATGTTCTTTTTGATGATGAATGCAATGCCATTCCTCTTCAAGTTGTCATTCCTGGCATAGTAGACCATATGATTGTCCGATTCAAAATGGCCAGTATCAGTCCATTTCAGCTCACTAATGCCTGGGATATCAATGTTTATGCATTCCATTTCATTTTTGATGATTTCCAATTTCCGTAGATTCATACTTCGAACATTCCACATTCCGATTATTAATGGATGTTTGCAGCTGTTTCTTCTTATTTTGAGTCGTGCCACATCATCAAATGAAGGTCCCAAAATCCTGACTCCATCCATGTCATTAAGGTTGACTCTACTTTGAGGGGGCAGCTCTTCCCCAGTTTCTTTTGAGTGCCTTCCAACCTGAGGGGTTCATCTTCTGGCACTATATCAGACAATGTTCTGCTGCTATTCATAAGGTTTTCACTGGCTAATTTTTTTCAGAAGTAGACTGCCAGGTCCTTCTTCCTAGTCTCTCTTAGTCTTGAAGCTCAGCTGAAACCTGTCTGCCATGCGTGACCCGGATGGTATCTGAATACTGGTGGAATAGCTTCCAGCATCACAGCAACATGCAAGCCCCCACAGTACGACAAACTGACAGGATACAAGATTAACATACAAAAATCTGTTGGATTCCTATACACCAATAAAGAGAAGGATGAAAATGAAATGAGGAAAACAATACCACTTATAATAGCCCCTAAAAAAATAAAATACTTAGGAATAAATCTAACCAGGGATGTAAAATACCCATACAAAGAAAACTACAAAACACTACTACAAGAAACCAAAAGAGATCTACGTAAATGGAAAAACATACCATGCTCAAGGATAGGTAGACTCAGCAGTGTGAAAATGACAACTCTACCCAAAGCAATTTACAAATACAATGCAATCCCAATCCAAAAACCAAAAACATTCTTTAAAGAGATGGAAAAACTAATCATGAACTTTATATGGAAAGGGAAGAAGCCCCTGAGAAGTAAAGCGCTATTGAAGAAGAAGAAGAAAGTTGGAGGACTCACACTAACTGACCTCAGAAACTACTATACAGCTATGGTAGTCAAAACAGCCTGGTACTGGTACAATGACCAATGGAACAGAATTGAGAACTCAGATGTAAATCCATCCACCTACAGTCACCTGATCTTCGACAAGAGCCCAAAGTCCATCAGATGGGGAACAGACAGTCTTATAAACAAACGGTGCTGTCAAAACTGGATGTCCATCTGCAACAAAATGAAACAGGACGCATGCCTCACACCATATACAAAAATTAATTCAAAATGGATCAAAGCCCTAAATATAAAGCCAAAAACTATACAATTCATAGAATAAAAAATAGAATAGAAGCACTAATACACGGCATTAACAAGATACCAACCATTACCAACAACACACAAACTCCAGAAGATAAGCTAGATAACTGGGATCTTCTAAAAATTAAACACTTATGGTCATCAAAAGACTTCAACAAAAGAGTAAAAAGAGGACCTACAGACTGGGAAAAAAAATTTAGCTATTACAAATCAGACAAAGGTCTAATCTCTAAAATCTAAAAGAAAATCCAACACCTCTACGTCAAAAAGACAAATAATCCAATTAAAAAATGGACAAAGGAAATGAACAGACACTTCACCAAAGAAGACATTCAAATGGCCAACAGACACATGAGGAAATGCTTGTGATCACTAGCCGTTAGAGAAATGCAAATTAAAACCACAATGAGATAGCATCTCACGCCAGCATTACTGGCATGAATCAAAAAACAGGAAATAACAAATGTTGGAGAGGCTGTGGGGAGATCAGAACTCTTATGCATTGCTGGTGGGAGTGCAAAATGTTGCAACCATTTTGGAAAACCATATGGTGCTTCCTTAGAAAGCTAGAAATAGAAATACCATAAGATCCAGCAATCCCACTCCTAGGAATATATCCTAGAGAAATAAGAGTCATCACAGGAATAGACATATGTATACCCATGTTCACTGCAGCATTGTTCATAATAGCAAAAAAATGACAACAGCCTAGATGTCCATCAACAGATGAATGGATAAACAAACTAGGGTACATACACACAGTGGAGTATTAAGCAACAATAAAGAACAATGATGAATCTGCAAAGCACCTCATAACATGGATGAATCTGGAGGGCATTATGGTGAGTGAAATAAGTCAATCACGAAAGAACAAATATTGTATGAGACCTCTACTATAAAAACTCATGAAAATGTTTACACCCAAAAAGAAACAATCTTTTATGGTTACAAGGGGTGGGAGTGGGAATGGAAAAGCACTAGATAGGCAATAGATAAGTGGTAACTTTGGTAAAGGAGAAAACATTTCACAATACTGGGGAAGCTAGCACAACTTGTACAAGGAAAGGTCATGGAAGCTCCATTGACACATTCAACTTCCTGAGGGACCAAACTGCTGGCCTTAGGGCTGTGGGGACCATGGTCTCAGGGAACATCTAGCTCAATTGACATAACATAGTTTATAAAGAAAGTGTTCTACATTCTACTTTGGTAAGTAGCATCTGGGGTCTTAAAAGCCTGTGAGCAGCCATCTAAGATAGTGCACTGGTCTCATCCCTTCCCAGAGCAAGGGAGAATGAAGAAAACTAAAGATACAAGGGAAAGATTAGTCCGAAGGACTAACGGACATCTACCACGGCCTCCACCAGACTGAGTCCAGTACAGCTAGATGGTACCTGGCTACCACCACGGACTACTCTGACAGGGATCATAATAGAAGGCCCTGGACAAAGCTGGAGAAAAATGTAGAAAAAAATTCTAACTCACAAAAAACGACCAGACTTACTGGCCTGACAGAGACTAGAGAAACCCTGAGATTATGGCCCCTGGATACCCTTTTAGCTCAGTAATGAAGTCACTCCTGACGTTCACCCTTCAGCCAAAGATTATACAGCCCCATAAAACAAAACAAGACTAAAGGGGCACAACAGCCAAGGGACAAGTACTAGAATGCAGGAGGGGACAGGAAAGCTGGTAATAGGGAACCCAAGGTCGAGAAGGGAGAGTGTTGACATGTCGTGGGATTATTAACCAATGTCATAAAACAATATGTGTACTAGCTGTTTAATGAGAAACTAGTTGGTTCTGTAAACCTTCATCTAATGTACAATTTTTTAAAATGTGGAAAATAATATATAATTTAAAAAATCTTTAAGCAGAAGAATTTTAAAATCCATCTATCTGGGACAGTACTTATATTTACACTTATCAGAATTGACCTCCACTAGACATTACACTGGACTCCTAGTAGCACAGTGGTTAAGAGCTTGGCTGCTAACCAAAAGGTGAGTGGTTCGAATCCACCGGCCACTGCTTGGAAACCCTATGAGTCAGTTCTACTCTGTCCTATAGGGTCGCTATGAGTCACAAGTGACTGGAAGGCAGTAAGTTTGGTTTTTGGCTTAGACATTACACCATCCTCATTTTGCACATGATACACCAAGATCTTGAGATGATAAGAATTTTATCTACAAGAAATATTACAGGTAAACTTGTGTGCCTCCCTCAATGCAATCGTAAACTTGATACAAAATATATACGGAATAACTTCCGCTTATTCCATTGATACAGATAGCTCTGGAATTCCTCTACTTTTGCTTTTGGCAATTATAGTTTTACTTGCTTAACTCAGAGTTGGTGTAAATTATTTAATGAGCTTTGGCTGTAGGGGTGTTTTACTGAAGCATCTGTCATCCAATTTTGCTAATGTTAATTGAGCTGATTTGCATAACCAAGTGAATTTTTTTCTTTCTCCCATACATGGACATCTCTCCCAAACTTGTGAGTTCATTCCATGAGATTATCTTCCAAAAGAGTAAAGAACCGTTCCTCAGTCAAAGGTATATGACTAGGCACACTGCCCTGGTTGAACACTCAAATAATTCATAAATGAGACAACCATGGCCCTCTAGTTAGGATTAAAAACAAAAAGCAGTTGCTATGGAGTCGATTCCAACTCATGGCGACCCCATGTGTGTTGAATAGAACTGTGTTCCTTAGGGTATTCAGTGGCTGATTTTTCAGAAGTAGATTGCCAGGATTTTCTTCTGAGGTACCTCTTGATAGGTTCAAACAAGCAATCTTTCAGTTAGCAGCCTAGTTTTTAACTGTTTGCATCACCTAGAAACTCCTCTATTTAGGACACATAATCATATTAACAGCTCTCACTCTAAAGAATTATGTAGCTTGAATTAACCATTTCTCAGGGGCTACAGTTCCTTATCTACAAAATAAAGGACTGGAAGTTTTCTTAAATGTCCCTTCCAACTCTAAAATTATATGCACTTAAACTTTGAAATGTCTTTACATTCTTAGATTAGACATAGCCTTTTATTCACCCCAAGATGAAACAGGTGCAAGAATGGAGCATAGGCTTTCGCTGTCCTTACCACTGTGCCTAAAGATAGAATAACCTCTGGTAACAATATGGGTGAAGCCAAAAGAAGGATTAAAGGTTTAGGGAGGTAATGGAAGATCATAATGTGGGTAATAAGTGGAATAACTACTAAAATTCTATTTGACCTAAATCTATTCATATCATTTTATTGGAAATATGGATTTTTGTTCATGTTCTTGTTTAATGAACATGGGTGACTAGGTAACAAAATTATAGACAGTAAAACTTATATGAAATAGCTCAATACATAGTCAGAAGGAAATAGAACTCAGTACAATAAAGTCTAACTTGATGACTTGAATGCATAAGCATACTAGTTGGATGAAGAAACAGAAATGTGAATGATGTTTATGAAAAATCAATAAATGCATAAAAATTTAAAGCTATTTCTTTACAATAATACAGAAAAGAGTTTTGAAACACTTCAGTTCCACCCATAAGAGTTGTCATAATTTTCCAAAATTAATACCAATCCTCTCTGATGGAGACTTTTCTCCTTGACATGGAGTCAATTTAGACTCATAACAACCCCATGTGTTACAGTAGAATTGCCCCATAGGTTTTTCTTGGCTGTAATCTTCACAGAAGCAGATCACCTGCTGTGCTGCTGGGTGAGTTTTGAACTGCTAATCTTTAGGTTAGTCTAGTGCAAACCATTTGTGCCACCCAGGGACCACTGATGGAACCTAGTAGATGTAAACTAATACAACCTTCAAAGATTCTGCGTAAGAGGGTGCTGCTCCTCAGCATTGATGGGTAGAAGTCATACATTATGGAAAGAATTAAGCCTGTTCCGTTTGCTAGTCATGGGAATCTGAAAAACAAATCATACTGCTTCATTTTTTAAAGATAAATCATAATATCTGCCCTTATTGCTTCTCAGTATTAATGAATAAACCCACAGTCTTTGCCACCTTAACTATTCATAACATAGAGGTTAAAAAACCAATCACAAAAAACAATGCGTCTTCTAGATATATGCCTAGGTGGTCTTGCAAAAAATTCCCTCAACCCAATTTTATTTTCTATGTCCTTACTCACCTTTTGTACTGGACCCGATTAATGTACTTTTCCAAGATCCTTTGATCACACCTGCCTGCTTGAGGCTCATTCATTTTTCTCCTGAAGAACCCTGGCTACCTCGGCTGTACCTCATCTCCTAACAACTCTGGCCGTCTCAGCCTTAGCCAGGGGTGAGGACTAGACTTCAACATGACCTCCCTTGCACCTGTGCTGTGTGGCAGCAGCTCAAGCATCCAGGTCACACCTGACCAGAACACCGAAAGCTCTGCCTTACCCAATGACTACCTGGAGGGGTGGTGGTGTGTAAAACCATTGGAACTGAGAAAGAGTGGCACACAATGAGAGTCAGGAGATAGAAAGGAGCTGCCCTACACATTTCTAGCATTTTTCCCTGCTAAAAAAATTGCTCTAAGGCATAGTCATTCTAGACAGACTTTCCAGAGATGTCCACTATCACTGAACAACCAACTGTACTGTACTTTCTAATGGTGTTTCTAAGTCAGTGTTTGCTTTCTTTTCTCGTATTCCTCACTTCCCATTTTCCCTCACTACAGATTACCTTAGACTGTACGCATGCCACAATAGAGAATCACCCTGAAATTTTGACTGCAGCTCTTTTTTCTAGAGAACCCAGGCTAAAATAATTTCGTGTAAGTTGTTAGGTGCCGTCGAGTCAGTTCCGACTCATAGCCATCCCATGTACAACAGAATGAAACACGGCCCGGTCCTGCGCCATCCTCACAATTGTTGTTATGCTTGAGCCCATTGTTACAGGCACTGTGTCAATTCATCTGGTTGAAGGTCTTCCTCTTTTCCACTGACTGTCTTTTTTACCAAGCATGATGTACAAGGAGCAACCCTAAAAAGCAGACCATAAGAAGAGTAGTTAGTACCTAAGAAATCTCTGCCTATCTCAAGGTCACAAAGATGATTTCCTATGTTTTCTTCTAGAAGTTTATATGATTAGGTTTTCCACTTAGACCAATATCAGTTTTGAGTTACTTGTTATACATAGTGTGGGGTTTAGATCAAAGTTTTTCCGTATAGACAGCCAATAGTTTCAGCACTATTTATTGAAAAGACTACAGTTTCTCCACTGAATTGTTTTAGCACCTTTGTCAAAAATCATTTGTACATTTATGTGTGGGTTATTTCTGGACTCTCCATTCTTCTCTACTGATCATTGTATCTCTCTTGACACAAATATAACACTGACTTAATTACTGTAGCTTTACAATAAGTCTGGAAATTAGATGGAGTTAATCCTCCAACTTTTTTTTTAAATGTTGTTTTGACTATCTTAAGTCTTTTGCATTTCCATAAGCGTTTTAGAACCAATTTGACAATTTCTACTAAAGAGCCTGCAGAAATTTTGATTGGGGATTGCAGAGAAACTATAGTTCAATTTGAGGAGAATTGTATTCATAAAAATACTGAGTTTTCTGACCCATAATAGCAAAAAAAAAAAAAAAAATTGGACTTCAAAACTAAAACCACTGCTTTTCAGAAGACCCTACTAACAGAATGAATAGACATTCTATACACTAGAATAAATTATTTTCAAACCATGTATTTGGTAAAGTACTCATCCCTATAATATATAAAGAACTCTAAGAACTCAACAATAAGAAGCATACAACCCAATTTTAAAAAGTGTGCAAAAGTTTTGAACAGAATCTTCACCAAAGATTATGTACTAATGGCAAATAACCTCATAAAATGAGATATCACTGTACACTTGTTAGAATGGCTAAATGTGAAGCAACTAGAACTCTCCTACATTGCTGGGGAGTGTAAAATGGCCCAACCACTTTGGAAAACAGTTTGACCATTTGTAAAATATCAAACATACACCTGCCATATGACCTAGCCATTTGCCTCCTAGATACTTACCCGTACAAATGAAAGTGTATTTCAATACAAATAATTGTACAGGAATGTTCACAGCAGCTTTATTTTTAGTAACCAATACCAAAAAACAGTCTAAATGTTCATAGATAGATGAATGGATGAATAAATTGTGGCATAGTCGTAAAATGGAAAACTAATCAGCAATACAAACTAATCACTGATATACACAACAACAGGGTTGAATCCCCACCATGGTCTTTTACTTACACTGAGAAAAAGAAGCCAGATGCAAAATGCTAAGTACTGTATAATTCCCTTTATATAAAGTTTTAGAAAAATGCAAAATAACCTGTAGTAACCACAAACACATTAGTGGTTTCTGGGAGACAATTAACAAGAAATATTTTGGAGGAGGTGGGTAGGTTTATTTATTATTTATTTATTTTATTGTGGTGATGGCTTCATGTGCGTAAACAAATGTCAAAACTCATCAACTATTATAGTTTAAATATGTGAAGTTTATTATCTGATGATTATATCTCTATAAAGCTGAAATGAAAAAATAATCTAGGAGAAAGAAGGCAGACCAGTGCTTACCTGGGACCACAGTGGGAACAGCGTTTGACCGTAAATGGGCACAGAGAATATTTTGGGCAATGGGAGTGTTCTAAAACTGAATGATAGTGATGGTTGTCCAACTGTATAAATTAACTAAAACTCATCAAACTATACCCTTAAAGTGAGAGAACTTTATGGTACATGAATTTTTCTTCTATCATGCCATTTAAAATTGTAAAGGTAAACAGCTGAAAAAGAAATGTCAGTAATCAAGGACCAGCATGGCATCACTGATGATTAGAAAAAAAGCAGTTTTCTCCATGTGGATCAATACCCAGTGCCAAGATGATGCTGGAAGAAGAGAGAAACAGGAGGTGTGGCCTTTGCCTGCATTTCTTCTCCCAAAGAGACAGCCAAAGCAGGCACGAAAATGAATAGGCGTGTTGTGGGCAACATACAGTGAGTATGTAGCCCTGGCTCATAAAAAGGATGAGGAAAAGGCTTGCCTGGCCAACTAGTAAATGCAGCAGGTGACAGGAATAGAAGCTCCCTACAAAAGCCATCCTAAATCAGTTTCCACCTGCAGTTGCTGGCTTCTCTGTACCCACAGTTCCACAGAATCGTTACAGGTCTGCATGCTTCTACCAGTTAGCTCTGCTGAGATATTTTTCATGCCAGTAGCTAGATGGGAGACTTCAACAAGTCTTCCAAAAACACCACATGTCATACACTAGTCTGGGATGTGCCCAGTCTTTTGCCACTTGGCTCCAACTGGGTCTGAGATCCCAGACTATCTGGATATAGGCTGTGTTGGGATTGGCACTGTCCTTGAAGGGCAGACTGACAGCTGCCAGTCTGGAGGAGTAACCACAGCTGCACAGAGCTAGGCACCTCCCGCTGCTGCTCTTCAAATTGTAGTGCCCGGTTAAAGTGCCTTCCTATCCTGCTGCCCGCATGCTGCTTGGAGCCTCAGCATGCACAGCAGGCATGACTCCATACTGGCCGTGAACCTCCACTGCAGCAGAACCAGGGAGAACATGCGTTCCGCTCATCTGCATGTGGCTGGAAGATCTAGAGCATATTCCACGCAACTAGCTCCAGGAGCTGACACTGTGACTCCCCAGGCTCAGTTGTGCTGCCTGTTATAGTCATGCAGTGAGGGAGGATTAGAGGGTGGTATATGTCCCCGGACACAAGTCCAAGGGGGCACCAGATGAGGCAGGGAGGAGGGGTGCTAACTTAAAGATTGCCCCTGTTACCCTTACTTCGCCTCTGCCTCTTTAAACAAGGAAAATTCAGACCCTGAAACAGCCAAATACCCTTCAATGGATTATTAGCTCTAGCACTTAATACTTTCTGTTAGCTTGTCCTAGGAATTCCTTCTTATTGTTAGGTGTCTTCCAGTCATTTTAACTCATAGCAACCCATGTGTTACAGAGTAGAACCTCCCCATAAGGTTTCTTTGGTTGTTATCCTTACAGAAGCAGATTGCCAGGTCTTTCTCCTGCAGAGCCACCAAGGAATTTCAATATCAAGAACAACATTGGCAAACTTAAATCTCTTATTTATCTATAAATCAACTATTCAAAAAATCTAGAAATATTCAATCATTACAGTCAATTTTGTTAATTCTACACTGCACAATGCTAGCCTTTTTGTGTGTATTTGGTTGTGTGTATGGGTTTTGTGTGTGTTACGAATTGAATTGTGTCCCCCCAAAATGTGGGTCAACTTGTCTAGGCCATGATTCCCGGTTATGTGGTTTTCCTCCATTTTGTGATCCGATGTAACTACCTATGTGTTGTAAATCCTACCTCTTTGATGTTAATGAGGCAGGATTATGTTAACGAGGCAGAACTTAAATCTACAAGATTAGGTTGTTTCTTGGGTCAATCTCTTTTGAGATATAAAAGACAGAAGCAGGCAGAGAAGAGGAACCTTCTACCACCAAGAAAGAAGAGCCAGGAGCAGAGCATGTCCTTTGGACCCAGGGTTCCTTCACCGAGAAGCTCCTAGACCAGGGGAAGGTTGATGACAAGGATCCTCCTCCAGAGCTGACAGAGAGAGAAAGCCTTCCCCTGGAACTGGTGCCCTGAATTCGAACTTCTAGCATACTAGACTGTGAGAGAATAAACTTCTGTTTGTTAAAGCCATCTGCTTGTGGTATTTCTGTTATAGCAGCACTAGATAACTATGATAGTGTGTGCCTGTGTTTAAGTGGTTTTATTTAATATAGGTTTGGATGTTGTTTTCTCTTTTTAATTGGTTCTATTTTAAATAGTCACCAAATCCATTTCTCAATAAATGAATAAAACTTCCAATATAAACTACAGCAAAAAAAGTCAACCAAGTGTTGCCAAAGGAAACCATAGCAAAAGGTCTAGCTATAAGAGTTGAATATATTTTACTGTAGAACTAAGTCTAAAATAAACATATGATTAGAGTGCCAATTCAAAAAGTAAATGTTATAAGCCCTAACAATGTCACAATGATTCAACTAACAAAATCAGTAAAGAGAAGAGAAGATGGGAAGTAAAGTAAGTTTTCTTATTGCTTTATCTGTAATACCTGGAAGTCAAAAATGTTATTTAAAAGAAAAATATAATCCAGTAATGGAATTTTTGAGTGTTAAATATGATGTATTATTTTAATTCAGGCTTATTCATGTGTAATTAACATAGCATGAAGTTTGTTGGTTTTAGGTGTACAATTCAATGCATTTGTCAGGTGGATCCATTCAACACTCCACAACTGAGAAGTAGAACAGCTTTATTACCCTAAAAAGTTCCTTTTTGCCTCTTTGAAACCAATCTCCTCCGTCACCCACGGTCACTGGTCAGCATTGATAACATGCAAACTCCTATAGCTGTGCCTTTTCCAGAATGTCACCTAAATGAAATCACACAGTGCGTTTTCTTTTGTGTCTAGCTCCTTTCACTTAGAATAATACTTATTTAGATGCATGCTTGTTATTGTGTGCATCGGTATATTTTTGTTTGTTTGCTGTTATTACTGCATAGTCCTTCAGCGAATCATTGTATGGATATAACCTAATTGCCTTATTCATTCAACAGTATGGACAATTGTGCTATTTTAAGTTTTTGACTATAATGAATAAAGATGTTACATAAATAAGCATTCATATTTAGGTGTTTATGTAAACATATGCTTTCATTTCTTCTCAGTGAATACCTAGAAATGGGATTGTTAGGTCATATGATAAGTATAAGTTTGTAAGCCTTTAGAAGAAACTGGGAATTGTTTCCAAAGTGGCTATAATATTTTCATTCCCACCAACCATGTCTGAGAACTCCAGTGGCTCCACAAGCTCACCAACCATTTAATTGTGTGTCTGTGTGTATATTAGTTTTCTATTGCTGCTGCAATAAGTAACTACAAATTTAGCAGTTTAAAACAACACAAATGTATTTCTTTCTGGGCAAAAATCAATGTGTTGGCAGGGCAGTGTTCCTTTCTGAAGGTTCTGGGGTAGAATGAGTTTCCATATACCAACAGAGGAGATAATTCAGGATAATCTCCCTATTTTAAGGGTGTGGACATCATTAGGTGGCCATTATTCATTATTCTGTCTACTACAATGCAGATTTATGCATATAGTAATATATTGTAATGTGTGTGTTGGGTCATTTATTGTGGTTTTTAATTTACGGTCCTCTGATGACTAATGGGGAGCCCTCACTGCCTAGCGGTTAAGAGCTTGGCTGCTAACCAAAAGGTCAGCAGTTTGAATCCACCAGCAGCTCCTTGGAAACCCTATGGGGCAGCTCTACTCGCCCTATAGGGTTGCTATGAGTCAGAATTGACTCAACAGCAACAGATTTTAATGACTAAAGGGGAGTCTCCAGGTGGTACAAACAGATAACTTTAAAGTGATGGGAGGGGAGCAACTGATCCCAATTGTCCCTTCACACTGTAACATTCTATGATTAATTCATTGAATGCTCACAAGAGAGAATAAGGTTCCTCTTGGTTTATTGTATTGCTAGGGACAAGAGAAGAAAGATTAGGTTACAACTGATTCCATCAGGGTGGAGGTCTGAGAGAAATATAATTATTTCTCCCCCAACTCAGAAATTGTATTTGTTCCAGGCACTTACTAAAATTTAAAAAAAAGGCATTCAATAATTATTAGGTAAAGTATATATAGATTAGTGAGATAACAAAAATAAATACAATGAAAAACTGTCCATAAGACAATGTTTGGGGACTTAGATATATAAGCAAATAAATATGCAATGATAGAGGTATTTACATAAAGAAGAGTTACCTTAAAGAATTGGGGTACACAATTTTTCCCCAATTCAGAATTCATATTTCTTTCAGGCTATAAGTTAGACTTGAATCTTGGCAGATTTAAGGGATAATTTGTAATAGTATTAGATGGCATGAAACGCGTTTATCAACATTTCAAATTATAGCATTTTCAATGAGAAAGATATCTAATTTTGAGTTACTAAAACAGCATGGTATAGTCATGTATTTCTTGCTGAATAGTAATCATTCAGAGATACAGGGCTCTCACTTATAGCAAGCATCTAGGATGGAAGTGCTAGGTACAAAAATGATGTTAAATAGACTAAAAGTTACCATTGTAATTTTTAACATGCTTCCCTTCTATTTTAAAATGTTAAAGAATTCTGTGATATTTCTTTGATTGATAATTGTACCAGCTCAATAAAAAAATACAAAATCATTATTTCCTGACATTAATGGAGTCAACTTTTTCAGCACAATTTTAATAGGCAATGGAACAACACGACTCAAAAATACATTAAAACCAGGTCAGCTGCTGTGCGTTTCTAACAATATGTCCACAATTCCATGAAGGGTAATCTTAAACCATTTTTTAGAGCAGCCTGTACATCTTTATCTTTAAATTCCAAATGTTTCAACAATAGACAATTGTTAAGAACCAGACAATTATTTTTCAGCACCCATTGATTAATGACTTAGTCTATGACATAGGGAGAAACTGTAGAACAAAGAAGTCCATTAGAATAATGCAAAAGCATTAAACCATCTTCATTAATAGGATATTCTGAATTCAGTTTAGCATAAAACTAAATATGTCATAAAGAAAGTGGAAAGGTGAGCATTTTAAATATATTTTGAAAATTCAGTTGATAAAAAAGAGGATTAAATAACATTATAGTCCTCTACTAAAATTCTCTCTCTCTTTCACACACACACACACGGGGTTATCTCAGTATAGCAGTTGTCATAAAATTGCATATTTAACACAAATGAAATTGATGATACTTTTAAAGGCATATGCTCTCAGTTGTTATTAGCATGCAGAAATCCAATATTTTGTATAATTTCAACCTCTTGAATAAAAAATGTAATAATAACAGTAGAGTAGTCATTCTGCTACCTCATTTCAGTAACCTTACACACTGGGGAATTTATGTAATCATAGCAGGAAAGACATGGTTTTAGAAAACAAGATGGTTTTTAAAAAAATGTTGTTTTGGAGCTAAACTTTGTCAATAAAATTCCTGTTCCTAACAGAACTGTTGCAAAGATATTATTACCATATTATTTAACTTTTGCTAAAATCCTGTTAATAGCTCAGTTACTCTAAGATTTATTATATACACAGACTACTGGCTTTGCATTTATCACAGGAACTACAAGAACAAAATTCACAGTGAATTAAGCAAAGCAGCCTTAGTAATCATAACACCTAACTAACATTTTGAACACTTAGCACAGCTGCTCCTTAGAAACCTTATGGGGCAATTCTCCTCTGTCCTACAGCGTAGCTATGACTCAGAATGGACTCGACTGGAACAGGGTTTTTTTTTTCTCCTGAGTACAGCTAGCCACTGCCGTGAGCAGTTCACCTTGATGTCTTAACTCAGTTTTCACAAAAGCCCTGCCTGTGAAATGGGGAGCACTATAGACTTCCCCATTTTGTTTGTGTTGTTGTTAGGTGCTGTCAAGTTGGCCACCAACTCATGACAACTCCATGCACAATTGGACAAACTGATTGTGACTCAGACTGTTTATAGGGTTGTAATCTATAGGGTTTCCGTTGACTGATTTTCAGAAGTGGATCACTAGGCCTTTCTTCCTAATCCATATCACTCTGGAAGCTCCACTGAAACCTGCTCAGCATCACAGCAAAGCCTCCACTGACAGATGGGTGGTGGCTGCACGTGAGGTGCATTGGCCAGGAATTGAAACTGACTCTCCTGGATGGAAAGTGGGAATTAAGAAATTTAGGCTTAGAGAATTTTAAAAAAGTTGTCCAAAGTCATGAATTCTTAACAAGGCTACTGGAAAATACTAACGTACATTTGTGGTTCACATAACTGGCTATTGGACAGCACTGGTCTATTCCATTATAATTCTGAAGTTCATATTATTACCGTGTTATTTTAGTTCATGCTTGTTTTTGCTTCAAGAGAGTTAATCTTAATATCCAGCTAAGTATCTTCTGAGGACTGTGATTGGCAACCTCCGAATTCACCCTCAATGATGCCTGCCTCCTGGTATTCACCTCCTTGAACAGGGTTGGTCTGTGTGACCCACAGCATATGGCAGAAATTATGGAATGTCACTTCTGAGATAAAGTATGAAATTCCGCAGTTTCCACCTTGGCCTCATTCTCTCTCTCTCTTATCACTTCTTCTGAGGACGCTTGAGGAACCTATAGAGAGGTTAACATGGTGACAAAGTAAAGTCACCACCTAACAGCCAAAAAAGGATGTCTGCCAACAACCACCTACTTGAGTTTGGAAGCAGATCCTCCACCAGTCAGTCTTTTAGATAAGACAGCATTCCTGGCCAACATCCTGAGCCAGAGCCACACCACTAATCTGCTTCCAAATCCCTGACCCTCAGAAATTGTGCAGATAATAAATATGTGTTGTTGTAAGATGCTAAATTTTGGGGTAAACTGTTATTCAGCAATCAATAACTAAACAGAGAGGAATGGAGGCACCACATATTTTGAATGTGTAGTATGCCTAGTGCTATTTGATAATCATAATTTCATTTAATCTTTACAATAACTCTGTGACGTAAGTGCTATTATCATCAGTTTAAAAATGACAGCATCCATGCTCAATTAAGCTTTAGTGCTCAGGAGACAGGACTTGGTGAAGAGAGTATTGATGTCAGAAATACAAGTTCTACTTGCCTGCAAAGTTTCTGTTCTTTCCACGATATCATCCTGATTCAGAGAAGGCACTGGGTTACCATTACCAGATTCATTTCGTAGTTTCCAAAGGGCACAGCCATGTTTTTCACAATGAGTCAATCAGAGTTGTATTTGGCTGCAAGAAACCAAAAAAAAAAAAAAAAAAAAAATGTTTTTCCTAAGGGAAAAAACAGTTTATTATACATAACAAAAGGAAGCTAGCTATATACTTCTCAAAGTATGCTGGTGCATCATTAAGTCATTATAAAAATCTTTTGCCATGGAATCGATTCTGACTCGTAGCATCCCTATAGGAAAGAGTAGAACTGCCTCATAGGGTTTCCAAGGCTGTAAATCTTTACAGAAGCAAACTGCCACATCTTTCTTCTGTGGAGCGGCTGGTGGGTTCAAACTGCCAACCTTTCAGTTGGCAGCCAAACACTTAACCTCTGTACCACCAGAGCTCCTTATAGACCCTGCCTAAAAAATATATTTGAATTTTGATATTCTTAGTATTATTAGTTTTTTGTATCCCTGTTTATATAATCTTAGAGCTGCCAGAGTCACTTGCCCTCAAGGAAGGAAGACGTAGACAGGGCAACATTGGCAATCTCTCCTTCTAGAATCTGCCCCTTTCATTAGGAAGCAAAATATCTTTGCAGAGTGTCCCCAGAAGAATATTCTTATGTCCCCTTGGGCAAAATTAGTTTACATGACCACATTTTGCTGTAAGGAATGCTGGAAAAGGGACTATCCGGCTTCTCCACTTCCATAGTGAAATGCAGCAAAGAGAAGAATGTTGGGGATGGGCCAACAGTGTATAGCAGCAAATATTTTAGAAAATATCTGTTATTGACTGATAAGTTATTTGATGATGATAACTCTTATGGTAAAGATTTCATACTTTAACAGAGTGCTGAGGTGGTTTAGGAAAAGATTCTTCCAGGGATCTAATAAATTATGGTATGTAAGTCTCCATCTTGTTCAGTATTGTGGAAGACTTGTTTGGGTTCATTAAGAGAAAAAGTTATAGTGTAGACCCTAAAACAAGACACTTTTCAGATTGTAGGTGAAGAATTAAGGTTGTGGGTGGACTAGAATTAGAGAATGCCCAGGGGCTCATTTATAAACATAGTTTACAGAGAGAAGGATTTGAAGAGAAAGCGCATTCTTCGCACTGATACAGGATATGATGTCTGTACTTAAAAAGCATAATTTAATTTTGCAACTTCTTTCACTTGTTCAGAATGAGGAATGATTTGTGAGGCTTCCATAAAGAACATAAAGCATAGAAAATGTTGCTATAAAAACAGTGTTCCTCTCTGAGTAGAGATAATTCTCCACTACAGAACAATAAATAGGAATAAGTCAGATTATTTAATTTGTAATTGAAGTTAGGTTTAGAGTATCAAAGAACTGGAAGTGACCAGTCCACACAGGTAATTTGGTCTACAAGCAAAAAGTTTAATACGTAAGCAATACAGGAAAATCCACATCCACGGCAAATTTCAGCAGGCTCTGAAGTCAGCCAGTGGGACTTGATGTCTATACAAAAAATTGGCAGCTTTAGGATTGTGTTATATCATATATGCTATTATTTCATAGAATTTTACAAATGTTTGTAACATATACTATTGTGTAACAAAGAAAAAACAAACCAAAAAAAACAGTAACATCAAAAACAACAGAGGAGATGAGGCCAAGATGGTGGAAGAGTCAGACTTTTCCTGTGGTCCCTCTTACAACAAAGACATGAAAAAAAAGAGTAAATCATTTATATATGACTATCTAGGAGCTCTGAACATCAAAGACAAAGTTGAGGAGTCAGACTGAGCAGCAGGGAGAGGGAGAGACAGTTTAGAAGCAGCAAAGAAGTTCCAGACTTGAGCTGGCTGGCACCCTGCAGACTGGATTAGCTGGTACATGAAGGCTGAGGCAAACATTAGCACTTGGGGCGCATTTTACCATGTCCAGAGAGACAGGGCTGCAGAGAGTGTGCACAAGCCTCCAGAGCCACATAGCCAAAGTTACACCATTTCAAAAGTTTCTACGTGTACAATTCAGTGACATCGATTACATTCTTCCAGTTGTGCTTCTATTCTCACTATCCTTTTCCAAATTATTCCATCACCATTATCTTCAACTCA
>NW_004444085.1:2150114-2163252 GCF_000243295.1 Trichechus manatus latirostris
CTAGCTGTACTGAACTCAGTCTGGTGGAGGCCATGGTAGCTGTGGTCCATTAGTCCTTCAGACTAATCTTTCCCTTGTATACTGTTTTCTTCACACTCCCTTGCTCCTGAAGGGATGAGAGCAGTGGAGTATCTTAGATGGCTGTTCACAGGCTTTTAAGACCCCAGACACTACTCACCAAGGTAGAATGTAGAAGATTGCCTTTATAAACTGTGTTATGCCACTTGAGCTAGATGTTCCCTGAGACCATGGTCCCCACAGACCTCCGCCCAGCAATTCAGTCCCTCAGGGAGTTTGGAAGTGTCTATGGAGCTTCCATGACCTTTCCTTGTACAAGTTGCGTACAAGTTGTGCACTGTCTTACAAAGTTACCACTTATCTATTGTCTATTTAGTTCCCCCACACACCCCTCCTATCCCTCGTAGCCAATAAAGATTGTTTCTTTTTGTGTGTAAACTTTTACATGAGTTTTTACAGTAGAGGTCTCATACAATATTTGTCCTTTTGTGATTGACTTATTTCACTCAGCATAATGTCCTTCAGTTTCATCCATGTTATGAGATGCTTCACAGATTCATCATTCTTCTTTATCTTCTTTAATACTCCATTGTGTGTATGCACCATAGTTTGTTTATCCTGGGAATCTAGGTTGTTTCCATCTTTTTGCTATCGTGAACAGTACTGAAATGAACAGGGGCATGCATATGTCTGTTTGTGTGATGGCTCTTATTTCTCTAGGATATATTCTTAGGAGTGGGATTTCATTTTGTAGTGCTTCTTTTTTGTGGTGCTGACGTTTTCTTTGTTCCTCTTACTCTCCTGTGCTGAGTTCCTTTTGTTGGCAGATTTTTTTTTTTTTCATTTCTTTTGTTTTTTTAGGTTTTGTTTTTACTGAGACTTTGTTTTTCTTCTTTATTTTGATGAGTAGGTTTGTTAACTTTCTTTGTGGTTACCTTTAAATTCATCTTTATCTTCCTAGATTTGAACCACTCTGTTATTACTTGGTATTGCCTTGCCTTCCTCTCCATTAGAAGGTTCTATACCTACACCATTTATTCTCTCTTTTATTGTTCTGATGCTGTTGTCATTTACAGATTAACCTCTCTGGTTCCCTTTTGTAATTCTTTTGGTTTTGCATAGTCCTTAAGAGTTCATTTCCTAGGTTGGTATCTTGCTAATACATTCCTGTGTCCCAGATTCAGCCTGTGGTCTGATGTTGTTTGTTCTCAGATCAAAGGACTCCCTTTAAGAAGTCTTGTAAGTTTGGTTTGGTTTTTACATAGTCCCTTAATTTCTGTTTATCTGGAAATGACCTAATTTTACCATCATATTTGAACGAGAGTTTTGCAGGATATATTATTCTTGGCTGGCAATTTTTTTATTTCAAGATTTTATAGATGTCATCTCATTGCCTTCTTGCCTGCATGGTTTCTGCCCAATAATCCGAGCTTAGTCTTATTGTTTCTCCTCTGCATGTGACTTCTTGTTTTGCATGAGCTGCTCTCAGGATTCTTTGTTTGTCTTTGGTTTTGGGGAGTGTGATAATGATATGTCTTAGTGATTTTCTTTTGGGGTCTATCCTATATGGGGTTCATTGTGCTTTTTGGATGGTCAGCTTTTCATCTTTCATGATATTGGGGAAGTTTTCTGTCAGCAATTCTTCAATGATCCTCTCTGTGTTTTCTGTTTTCTCCCCTTGTTCTGGAACTCTGATCACTCACAGATTTTTGCTTTTGATTGTGTCCCTCATAATTCTCAGAGTTTCTTCGTTTGTCTTTGTTCTTTTTTCTGAATTTTCCTCAGAGTTGTATCCAGTGTTTGTCTTCAATTTTGCAGATCCTATCTTCCATCATTTCAAACATGCTTCTTAGCCTTCTATGACACTGTCCATTTCTGAAATCTTGTTATCTTTTGGATTTCTAATTGTTGTTTTTGTATGATTTATAGTTGTGAATTTATTTTAGCATTTTGTTCCTGTATTATTTTCTTGAATTATTCTACATTTTTGTCTGTATTTTCCATGAATTTGTCTGCCTTTTCCATGAATTTGTTTGTCTTGTTTTTTCTTCAACTCTTGGATAATTCTGAATATTAGAGATTTAAATTCCATATCAGTTAGGTTTAGTGTCTTTTTTACTACTAGAAGGTCGTCTGGTGTTCTATTTTGGACACCTACGGGAATCATCCTGTCCTGTTTTTGTAAATGTTTTGATATTGTCTGCTGTCTTCAGGACATTCAGTGGTTATTTTCCTCAGTTATTGATTGTAGATTTGTTTGTTTTGTCCTGATTTTCTGTTTTATTTTGCTATGTCTGAGCAGATGGGCTGTGTGTTCTTTGTTGTTTGCTCATCTGTTGGCATGATACTTTTCACCTCCTCCAATGGGCAGGGTCAGTCACTCAGGTATGGTACAGCAGGGCAGGTCCAGCTGAAGGGGAGTTGCTGGGATGGGTTTTTTGTGGCATGTACCAGGGCTGACAGTGCAAACCAGGAATCAGTGCCGGGCAGGTTCTGGTATGCAGTGCCAGTGCTGCTTGGGAGTGTGAGGAAGGCAGGAAGGAGGGGGTAAGTTGTGACGTGTGGAGCTAAGATAGGTATGGGAAAGATGAGAGAGAGGAGAGAGGAACAGGAGCCAAAAACATACACATAAACAACAAAGAGTGCTAAGGGAGCTTGCTACTGGAGTGGAGAGATGAGAGACTGAGAAATGGGGAAAAATAAAAATGAAAAAAAAAAGAAAAAGGGTAAAAGAAAAAAATGAATAAATCGAGAAACTAGAAATGAAGAGATACAAAAAGGGAATAAGAGAGAGAAGAAAACAAAAAAAGAAGCAAAACAAAAAAAAAGAAAAGAAAAGAAAAAAAGGAACGCTCCAGGTATGTCCCTGTGTGTCTGCACACAGTAAGGGAGTAGCTTCTAAGCCACGCAGTACTGTCTGGCTAGAAGGGGCTCCCAAGCTGAGAAAAGAAAAAGAAACAAACAAACAAATCAAAACAGAACAAATCAGAGCAAACAAACAAAAAAAGCCCAGGGGTCCCACCAGCTTGGCTGCACAGGCTGGAAAGCAGTTTCACAGTCAAGCGGTGCTTCACAGCCTTTCAGGAAGAAGCAAAAATGGCGCACGGAGCCAGGTATTTGAGAGAAAGGATGGGGAGATGGTGAGAGGTAAGGGAGAAATCTAAAGAAGTGGAAAAAAGCAACACCGGCAGCCAACAAACGTCACTCAGGGAGCTGGCCATTGCACACGGGTGGAATCCAAGCGACAACAGGTGAAACTGGTGCTTCCTGGCCAAGAGACTATGGCTGCAGGAAGCAGAGGAGGCTAAGTGGGGGTGAAGAAGGGTGGGGGGTGGGAAAGCCTGTATCACTGGTTACCAGTTGTTCTGTCTCATGCTGGAAGCTCCATGAGTCTGCTTTCTCGTACCCCTTGTTCGCTGATCTCCAATAAGAGTCCAAGATGGTGGACCTGTGTTGTGGTAGCTGACAGGGAATCTCTGCACCTATCTCTCCTCGCTCTCTCTTCTCAGTCAGTTTCTTATTGCGTTTGGTGCTTGGCTGAGTTCTTTATCTCTTTATTTGCTGCTTAGGTTTTCAGGATTGATGTGTGACTCTGTTTGACTTAGTTTTTCTGATCTTTGCTGTGGAAGGACTGCATGGTGCTTCTGACTATAGCATCATCTTGCCTGGAAGTCACAAACCATCTTTTCTGACCATAAAGTCATAAGAGTAGAATTCAACAACAGAAAAAGCAAGGAAACAAAATCAAATACATGGAAACTGAACAACAGTTTGCACAAAAGCTACTGGGTTATAGAAGAAATTAATGATGGAATAAATAAGTTCACAGAATCAAATGAGAATGAAAGCACATCCTACCAGAACCTTTGGGACACAGCAAAAGCAGTGCTCATAGGTCAATTTGTAGCAATAAATGCACACATGCAAAAAGAAGAAAGGGCCAAAATCAAATCATTTACTCTACGACTTGAAAAAATAGAAAGAGAGCAGCAAAAGAAGCCCTTGGAAACCAGAAGAAAGAGAGTAATAGAAATTAGAGCAGAATTTCGAAATAGAAAATAGGAAAACAATTGAAAGAGTTAACAAGATCAAAGTCTGGTTACTGGAAAAGATCAACAAAATTGATAAACCATTGGCCAAATTGAAAAACGAAAAACTGGAGAGGAAGCAGAAAACCCAAATAAGAAATGAGATGGGCGATATCTCAACAGACCCAACCCAAATTAAAAAATTCATGACAGAATGCTACGGAAAATTGTACTCTAACAAATTTGAAAACATAGAGGAAATGGACAAGTTTCTAGAAACACACTACCTACCAAAACTAACACAGAGGTAGAACAACTAAAATAAACCTGTAACAAAAGAAGAGATTGAAAAGGTAATTAAAAAACTCCCAAGAAAAAAATCACTGGCCCTGATGATTTCTCTGGAGAATTCTACCAAACTTTCAGAGAAGAGTTAACTCAAGTACTACTAAAGGTATTTCAGAGCATAAAAAAATATGGAATATCCCCCGAACTCATTCTATGAAGCGAGCATAACCCTGTTACCAAAACCAGGTAAAGACACCATAAAAAAGAAAATTATAGACCAATATCCCTCATGAACATAGATGCAAAAATCCTCAACAAAATTCTAGCCAATAGAATTCAGCAACATATCAAAAAATAATTCACCATGACTACGTGGAATTTATACCAGGTATGCAGAGATGGTTCAACATTAGAAAAACAGTCAATGTAATCCATCACATAAATAAAACAAAAGATAAGAACCACACGATCTTATCAATTGATGCAGAAAACATATTTGACAAAGTCCAACACCCATTCATGATAAAAACTCTCAGCAAAACAGGAATAGAAAGGAAATTCCTCCACATAATAAAGGACATTTATACAAAGCCAACAGCCAATGTCATCCTAAATGGAGAGAGTCTGAAAGCGTTCCTCTTGAGAACAGGAACCAGATAAGGATGCCATTTATCACCACTCTTACTCAACACTGTGCTTGAGGCATTAGCACAGAAATTAGGTAGAAAAAGAAACCACAGGCATCCAAATTGGAAGGAAGGAGTCAGAGTATCTCTATTTGCAGTTTATATGATCTTATACACAGAAAACCCCAAAGAATCCACAAGAAAACTATTGGAACTAATAGGAGATTTCAGCAAAGTATCAGGATACAGGATAAACATACAAAAATCAATTGGATTCCTCTACACCAACAAAGACAATTTCCAAGAGGAAGTCACCAAATCAATACCATTTACAATAACCCCAAGAAGATAAAACACTTAGGAATAAACCTAACCAGAGATGAAAAAGACCTATGCAATGAAAGCTATAAGACACTACGGCAAGAAACCGAAACAGACCTGCGTAAGTGGAAAAACATAGCTTGCTCATGGATAGGAGGACTCAACATTGTGAAAATGGCAGTTCTACCCAAAACTATCTATAGATACAATGCAATTCCGATCCAAATTCCAATGGTATTTTTTAATGAGATGGAGAGATAAATCACCAACTTCATATGGAAAGGGAAGAGGCCCCAGATAAGGAAAGCATTACTGAAGAAGAAGAAGAACAAAGTGGGAGGCCTCACACTACCTGATTTAGAACCTATTATACTGCCACGGTAGTCAGAACAGCCTGGTACTGGTACAACAACAGATGCATAGGCCAGTGGAATAGAATTGAGAATCCAGACATAAATTCTCCACCTATGAGCAGGTGATATTTAACAAAAACCCAAAGTCTGTTAATTGGGGAAAAGATAGTCTCTTCAGCAAATGGTGCTGGCATAACGGGATATCCATCTGCAAAAAATGAAACAAGATCCATACCACACAATGTGCCCAAAAAAATAACTCAAAATTGATCAAAGACTTAAATGTAAAATCCAAAAAGATAAAGATTTTGGAAGAAAAAATAAGGATAATGCTAGGAGCTCTAATACATGGCATAAACAGAATACAAAACTTTACTAACAATGCACAAACACCAGAAGGAAACTAGATAACTGGGAGCTCCTAAAAATCAAACACTTATGCTCATCAAAAGACTTCACCAAAAGGGTAAAATGACAACCTACAGACTGGGAAAAAATTTTTGGTACAACAAATTTGATCAGCGTCTATTCTCTAAAATCTACAAGATACTGCAAAACCTCAACAACAAAAAGACAAATAACCCAATTAAAAAATGAGCAGAGGATGTGAACAGGCACTTTGCCAAAGAAGGCATTCGGACGGCTGGCCAGCAGATACATGAGGAAATGCTCATAATCATTACCCATTAAAGAAATGCAAATCAAAACTACAACGAGATACCATCTCACCTCAACAAGACAAGCATTAATCAAAAAAACACAAAATAAAAAATGTTGGAGAGGTTATGGAGAGACTGGAACACTTACACACTGCTGGTGGGAATGTAAAATGCTACAACCACTTTGGAAATCGATTTGGTGCTTCCTTAAAAAGCTAGAAATAGAAGTACCATACGATCCAGCAACCCCGCTCCTTGGAATATATCCTAGATTAAAAATAGCCATCACGTGAATAGATATATGCACACTAATGTTCATTGCAGCACTGGTCACAATAGGAAAAAGATGGAAACAGCCTATGTGCCCATCAACGGATGAATGGATAAACAAATTATGGTATATTCACACAATGGAATACTATGCAATGATAAAGAGCAACGATGAACCAAAGAAACGTCTCATAACATGGATTAATCTTGAAGGCATTATGCCGAGTGAAATTAGTCAAAAAAGAACAAATATATTGTATGAGACCACTATTATAAGAACTCAAGAAAAGGTTTAAACGCAGAAGAAAACATTCTTTGATGGTTATGAGGGTGGGGAGGGAGGGAGAGGGGGATTCACTAACTAGATAGTAGATAAGAATTATCTTAGGTGAAGGGAAGTACAACACACAATACAGGGGAAGTCAACACAACTGGACTAAATAAAAAGCTAAGAAGTTTCCTGAATACAACCAAACACTTCAAGGGACAGAGTAGCAGGGGGGAGGGTCTGGGGACCATGGTTTCAGGGAACATCTAGGTCAATTGGCATAATAAAGTTTATTAAGAAAATGCTCTGCATCTCATTTTAGCAAGTGGCGTCTGGGGTCTTAAAAGCTAGTGACCAGACATCTAAGATGCACCAATTGGTCCCAAGCCAGCTGGAGAAAAGGAGAATGAAGAACACCAAAGACCCAAGGAAAATATTAGCCCAAGAGACAGAAAGGTCCACGTAAACCAGAGATTCCATCAGCCTGAGACCTGAAGAACTAGATGGTGATCAGCTACCACCAATGACTGCCCTGACAGGGAACACAACAGAGTCCTTGATGGAGCAGGAGAAAAATGGGATGCAGAACTCAAATTCTAGTAAAAAGACCAGACTTAATGGTCTGACTGAGACTGGAGGGACCTTGGAATACACGGCCCCCGGGCTCTCTGTTAGCTCATAACTGAAACCATTACCAAAGCCAACTCTTCAGACAAAGATCAGACTGGGTTATAAGACATAAAATGATGCTTGTGAAGCAAGTGCTTCTTAGCTCAAGTAGATACATGAGACTAAATGGGCAGCTCCTGTCCAGAGGCGAGATGAGAAGTCAAAAAGGGACAGGAGCTGGTTGAATGGACAAGGGAAATCCGAGGTGGAAAGGAGTGTGTTGTCACATTACAAGAAAAAGAACTAGGTTCACGTAAAAATGTGTGTATAAATTTTTGTATGTGAAACTAACTTGAACTGTAAACTTGCACTTAAAGCACAATTTAAAAAAAATTGTATGAACTTTTAGGTCAATAATTTGCAAATACTAACCTGAACATGGAATGAACTCAGGTAATTTTTCACTGTGCGTATTGCCACCCATTTTAAAATAGTCTAGTGTTAGCCATATATAAAAAGAAATTCAAGTGATTAGACCCACTATTCCACTTTAAATTTGTTTATCAAAAGAGGTATTACACTCTTATCAGTTTTTAATATAAGGGATAGTAAGAACTCCAGTGGAAAAAAATAGAAATCCAAACATACTAAAAAAATTTCACAAAATTAATCATTATGATAGCTACTTGGAAGAAACATAATTTTACTACTTAAAAGCTAAGAAATGTTTGAACAAGCTGAAGTAGCTTAAAACATGATTTGTTAGGGTGAAATGAGTCTCTGATAGAATGACTCAGTGGGGCACAAAATTAATGTTACCCAGGCATGCTTTCCATCAGACAGATGGAAAGGCAGTAGGCCTCCTAGTGAGGGAACAAAAACACAATAAAGTAAATAAATAAATAAACTAAAAAACAAGAAACTCAGTAATCAAAAAAAAAAAAAATAATAATAATCAAATGCTTGATTGTTGTGGGCAAATTTTAAACTGGAAAATTTCAAAATTTCCACAATTGTCATTTGAAATCTTAAAAGTATAGAAAGAGAGGACATTTGAATGAGCGAGAACTTTGGTTAAAGTGGTAAATGAGCTCCCATTGGCTGCACGAATCCTCACCTCACTCACCATCACCAATATGCCTCCACCCGGCTACTCACAACGTGTGTGAAAGGGCATTTGGTGTCCCAGGAAGCAATTTTTCTCTCCCTGGAAGAGATTCTTGGTGCATCAGGCGTGCTTTCTTTCTTCTTTACCTAACTAGCACACACACTGGTAATAACTAATATTATCTTCTAATAAAAATGTAATGCTATAAGCAATCTTTTTTGATCAGTTAGGCACTGTGCTGAAATCTTAACATATACATCTCCTTTAATGTGCACAACTGTCTCATTTCATTAACCCCTTCCAATACCTATATCATGCCAATCACTATGCTCAATGATGAGGCTATAATTGTAAAATGTAACAGATACAGCCCATTTCCTCATGGTTTTTACAATGCAGAAGACACACATTACACATCTAATTAATCAACTGTCCAATTAGTTAATGGATTCATTACAAAGAGATTAAAATTGGTGGCAATAAGCAAGCTAGGAGAGTACAAAACATGGAGACCTGTTCTTTTAGGAAAGGTTTCCTTAAGGAAATGACAATTAGGCTGAGGACTGTAAGATGAAAAAGAATTAAGTAGATAAAGGAATGGGAGAGGCAAAGAGCACCCCAACATGAAGGGGAATATTTATTCAGAAAGCCTTGAAACAGGAGAAACAATAATTTTTTTTTATTTTAAAAAAAGGTATTGTTAATAGAATACTACTGTACCTGGAGGGAAGGTTCCTAGGTAGCAAACATGATTTGCATTCATATGCTAACCTAGAGATTGGCAATTCAAACTTGCCCAATGGTAGTGTGGAAGAAAGGCCTGGAGATCTGCTCCCATTAATATTACAGCCAAAAAAAAGCCTGTGGAGAAGTTCTACTCTGCAACACATGAAGCACCATGAGTCAGAATCAACAGTAATAGCTGGAGGGTAGTGGATAGGTGAAATTTGTTCCATTGTACACTGTCACTATGAGTCAGAACTTACTTGATAGCACCTAACAACAACAACAACAGTGCGTAGGTTATCAATGTCTCTATTTACCATTAAAGGAACAGAGAGAGTGAGAAAGAGAAGCAACTTGCTGAAAATCACACGTTCACACAGATTCTAAATTATTGGCCTGGGATTAAAATTTCAGTCAAATAGTTTGACTGAAATCTCACACTCTTAAACATCAGATTACATTGGCTTAGCTCTCCCACCCGTCAGCTCTCTCCATCTTTCCTCCACTCCAACTTTCAATTCCAGTGCATTTTCAGTTCTATATTGTTTACTGCATCTCACAGGAGTGAGTCAGTGGTTTCTCCCTTTCCAAGCCTGCCCTCAAGTCCCTATTCCATAGTGCAAAAAAAAAAAAAAAAAAAAAAACCAAACAAAAAAAAAATAACCTAGAACCTAATCATCATCTTAAATAGATCAACAAAGGCAGCCTGATGTCTTTCAGTCTTAACTGTTCAGAAAACTTCATAAATTAACTGCATTCTGTATCATTAACCTCAAGGTCAGATTATGTCTCCTCAATTAAAAGCTGATGTCGAAAGATTGCAATGTCTAAGAAAGTGGTCCAGGATACTAAGGCAAAAACTTACATTTATAGCAACATTAATACTCTGAAACTTTGGGTCTTTTACAACCTCTAGCAGACTTACCTATTTATAAGTTTCTTAATCTCTCTCTATATATCCATCTATTTATACACACACACACATTTGATACATTGTTTGCAAAAGTCACATTCAAAAGTTCAATTTACTTCAGTGACAAAACTCTGTTTTTTTTTCTATTTCTATTTCTAGGTGAAATTTTACAGCTTAAGTTAATTTCTCATACAAAAATTTATGCACATATTGTTAAGTGACATTAGGTGCAATCCCTATAATGTGACAGCACACTCCCCGTTTCCACCCCAGGTTTCTAGTGTCCATTCAACCAGCTCCTGTCCCGTCCTGCCTTCTCATTCTGCCTCCGGACAGGAGCTGCCCATTTGGTCTTGTGTATCTGCTTGAACTAAGGAGCATACTCTTCACAAGTATCATTTTACATTTTATAGTCCAGTCTAATCTTTGTCCGAACAGTGGGCTTCGGAAATGGTTTTAGTTCTATGTTAACAGAGCATCCTGGGGTCATGGCTTTGGAAGTTCTTCCAGTCTCAGTCAGACCACTAACTCTGGTCATTTTACTGGAATATGAGTTCTGCTCCACAATTTTCTCCCACTCTATCAGGGACTGTCTATTGTGTTCCCTGTCAGGGTGATCATTGATGGCAGCCGGGCACCATCTAGTTCTTCTGGTCCCAGGCTGATGGAGTCACTGGTTTATGTGACCCTTTTGTCTCTTGGGATAATATTTTCCTTGTGTCTTTGGTGTTCTTCATTCTCCTTTGCTCCAAGAGGATTGGGACAAACTGATGCAACTTAGATGGCCGCTCACAAGCTTTAAAGACCCCAGACACCACTCACCAAAATGAGATGCAGAACATTTTCTTAATAAACTTTGTTATGCCAATTGGCATAGATGTCCCCTGAAACCATGGTCCCCAGACCACAGCCCCAGCTATTCCGTCCCTCAAAGTGTTTGGTTGTGTTCAGGAAACATCCTAGCTTTCGCTTTAGTCCAGTTCTGTTGACTTCCCCTGTATTGTGTGTTGTCCTTCCCCTCACCTAAGATGATTCTTGTCTACTATCCAGTTAGTGAATTCCCCTGTCCTATCCTCCCCACCCTCATAAACATCAAACAATTTTTTCTTCTGTGTTTAAACCTTTTCTTGAGTTCTTTTCTTATAAAGTGGTCTCATACAATATTTGTCCTTTTTCAACTGACTAATTTCGCGCAGCATAATGCCTTCTAGATTCATCCATGCTGTGAGATGTTTTGTAGATTCATCATTGTTCCTTATCATTGCATAGTATTCAGTTGTGTGTATGTGTCATATTTGTTATTCCATTTGTCTGTTTATGGGCACCTAGGTTATTTCAATCTTTTTGCTATTGTGCACAGTGCTACAATGAACATGGGTGTGCATATATCTATTCATGTGACTCCTCTTATTTCTCTAGGATATATTCCAAGGAGTGGGATTGCTGGATCATATGGAACTTCATTTTCTAGCTTTTCAAGGAAGCACCAAATCAATTTCCAAAGTGGTGGTACCATTTTACATTCCCACCAGCAGTATGAAAGTGTTTCAGTCTCTCAACAACCTCTCCAACATTTATTACTTTGTGTTTTTTGGATTAGTGCCAGCCTTGTTGGGGTGAGATGGTATCTTATTGTAGTTTTGAAGTTTTTATTTGCATTTCTCTAATGGCTAATGATCGTGAGAATTTCCTCATGTATCTGTTAGCCACTTGAATGTCTTCTTTGGCAAAGTGTCTGTTCATATCCTTCGCCTATTTTTTAATTGGGTATTTGCATTTTTGTTGTTGAGATGTTGTAGTATATTGTAGATTTTAAAAGATTAGTCCTTTATCGGCTATGTCGTAGCCAAAAAATTTTTCCCAGTCGATAGGTTCTCTTTTTACTCTTTTGATGAAGTCTTTGATGAGCGTAAGTGTTTGATTTTTAGGAGTTCCCAGTTATCTAGTCTCTCTTCTGGTGTTTGTGCATTGTTAGTAATGTTTTGTATTCTGTTTATGCCATGTATTAGACCTCCTTGTGTTGTCTCTATTTTTTCTTCTCTGATCTTTTTCATTTTAGATTTTACATTTAGGTCTTTGATCCATTTTGAGTTACTTTTTGTACGTGGTGTGAGGTAGGGATCTTATTGCATTTTTTTGCAGTTGGATATCCAGTTATGCCAGAACCATTTTTTAAAAAGACTGTCTTTTCACCATTTAACAAACTTTGGGCCTCTGTCAAATACCAGCTGCTAATAGGCGGATGAATTTATGTCTGGGTTCTCAATTCTCTTCCATTGTTCTATGTATCTGTTGTTCTACCAGTACCAGGCTGATCTGACTACCGTGGCGGTATAACATTGTTGTTGTTAGGTGCCGTTGAGTCACTTCTGACTCATAGTGACCTTATAAATAACAGAACGAAACACTGCCCAGTCTTGCGCCATCGTCACAATCCTTGCTATGCTCTAGCCCCTTGTTGCAGCCACTGTGTCAATCCATCTCACTGAGGATCTTCCTCTTTTTTTGTTGACCCTGTATTTACCAAGCATGATGTCCTTCTCCAGGGACCGATCTCTCCTGACAACATGTCCACAGTACGTAAGAAGTAGTCTTGCCGTCCTTGCTGCTAAAGAGCATTCTGGTTGTACTTCTTTCAAGACAGATTTGTTTGTTCTTTTGACAGTCCATGGTGTATTCAATATTGTTCTCCAACACCACAGTTCAAAGCCTTCAAATTTTCTTCCATCTTCCTTATTAATTGTCCAGCTTTCACATGCATATGAGGCGATTGAAAACACCATGGCTTGGGTCAGGCACACCTTAGTCCTCAAGGTGACATCTATGCTTTTCAACACTTTAAAGAGGTCTTTTGCAGCAGATTTTCCCAATACAATGCATCTTTTGATTTCTTGACTGCTGCTTCCATGGGTGTGGATTGTGGATCCAAGTAAAATGAAATCCTTGATAAC
>NW_004444085.1:2163889-2174832 GCF_000243295.1 Trichechus manatus latirostris
TTGTTGGTGTAAAGGAATCCAACTGATTTTTGTATGTTTATCTTGTATCCTGAAACTTTGCTGAAGTCTTCTATTAGCTCCAGTAGTTTTCTTGTCGATTCTTTGGGGGCTTTCCGTGTATAAGATCATATCATCTGCAAATATAGATACTTTTATTTCTTCCTTACCAATTTGGATGCCCCATGTTTCTTTTTGAAGCCTAATTGCTCTGGCTAGGGCCTCCACCACAACGCTGAATAAGAGTGGTGATAAAGGGCATCCTTGTCAGGTTCCCATTCTCACGGGGAATACTTTCAGACAGTCTCCATTTAGGATGATGTTGGCTGTTGGCTTTGTATAAATGTCCTTTATTATGTGGAGGAATTTCCCTTCTATTCCTATTTTGCTGAGAGTTTTTAATCATAAACGGGTGTTGGACTTTGTCAAATGCCTTTTCTGTATTAATTGATGAGATCATGTTGTTCTTATCTTTTGTTTTATTTATGTGATGGATAACACTGATTGTTTTTCTAATGTTCAACCATCCCTGAATACCTGGCATGAATCTCAATTGGTCATGATTAATTTTTTTTTATATGTTGTTGAATTCTGTTCACTAGAATTTTGTTGAGGATTTTTGCATCTACGTTCATGAGGGATATTGGTCTATAATTTTCTTTTTTTGTTGTGTCTTTATCAGGTTTTGGTATCAGGGTTATGCTGGCTTTATAGAATGAGTTCAGGGGTATTCCATCTTTTTCTATGCTCTGAAATACCTTTAGTAGTACTGGAGTTAACTCTTCTCTGAAAGTTTGGTAGAATTAACCAGTGAAGTTGTCAGTGCCAGGGCTTTTTTTGTTAGGAGTTATTTTTTTACCTCTCCAATCTCTTCTTTTCTTACAGGTTTATTTACTTTTCCTACCTTAATTTGTATTAGTTTAGGTAGGTAGTGTGTTTCTAGAAATTTGTCCATTTCCTCTAAGTTTTCAAATTTGTTGGAGTACAATTTTTCATAGCATTCTGTCATAATTCTTTTAATTTCAGTTGGGTCTGTTGAGATATCGCCCATCTCATTTCTTATTTGGGTTTTTTGATTCCTCTCCTGTTTTTCTTTTGTCAGTTTGGCCAATAGTTTATCCCTTTTATTGATCTTGTCAGAGAACCAGCTTTTGGTCTTGTGAACTCTTTCAATTGTTTTTCTATTTTCTATTTCATTTAATTCTGCTCTAATTTTTATTATTTGCTTTCTTCTGGTGTCCTAATGCTTCTTTTGCTGCTCTCTTTCTATTTTTTCAAGTTGTAGAGTTAATGTTTTGATTTTGGCCCTTTCTTCTTTTTGCAGGTGTGCATTTATTGCTACAAATTGAACTCTGAGCACTGCTTTTGCCATGTCCCAAAGGTTCTGGTAGGATGTGCTTTCATTCTCATTTGATTCTGTGAATTTCTTTATTCCATCATTAATTTCTTCTATAACCCAGTATTTTTTGAGCAAAGTGTTGTTTAGTTTCCACGTATTTGATTTTGTTTCCTTGCTTTTTCTGTTATTGAATTCTACTTTTATGATTTTACAGTAAAAAAAAGATGCTTTGTAATATTTCAATGTTTTGGATTCTGTTAAGGCTTGCTTTGTGGCCTAATATGTGGTCTATTCTGGACAAAGTTACATGTGCATTGGACAAGAAAGTATACTTGGCTGCTGTTGGTTGGAGTGTTCTGTATATGTCTATGAAGTCAAATTGGTTGACTGTGGCATTTAGATCTTCCAAGTCTTTGTTGAGCTTCTTTCTAGATGATCTGTCCTTCACCTAAAGTGGTGTGTTGAAGTCTCCTACTATTATTGTGGAGCGGTCTATTTCTGTTTTCAATGCTGTTAAAGTTTGTTTTATGTATTTTGGAGCCCTGTTGTTGGGTGCATATATATTTATTATGGTTACGTCCTTCTGGTCTATTGACCCTTTAATCATTAATCCTTTCCTTCTTATCCTTTGTGGAGGATTTTGCTTTGAAATCTATTTTGTCAGAGATTACATATCGCCGCTCCTGCTCTCTTTTGGTTGTTGTTTGCTTGATATATCTTTTTCCATATGTTAAGTTTTAGTTGAGTCTAAGGTATGTCTCCTGTAGGCAGTATATAGAGGGATCTTTGTGTCTAGAGTGTGTCTCTTATAGGTAGCATATAGAGGGATCGTGTGTTTTTTATGCATTCTGCCACTCTCTGTCTCTTTATTGGTGAATTTAGTCTATTTATATTCAGTGTAATTATCAATAGGTATGAGTTCACTGATGTCATTTAGATTTTTCTCTTTTTGTGGTATTGACAGTTTCTTTGTTCCACTTAATTTTGTGTCCTTAGTCATTTTTTAATGTATTTTCTTTTCATCTTTTTCATTATTGTTGATTTTGTATTTGGCTGAGTATGTTTTTCTTCTGTTTTTTATTTTGATGGGTAGATTTATTAGTTTCCTTTGTGGTTACCTTAAAATTTACCCTATCTTTCTCAGTTTAAACCAGTATTTTATTTCTTAATACCAACTTAACTTCTCTATATTAAAGTTCTACAACTACACTATTTAGTCCTTCTTTTTTGTTTTAATATTGTCATCATTTACATATTGATGTCTCTGTTTCCTTATTTTCAGTGTTTTAAGTGGACTTGTTTTTGTGACTTCCCTATCTAGGTTTATATATGGTGGTTCTGTCCTGTTTTCTAGTCTTGGGTTGTTATCTGATGTTGTTGATTCTCTAGCTGGAGGATTCCCTTTAATATTTCTTGTAATTTTGGTTTGATTTTTACAAATTCCCTTAATTTCTGTTTATCTGGAAATGCTCTAATTTCACCAACATATTTGAGAGATAGTTTTGCTGGATATGTAATTCTTGGCTGGCAATTTTTTTTCCTTGAAGGCTTTATATATGTCATCCTATTGCCTTCTTGTCTGCATGGTTTCTGCTGAGTCATCAGAGTTTAGTCTTATTGACTCGCCTTTGCAGATTTTTTCCCTCTCCAAGGCTGGGAGAATTGCTCAGGTATGTGACAGGTCCTGCTTCCAGGCCAGGGGACACAGCAATCTCTGACATGAACCCGGGACCCAGTGCAGAGCAGGGACGAATCAGGTAAATGAGAGAGAGGTTGTTCCCAAACAGGGAGTTTTTTGATCCGCACGGTGGGTTAGATGCATGTACTTATCTTTCACCAATTGAGCTCTGTTTTTCACTGGTTCTGGAGGCTTGAGTAGACTCTCTGCCACTTGGTCTCTCTTGATTTAAAGAAGGAGTCCTGCACACCACTGTTGGCCTGACTGTGCACACCAGCCCTCTGGCCTGCAAGGTGTAGGCTCCTGCCACGTCAGGTCTGGTAACTCCTTGCTGCTTCTGAACCATCTCTCCCTCCCCCTGCCACTTTTTCTGATTCCTCAACTTTGCCTTTGATGTTCAGGGCTCCTAAATTGTCTTATATAATCGACTCACTTGTTATTTTGGATCTTTGTTGTAAGAGGGACCACAGGAAGCGTCTGACCACTCTGCCATCTTGGCCCCACCTCCCCTTACAATTTTTAAAATGTCTAATTTTAAAAAATAGCCTACTATTTTGTTGTTGTTGTTAGGTGCTCTCAAGTCATTTTCAAGCATAGCAACAGAGTCAAACTGTTCCATAGGTTTTTCTTGGCTGTAATCTTTACATAAACAGATCATCAGGTCTTTCTCGCAAAGAGCCAATGGGTAAGTTCAAACCACCAACCTTTTGCTTAGCCATTGTACCACTAGAGCTCCTTAGCCAACATGGATCTGATTTATTATTATTGTTTTTTTTTTTTTACTTTAGCCTCAGATAATGAGGAGATATGCATTTTTTTCTGAAATTCATTTTACTTGTACAGTCTGTAAAGGATTAAAGACATTTCTAAAAGAACAAGTATTATATCATCTTTCCATAATTTTGTAGATCCACTAAAAAAATAACACCTTAGTAAATTTAATTCTGATTTTTTGTAAGGGAAGATAGTGAGGGGGGATTCCTGAAAGATATATTCCTTAACCTGACTTCGGAAATAATCAACACAGAATTTCCAAATAGCATGTTGCATTCTTCATCTGATCAGACAAAACAAAAAGACAAAAAATAGGTTTTTTATGAGTATAAAAAACAACAACAACAACAACAATGCTGTTGCCTTAGCTAATTCCGACTCATGGTGACTCCACGTGTGTCAGAGTAGAACTGTGTTCCACAGGATTTTCATGGCTGTGACATTTTAGAAGCAGATGGCCAGGTTTTTCTTCTGAGAATACTCTGGGTGGGTTTGAACAGCCAGCCTTACAGTTAGTAGGTCAGCACTTAATAGTTTATGCCATCAAGGGACTCGTTTTTCATAAAATATGTTTTTTAAATTTTTCACAACATTTTAAAATTTGTGCAAGGACAAAACTTGCTGATCAATTATCTGACAAGGACAAATGTGGTACAGTACATGTGAGTTACTATGCAGCTTGTACATTTTTCATAACATTAATTTGCTGATCAATGTTCAATAGCAAAATGCTTCAACCTCTCATAATGTTAGCTGTAAGTATATTGATAAGCAATCCTACTACAGCATCTAAACGGATGAATTGTAAAAACTTCCTTTCTATATTATACTCTGCTCACATTGAATCAATTAGCATTAATTATACTGTATGTTTATAGCAGAAGGACCAATTATTTTAAACATTAGCAAAATTCAAAAGCATTTTGGCACAAAATATTTGCATTTTTCCTTATATGACTGTCTACAAGTACAGCTATTAAATTACTGTTAAAGTAGCAGACAAGCTTATTTTGATGGGTAATTTATTCCACCATCAGCATTACCATTATATTTTAAGAGATACTGTAACTTCCTTTGATATCTTAGATTTCAGGCTATATTTACCACTACATGATCCAAATTAATTCCAACACTTAATACGATTAAGTTAGGGACTTCTAATGATACCTCTTCTGAATTTTCAAACTTCCCTTGAGAGCTCAAAAGCCTTCAGAGGTGACGCTAGTAGTATCCTTGAATGAAGCAGGGAATAAGAGAACATGAGGCAGAAATTAGACAATAAAGAGTCACTGTGGTTTATGGCAAACTGAAGAGTTAGTTCATGGCCTCGTCTTAAAGACAATGAAATCCAAAGTTTTTAAGCACCATGTACTAGCCAAACAAGATGCATCTGGTTGGTGAACTTAAACAATGCTATGTCACCTTCAAATATCAATTTACCATCTGTGAGCCCAATGGGACACTCACTTGTTGGCCTGCTGTGTCCCCATCCCAATGTGCCTGTCATGGATCTGACCTGCAGTTTGGAGGAAGCTGTCAAATATGATGACATCAAGAATGTGGTAAAGCAGATGTTGGAGGGTTCCGTAAAGGATATACACAATGAAGACCACGTTTTCTCTTATAACTTTAACAGTGACACTTACCTAACCTTTGTTCCAGGGGCTGACATTGCCCTCAAGAAACACTTAGTGAAGTTCATTCTTGGTATGAAAATGATTTTTTGTATGGTAATAAAATGATGAAATACATGGTACACATGACCATCAAAGAGGAAGATTCCCATTAAGTCCCTTGGAGGCTCAAATGGTTAAGTGATTGACTGCTAACCAAAAGGCTGGTGGTTTGAACCCACCCAGAGGCACCTCTAAACATAGGCCTGGTGATCTGCTTACAGAAGGTCACAACCATGAAAACCCTATGGAGCACAATTCTACTTGGAAACACATAGGGTTGCCATGAATCAAAATTGACTCAATGGCAACTGGTGATGGTGGTGGTAGTGACTACCAGCCTAGTGATAGCAAAAGAGAAAGGGAGATGGCCCCAACTACTGGGGAGTTGTTGCCCCAACTGATTCTCCAACATACCAAGAATCTCTGATGCTCAACACAGTTCTCATTCCTGAATGAAAGGACAGATTTGGAGAGCTCTGCCTTATCATGTACCATCAGTACCATTAATAAATACGCTGTTTCTATTGGGAGTTAGAAATTTAATTGATTTCTTTGGTGTAGGCCTATTTGCAAATTCTCTTCTGATCCATGTTTGTCTATGTATATACCAATATTTACAGTATATTGATTTTTTTAGTTTTAGGTCTTGATGTTAGGTATTGTATGTCCTCCAGGTTTGTACTTAATTTTCAAGACTGATTTGACTATTTGGGGTCTTTTTTATTTCCACAAAAATTTTAGGATATGATTATCAATTTAAAAAAAAAAAAAAAAGGCCTGTTGGGTTATTTTTCTGATTGCACTGAATCTATAAACAATTTGAGAAGAACTGATATTTTAAAATATTGAGTTTTCCAATCCAGGAGCATAGTATATATCTCCATTTTGGATTTTTTTTTACATCTTTTTTAATTTTTCTCAGCAATATTCTGTAGTTCTTAGTGAATAGATTTTGCATTTTTTGATGTTTGTTTACAATTTTTATGTTTTCTAATGCTATTGTTGATGTAATTATTTTAATTACCTTTCCATATTTTTTGCTACTATATAAAATACAGTTGGCTTTTATATATTGATCTTGTGTCCTATGACTTTGATAAATTCACTTATTATACCTAGTAGTACTTTTTGTATGTTACTTAGGATTTTTCATACACATGATCATCTTGTCTGTGAGTAGCCAGTTTTACTTCGGCCTCTCCCATATTTGTGTCTTTTTCCCCCCTTACCTTACTTCACTAGCTAGGAACTCCAGTACAAAGTTTAATAGCAACAGTGAGAGTGGACATCCTTGACATGTCCTTGACCTTAAATGGAAAATGTTCACTGTTATGCTGTTTGCTATGATGTTAGCTGTAGGTTTTTTCATGAATGTACTTCATCAAATTGAGGAAGTAAACTTCAATTATTTGTTTGCTGAAAGTTTTATCGTGTATGACTGTCACATGTAAGTAATTCTTTTCTATGTACTGAGATAGTCACATGTTCTTTTTTTTTTCTCTTTTTTCTGTTAATTGGTGGATTACATAATTGATATTTAAATGACAAATAAATCTTGCATTCCTGGAATAAAACTTACTTTGATATATTATCCTTTTTATGTATTTCTGGGCTTGACTTCTTAGCATTTTGTTAAGAATATTTTTCAACATTCATGGGAATATTAATCTCTAGTCTTTGGTTCTTGTAATTTTTTGTCTAATTTTGATATCAACAATATGCTTTCTTCATAAATTGAATGAAAAAGCATTCTTTCCTGCTATTTTCTGAAAGAGTTGGGGTAAAATTGGAATTATCTTTTCTTTCAATATTTCACAGAATTCAGCAGTGTAATCATTTGGTTTGAATATATTTCTGAAGATGTTTCTGATAATAAATCAAATGCCTTTGGTAAATATGGTATGAAGATTTTATATCTCATTTTCTGTTAATGTTTGGTAATTGTGTTTCAAGGAGTTTGCCCATTGAATCTAAGCCATCTATCTTATTATCAGTATAGCCAAAAACAAACAAACAAACAAACTCACTGCCATCAAGTTGATTCTGACTCACAGTGACCCTATAGGACAGAATAGAACTGCCCTATAGAGTTTCCAAGGAGCTGCTGGTGGATTTGAACTGCCAACCTTTTGGTTACCAGATGAGCTCTTAACCACTGTATCACCAGGGCTCCAAAGTTGTTTAAAATATTACCTTGTTGTCTTTCTGATGTCTGCAAGATCTATAATGGTATCCCTGATTTATTATTATATTTTCTGTCTTTAATCAAATTTACTAGGGGTTTATCAATTTTTTTTACTTTTTTTCAGAGAAACAATTTTTAAATTTGAAAATTTTCTCTTTCCTCTATCTTTTTTATTGATTTATGATCTCATGTTTATGATTTTTTCCTACATTAATATGCTTAATTTGCTCATTTTTTCTAGCTTCTTAAGGTAGAAATTTAGTATTATAGTTTATGCTCTCCAGAAACAGGTGCTGAAGCAGAGTTTAGGGTGAACAATGTTTATTAGCAATCAGCACCTGTTGATACTATTCTATATTGAATGTACTATAATATAGTGCCAAGATAATAGGTATCTAATACTATACAATTGAAGTTCAACTAAAACTGTTTTGAAAAATAAAACAGAGATCTACCAGTTTGCAGGAAGACAGGAGTGATTGAACCATCCTGTTTCTCATTTCTCATTCCCTCATTGCTACTTCTTGGTGGCTTCATTCTCTTATGCCTCTTTGCTCTACTCACTAGCAGCCAGCACTTCCATAGGCTCTGGCACTAAGTCTTCTCAGCTTGTCAACAGGAAGAGAAGAAAGTCTCTCTCCCTACCCCTTCTTCCACTTCCCAAGTCCTTCAACGAAAAGAATCAGGTGGAAAAAAAAAAAAAAATCTTACAAAAGATTCTGAATCACCTTGTTTTATCTATCCATGGATCATTTGTTCTGGTTAGGGACATGAATATTCTTTACTGCATTGTTCTCTACTAGTCACTGCTCCTACAGTAATAGGATCATACCTCTCACCCATAAGACATCAAGTTTGCTCATGTTACTTGCTCTGACCAATGGAATGTGAGTGGAAGTGATGTATACCACATCTGAGCAGGAACTTTAAAAGCCATATCATGGTTCTGCCATTGTTCTTTGTCCTCTACCTCGAGAAGAACCATGTCTTAGGCAGGAGTTCTTCCTTAGTCTGTATTTTAGAATGAGGAAGACCTTGTAAAACAGAGTCAAAGTTCACATACAATGTGAACAGGAAACAAGCATTTATTATTGTAAGCCATTTAGATTCTGGGATTATTTGTTAGTGCAACATAACCTAACAAAAGATGACTAATACAGTAGGTTATTAGCTTGGGCCAAGTGCATACTCTTCAACCAGTCACTGTGTCTGGGAATCAAGGGTCAGAAAATAGTAGCACCATTCAGAGCCCATAGTAGAGCAAAGGATATGGGAGGTGAGTATTTCCCTTAAAATAAAAGAAATATTGGAGGCGGGGCCAAGGTGGTGGAGTAGTCAGACAGCTTCCTATATCCCTCTTACAACAAAGACCTGGAAAAACAAGTGATTTCATTGTATATGAATATCTAGGAGCCCTGAACAAGGCAAAGTTGAGGAATCGGATTGAGTGGCGGGGGGAGAGGGAGAAGGTTATGAAGAAGCAAGAAGTGCCAGACTGGACTTGGCTGGAGCCGCAGCTCTTCAGCCTCGAAAGGCTCCAAGGTACGCAGTGAAGCAGCCAGACAGCTCCATGCGCGCTCTTGAGGCAGTTTCCACGTGGAGAGAGATCCGGCAACAGAGATTCTGCTTGGACACTCTGAACCAGTGAAAAGTAGCTTCCAAGTGGCTGAAGATAAGTACCTGTGTGTGGCCTTCCGCGTGGATTTAAAAAAAAAAAAAAAGCCCATTTGGGAAAAACCTCTCTCACTTTCACCTCCTCCCTCCCCACTCTGCACCAGTTCAGCTGACTTCTGAAAACTCTGAGTCCCCTGGGCCGGAAGTAGATCCCATAAGATGCCCTGACCCATTCTCCTGGCCTTGGAGAGGGAAAAAATAAGCTACTGGCTCCCCTAAGCCAGGAACTCAGGGTTGGCACAGCTCCTTTGCTAGGCACAGGCATAATGGGTCCACAGACTCTGAGTGACTTTCACCCCTGTATAGACTTGTGTGGACCCATCTCAGCAGTGTAAGCCCTCACTACCACAGTACAACAGGGTAAACACCTGAACTCTAACTTCAACTGTTTCAGCTGTGAAGTGGCAGATTTGTGACTCTAGACATAGCTCTGCCCTTCAAGTAGACACCTTTACCAGTCCACACCAGAGGCTTGAGGACAGGTGGCTCCACCTATGCCACCTAGTCACCTGCTACAGGGGTCCAAGAATAAGTGGTGCTCCCAAGTCTTTACAGCCAACAGAGTGGGGATCTCATAGTCTGGCTGCAAAACTCACCTACCTACTCACTCTAGGGAATAGGGACATGCTTTCCTTTCAGACACTCAGGGGCAGCCGTCAGTCGCCTGCCTTGCTCAGCGTGTGACCCCCTACTACAGCCAGATACCTGTGTCTACACTGATTACCCATGCCACTCTAAGACTGTAGGTGAGAGCCTGCACCACATGCTTGGTGACTGACTGTCTGGACACCTAAGCTGAATCCATACAGGAAAATTCAATGGACTCCTGTTTGCACATACTCAGTTACAGAACTAACTACCTGGTGACAGGACGTTAGAGTTTCAAAGGCGCTGATAATAAAACTAGCGCATACGAGCAGCCTATCTGGGCATATCAAAACAAAACAAAAAAAGAAGCTAGGACTTACCAAACAAATATACAATAAAATTATAGTAAATTACAGATAACTCGGAGACAACAGTCAATATCAAATCACATAAACAGGCAGTCCATGATGGCTTCAGCAAGCCACCGAAACAAAGAATCAATAAATTCTCTGGAGGATGAGAATTTCTTGGAATTATCAGAGGCAGAATATAAAAGATTAATATATAGAACACTTCTATAAATTAGGAAATTCATCAAAGCGTAGAGACAGCCAAAGAACATGTGGACAAAGTAGTAGTGGAACTTAAAAAGTTACTCAAGAACATAATGACAAATTTAATAGGCTGCAAGGATCCATAGAGACATGGCAATCAGAAATCCAGAAGATAAACAATAAAATTTCAAAATTAGACAACTCAGTAGAAAGTCATTGGAGCAGAATTGAGGCAGTAGAAGTCAGAATTAGTGACACCGAAGATAAAGCACTTGACACCAACTTATCTGAGGAAAAATCAGATAAAAGAATTAAAAAGAATGAAGAAACTCTAAGAGTTATGTGGAATTCTATCAAGAAAATTAACCTATGAGTGATTGGAGTACCAGAACGGGGTGGGGGGGGATAACAGAAAATACAGAGAAAATTGTTGAAGATTTGTTGACAGAAAACTTCCCTGATATCATGAAAGATGAGA
>NW_004444085.1:2175065-2178919 GCF_000243295.1 Trichechus manatus latirostris
TCAATAACATCAGATAACAACGCAAGACTAGAACACAGGACAGAGCAACCAGATATTGACTCAGATAGGGAAGTCAAAATACATCAAAGCTATACCATTGAAAATAGTGAAACAGAGATATCAATATGTAAAAAAGGACAACATTAAAACAAAAAAGAGGGACTTAAAAAATGCAGACACTGATTTTTCATATGGAGGAGAAGTCAAGGCGATATAAAGAAATAAAATACTGGTATAAACTTAGAAAAATAGGGGTAAATATTAAGGCAACCACAAAGGAAACTAACAATACTACAAATCAAAATAAAAAGCTAGAAAAATATAAAGACTCAGCAAATGCAATATCAACGAAAATGAAAAAGATGAAAAAAAATACATAAAGAAAAACGACTCAGCACAGAAAATTAAGGGGAACAAAGAAACTGTCAACAACACACAAAGAGACATCAGGATGACAACACTAAACTCATACCTATCCATAATTACACTGAACATAAATCGACTTAATGCACCAATAAAGAGACAGAAAGTGGCACATTGGATAAAAAAGCAAAATCCGTCTATATGCTGCCTAAAAGAGACACACCTTAGACTTAAAGACATGAACAGGCTAAAACTCAAAGGATGGAAAAAAAAATATCAAGCAAACAACACTCACAATACAGCAAGAGTGGCTATATCAATCTCTGACAAAATAGACTTTAAAGTAAAATCCACCACAAAGGATAAGGAAGGATACTATATACTGATTAAAAATTCAATACACCAGGAGGACATAACTATAATAAATATTTATATACCCAACAACAGGGCTCCAAAATACATAAAACAAACTCTAACAGCACTGAAAGAGAGAGAGACAGCTCTACAATAGTAGTAGGAGGCTTCAACATGCCACTTTCGGTGAAGGACAGAACATCCAGAAAGAAGCTGAACAAAGACACTGAAGAGTTAAATGCTACAATCAACCAACTTGATCTCATACATATACCGAACACTCCAACCGACAGCAGCCAAGTGTACTTTCTTTTGCAATGGACATGGAACACTCTCCAGAATAGACCACTGTTAGGCCGTAAAGCAAGCCTTAACAAAATCCAAAAGATCAAAATATTACAAAGCATCTTTTCTGACCATAAAAGTGGAAATCAACAACACAAAAAGCAAGGAAAAAAAATCAAACACATGGAAACTGAACAACACTTTGCTCAAAAACTACTGGGTGACAGAAGAAATTAAGGATGAAACAAAGAAATTTATAGAATCAAATGAGAATGAAAACACATCCTACTGGAAACTTTGGGACACAGCAAAAGCAGTGCTCAGAGGTCAGCTTATAGCAATAAATGCACACATCCAAAAAGAAGAAAGGGCTATAATCAAAACATTAACCCTACAACAGGAACAAGTAGAAAGAGAGCAGCAAAACAAGCTCTCAGGCACCAGAAAGAAGGAAATAATAAGAATTAGGGCAGAATTAAATAAAATAGAGAATAGAAGAACAATTGAAAGAGTTAACAAGTCCTAAAGCTGGTTCTCTGAAAAGATCAACAAAATTGATAAACCACTGGCCAAACTGACAAAAGAGAAACAGGAGAGGAAGCAGATAACCTGTATAAGAAATGAGATGGGTGATATCAAAACAGACCCAACTGAAATTAAAAGAATCATAACAGAATACTATGAAAAACTGTACTCTGGCAAATTTGAAAACCTAGAGGAAATGGACAAATTTCTAGAAATTCACTGCCTACCTAAAATAACACAAACAGAAGTAGAACAACTAAATAAACCCATAACAAAAGAAGAGATTGAAAAAGTTATTAAAAATTCCCAACAAAAAAAAGCCCTGGCTCAGATGGCTTCGCTGGAGAATTCTACTGAACTTTCAGAGAAGAGATAACGCCGCTTCTACTAAAGGTATTTCAGAGCATAGAAAAGGATGGAATACTCCTAAACTCATTCTATGAAGCCAGTATAACCCTGATACCAAAACCAGGTACAGATACCACAAAAAAAAAAAAAATTACAGACCAATATCCCTCATGAACATTGACGCAAAAATCCTCAACAAAATTCTAGCCAATAGAATTCAGCAACAGATCAAAAAAAGGATTCACCATGATCAAGTGGGATTTATACCAGGTATGCAGAGATGGTTCAACATTAGAAAAGCAATCAATGTAATCCATCACATAAAGAAAACTAAAAACAAGAACCACATGATCTTATCAACTGATGCAGAAAAGGCATTTGACAAAGCCCAACAGCCATTCATGATAAAAACTCTCAGCAAAATAGGAATAGAAGGGAAATTCCTCAGTATAATTAAAGGCATTTTTACAAAGCCAACAGCCAACATGATCATAAATGGAGAGACTTTGAAAGCACTCCCCTTGAGAACAGGAACCAGACAAGGATGCCCTTTATCACCACTCTTATTCAACATTGTGCTGGAGGTCCTAGCCAGAGCAATTAGGCTTGAAAAAGAAACATAGGGCATCCAGATTGGTAGGGAAGAAGTCAAAGTATCTCTGTTGGCAGAGGATATGATCTTATACACAGAAAACCCCAAAGAATCCACAAGAAAACTACTGGAACTAATAGAAGACTTCAGCAAAGTTTCAGGATACAAGATAAACATACAAAAATCAGTTGAATTCCTTTACACCAACAAAGAGAACCTTGAAGAGGAAATTACCAAATCAATACCATTTACTATAGCCCCCAAGATGATAAAATACTTAGAATAAATCTAACCAGAGATGTAACAGATCTATACACAGAAAACCACAAGACACTACTGCAAGAAACTAAAAGAGACTTGCATAAGTGGAAAAACATACCTTGCTCATGGATAGGTAGACTAAACATAGTGAAAACATCAATTCTACCCAAAGCAGTCTACAGATACAATGCAATCCTGATCCAAATTCCACTGGCATTTTTTAATGAGATGGAGAAACAAATCACCAACTTCATATGGAAAGGGAAGAGGCCCTGAATAAATAAAGCATTACTGAAGAAGAAGAACAAAGTGGGAAGCCTCAGATTACCTGATTTTAGAACCTATTATACTGCCACGGTAGTCAAAACAGCCTGGTATTGGTACAACAACAGATACACAGACCAATGGAACAGAGTTGAGAATCCTGATGTAAGTTCATCCACCTGTGAGCAGCTGATATTTGACAAAGGCCCAAAGTCCATTAATTGGGGAAAAGACTGTCTCTTTAACAAATGGTGCTGGCATAACTGGATATCAATCTGCAAAAAACTGAAACAAGACCGATACCTCACACCATGTACAAAAACTAACACAAAATGGATCAAAGACTTAAATATAAAATTGAAAACTATAAAGATCATGGAAGAAAAAATAGGGACAACACTAGGAGCCCTAATACATGGCATAAACACAATACAAACCATAAGTAACAATGCACAAGCACCAGAAGAGAGACTAGATAAATGGGAGCTCCTAAAAATCAAACACTTATGCTCATCCAAAGACTTCACCAATAGAGTAAAAAGACTACCTACAGTCTGGGAAAAAATTTTCAGCTATGACAAATCCGATCAGTATCTAATCTCTAAAATCTATAATATCCTGCAAAACTTCAACAACAAAAAGACAAATAACCTAGTTAAAAAAATGGGCAAAGGATATGAACAGGCACTTCACCAAAGAAGATATTCAGGTGGCTAACAGACAGATGAAGAAATGCTCATGATCATTAGCCATTGGAGAAATGCAGAGCAAACCTACAATGAGATATCATCTCACCCCAACAAGGCTAGCACTAATCCAAAAAACACAAAATAATAAATGCTGGAGAGGTTGTGGAGAGACT
>NW_004444085.1:2179768-2195921 GCF_000243295.1 Trichechus manatus latirostris
AGACAGGGATTGGACTGGACTGTGGGACATAAACTGATACTCGTGAGGAGTGTGCCTCTTAGCTCAAGTAGATACAAGAGACCAAAGGGGCAGCTTCTGCCCAGAGGTGAGATGGGAAGGCAGAGAGGGTTAAGAGCTAGTTTAATGGTTATGGGGAATCACGGGTGGAAAAGAAGAGTGTGCTGTTGCAGAATGGGGTGAGCAATTAGGGTCACATAAAAATGTATGTATAAAAATTTTGTAAAGAAGACTAACTTGAAATGTAAACTTCATTTAAAGTACAATAATAAATAAATAAATATATATACATATATATATAAATAAAAGAACTGGGAAAAAAAAAAAGAAATGTTTCATCTACCACAGGACTGATAGCCCACACAAACCACGGTCTCTTCTAACTTGAGACCAGAAGAACTAGACGGTGCCTGGCTATGATTGCCGACTATTCTGACCAGGGACACAAGAGAAGGTCCTGGGTAGAATGGGAGAAAAATGTAGAACAAAATTCAAATTCCTAAAAAAGGCCAGACCTACTGGATCAATAGAGACTAGAGGAAGCCCCAAGGGTATCACTCTAACACATTCTTTGAGCTTGGCACTGAAGCTACTCCTGGAGTCACCTTTCAGTCAAGTAATAGACTGGCTTATAAAATAAACTATCACCCATGAGTACTATGCTCCCTTAAACAATCAACTCTATGAGATGAAACAGTCAACATTTACCCAAAAGCAAAGATGAGAAGGCAAGGAGGGGAAGGGAAGCTAGATCAATGGAAATAAAACAAACAGAATGGAAATAATAAGAATGCTGACACATCGTGAAAACTTAAACAATATCACGGAACAATTTGTATAAAAATTGCTAAACGGGAACCTAATTTGCTGTGTAAACTTTCACCTAAAACACAATATTAAAGTAAATAAATAAACATTACATCTGTTAATCTCAAAACAGTGACTGCAGAAATAAAGGAGAATTGAAAAAATAAATAAATAAAAGAAATATCACAGAGGGAATTTTGAGATGGAAGAGTAATCTTTGTGTTCAAAACAGCCAACCATTCTTCTACTGAAACATTTTCAATAGCTTCTGTACAGAATAAAATTCAAAACTCTTTTATTAAAAGCCTTTCAATAACTACTATCAATTTGTCTAGTCTTATCTCCTACTATTTTCCTATATTATGTGTAAGCCAGAAAAACTTCCTCAGAAACCCTGAAACAAACTCGACTATTCCCATCTCCCTATCTTTCTGCCTGACATATGTCTCCTGTCTCCAAATATATAAATCTACATAATAAAATAAAGCCTTTTTCTATTTGAAGGTTATTATATGCTAAATAAACATTTACTGGATGAGTGAAAACTCACCTAATATATGAATAAATCTTAGACTGCTCTATCAGATACCTGTTCCTAATTCATATTCTTTTCTTGTTTATATCAAAATCAGCAGAATTTACCAAAATTAGCAGAATTTACTAAGAATTATTAAGCACTTAAGTTTTCTTATCACGACATCTTATAACCTTCCATACTATACTGCTATACTGAATAGTTTTTTGCTGAACCGTCTATATATATATATGCATATGTAACCCTGGTGGTGCAGTGTTAAGTGTTTAGCCACTAACCAAAAGGTCAGCAATTAGAATTCCTTGGAAACCTTATGGGGCAGTTTTACTCTGTCCTCTAAGGTCGTTATGGGTAGGAATCAACTCGACTGCAACCGGTTTGGTGTTTTTGTTTATATATATGTATATGTGTGTGTGCGCATGTGTGTGTCCTCACATCTGCACCAATAAGTAGCGTCATGATAAATGGAGAAAACATTGAAGTTGTCAAGGATTTCATTTTACTTAAATCCACAATCAACACCCATGGAAACAGTAGTCGAGAAATCAAAGGACATATTTCCCTGGGCAAATCTGCTGAAAAAGACTTCTTTAAAGTGTTAAAAAGCAAAGATGTCACTTTAAGGACTGTTTGTTCACCTGACTTAAGCCATGGTATTTTCAATTGTCTCATATGCATGCGAAAGCTGGACGGTGAATAAGGAAGACTGAAGAAGCATTTATGCCTTTGAATTATGATGTTTGCAAAGAATATTGAATATACCATGGACTGCCAGAAAAATGAGCAAATCTGCTTAGAAGTACAACCGGAATGTACTCCCATCCTTAGAAGAAAGGATGGCGAGACTTCGTCTCACATACTTTGGACATGTAATCAGGAGAGACTGGTCTCTGGAGAAAAACATCATGCTTAGTAAAATAGAGGGTCAGCAAAAAAAGAGAAAGACCCTCAAGGAGATGGATTAGCACAGTGACTGCAACAATGGGCTCAAACATAGCAATGATAGTGAGGATGGTGCAGGACAGGACAGTGTTTTGTTCTGTTGTACATGGGGTCACTATGAGTCGAAACCAACTCGATGGCACTTAACCATGACAACCACAATATTATGGTCCTGCTTTCATTCATTGGTGTGAACTTTGTCTATTTTTTAATAATTACCTTAGAATATTAAAGAAAAAACAACTTGCCTTTTCTTTCTTCCTTTTTCTTTTTTTTTAATTCTGAGGCCAAAATTCTTTGGCACTTTCTCTCAGCTCTTTTTGTGGTATTTCAACATTTGAGCACCCAGCCACCAAGACCACTGTTTTAAAATAGTATCTGTAAAGAAGTTATCTTCACCAAACAATTTATCTGCAAATCTTGTTCTCCTTTATTAAATCCTTAGGAAAAGAGTCCGTCTCAAATGCTCTTGCTTCATTTAAAAAAAATAAAAATCTATCCCTAGTAAAATAATCCAAGGCAAAACAAGAGTACTCCTCACAATTTAGAGAGAAGGTGCACGCCTGAGCCTGCCTTTGTTGTCAAAAGAGAAGGTTTAGGCATCTCCTTTCCTGAGCTGGAAGCATCTGGACTGCTCTCCAGTGACCCCCTGTGGCTACAGTGCATAGACTAGTTTCTATTTTCCTAGCATGTTTATGTTACCCACGAGCGTATCTGTGTATGTGTTGATGTTTTGGAAGGGAACAGGTAGAAAACAGATTTCATGATTAGTTGCATTAACCTGAAAAGTATGATTCTTTAAAAAATTGATAATATTGTCCTTAAATTTTTCCTTCTTAAAACTCAATATTAGAAAAGAGGCATGGTTTGGGATTTAGAAGCTGATGATCATGAAGTTTTAGAGTCGAAAAGGGTTGCCAGATTATTAAGTCTGGTGGCCAAGTGCGCAGGGAGTTATGTTGGGGAAATACTGTAAAGGACATTTGTGACAGAGAAAAGGAAAAATAAACTCCTTACTATAAAGTCCCTGGGTGGTGCAAACAGTTAACGAACTCAGGGGCTAACTGAAATGTTGGAGGTACGAGCCCACTCAGAGGTGTCTCAGAAGAAAGATTCAGCTGTCTACTTCCCAAAACTCAGCCGTTGAAAACCCTGTGGAGCACAGCTCTACTCTGACATACACGGGGTTGCCATGAGTTAGAGTCAACTCAATGGCAGCTAGTAACTGGTATTACTCTAAGGACAAAGAAGAGAAAAGTATGTTTAAAATAATAAAGACTCATTTATTACTAAGCACTGGTAAAACAATTAGCATGCTGTATGCATATTACAATTACCTCTAAGGTGTGGAGCTATGGCGTTGATTTATGATGCTTTAAACATTGGCTGATTTTTTTTAAAGGCTTTTCCCCCATTGCTTTGTCTTGTATTGTCTTTGCGAGTGTGTGTGTGTGTGTGTGTGTGTGTGTGTGTGTGTGTGTTTTGGTCTTTCCCTCCTCCTTAAAACAGTGGCATCTGAGCTCCACCACGAAAGCTGCACAGTCCTTAAGCCCAATGCTAGCTTTTTCCTGTCTGATAGCACCCTGGGAAGGTAATTAACTCCTTTCACACCGGCGGGCGTGAAGTTTAAGAGTGTGGTGTGAGCAAATGATATGGACGGGGAGGAAGAGAAGCAGAAATCAGAATGTTTGCCTCCCCATAGTCTACTCAGAACTTCAATAAAATCTGTGTCTGGGAGATAAAAGATGAATTCATCTCCTGCTCCCAAGAAGAATAAGGAGAATATAGGAGCTCTGAGGATTATTACAACTTCTGTGGAATGCCTAGCTGCCACAACTCCCCTACTCGACCCCAAAGTCAGCTCTGTGCACTAGTTTCAGCCAGTTCTTCAAATATCAGACCATCATCTGACAGGATAACTACATTTGACCTTAGCAGCTTGCTCAAGCTCAACACAAGCAAACAAGAGTTGAATTATTGCTCTCCAACAACATAACAATTCTATCATTTTGACCCCTTGTGTCTTGCAAAATACAGTAGAATGATAATTGTCTATCCTTCCTATGCCATGTATTACAGTTGACAGGGAGCAGCATTAGTGACATGACCTTTGCTTGGTACTCAAAGAGGTAATATCCCTTATCTAGTTCTGTTGGTGAAACGTTAAATAGAATCAATGTTGGCCATGCTTTTGTGACACAGAAAAAAAAAATCATTTTTACGCTATAACTTTGTTTTTAACAGATAAAGCATAACTGAGATGAATAGTCTTTCACACCCTCTGCTAACTAATATATACATTTAAAATATCAAAAGAACATGAGTCCTTCCAATTTACATTATGATTCATTTCACTAGACCTGGAGGATGCAGGAATCCAAAACACTTTAGTCACCATTCTTACCTGACTAATACATAAGGGAAAACAAAAAATAGAGAAAATAGCCTGAACATGTTCACTTTTAACTTGTGGATAAACATACAAAAAAAGCAGTTTTTTGATTTGATCATTGTTTATTTCAACTTTGATGCCTGATATATGTGAAAAGCCTTATGCAATAAGACATCACTAGCCAGACATCTGAAATGTCTTTTTTTAAAAAAAATAAATAGACTATTTTTAGAGTAGTTTTAGGTTTACAGAAAAATTATGCAGAAATGTATTTTTAATACTTTTTTTCCCTATAAAACAATTGGATCAATAATTTACAGAGAAATAAGCAACAACAAAAACAAACAGAAAAAAAAACCTTAAATATCTAAAGCGTATACTTACGAAGCCCAGAGCAAAATACATGGATATCATTTCTGTATGTGTGAAGATTTGAATTAATATTAAATACGGAGAGATGTGCAAATGTTCTTTTATTTATTTGTTTCTGCTTTCATCAGAAAACATTTAAAGAAAGTGCACACTAAAGTAAACAAGTAACCTAACAGTGAAAAAAATCATTTGGGAAGTGAAGACATGGTGTTAATTGAGCTTTAAAAGTAAGTATCTTCTATTAGGTGAGCATGTTGTGAAAACTTTTATTTGAGTTGTAGGAAAAAGTGTTTAGCAAAATGTGCTTAATGTCCACACCCAGATAGTTAACAAATCCTAGGGGAATTTTTTTTCCAAAAACTGTAGAAATTGTAATATACAATTATATTGGTTGGAAGCATTTGGTTTTTATAGAGATATGGATTCATTGTTTTTCTTCACCACCATTTTTAGAAAGCTACCTCTTTTTCCAGTCCTCTGGGACATCACGTTGAGAGGTATTGTGCCTGTCACATCATGAACCTTTACAAAAGAAAAAAGGCTCTGATGCATTTAAAAGCAGAGCAAGGCAGACAGAGATTCAAATGACCTGCTCAGTAGCCAAAGCATCTTTTCTAACCGATTATGTCCCAAGGGCAAGTTTGATGACACCATCAGTCTTCATGATTTTTCTTGATAGACAATTTAAATCAATACACAGTTTTTTTTTTTTCCTTCTATGTCAGCAATTGAGGCATGTGTTTCCCATTCCCTTCTCCCATCTCCACATGTATGCACCGACCTTAAAATGCAGGATTTTCCCCTACTATCATCTTTGGCACAGTGGTTAAGAGCTCAGCAACTAACCAAAAGGTCAGCAGCTGGAATCCACCAGCTGCTCCTTGGAAACCCTACGGGGCAGTTCTACTGTGTCTTATAGGGTCACTATAAGTAGGAATTGACTCAACGGCAATGGATTTGGATTTGGTATCATATTTGGACTCCCTCATATTTCCATAGCACACCTCTTTCACTTAACACGGTCTACTGAAATCATTATTTTCTTTTATTCACCACTGGACTTTGGAGGCAAATACCATATTTTATTTTATTTCCTAATCTGCTTTCTTAACAGAGTGTCTAGCACTGAAGTTCTGTTTTAATACATATTTGTTGAATGAATGAATGAATAAATGGGTAGGCAGATGGATGGATGGAAGAAGGATGGAAACAATGGCTGTATCACAAGAAGGGTGCAATGTGGTGGTAGCTTTCCATAGGAGTCACATTGCACACTTCTTGTGCTACAGTCATTGCTTCCATTCATATTTGAATTGATAATTTCTGATAACTCTTGTGTTCAGACTTTGACACTTGAATAAGATGGGAATTGGGGAAAGAGGGGAATTCCAAGAGGCTTACCTGACCAGAATGCTTTTGTGATGGTTGTCCTAGTTAATCTAATGTTCTGTTTAATTGAGGTATGAGACCACTACATTTATGACTTGACTATTTGCAACTGAAAATGATTGTAAAACTACTAGTCTACTTCCCTACATTAGCATGCTAAAACTACTAGCATAATTTCCTTTCTTATTTGATAAGTATGCTGCATGGTTTTGTTTGTTTTAATTCTTGATAAGATTTAAATTGTACTGCATAGATGGAGTAGAAAAATTTTTCTCAACATTGACTAGACATTCAAATCACATTTGGAGCTTTCAAAAATTTTCATGTCTGGATCCCAGGCTAAAATATTTGACTTAATCTGTTTTATTTTATTTTATTTTTTTGTTTAAAGCCCTCCCCCTAGGCAAAAGGAATAAGCAACAAAGGTTGATAATCCCTGGTGTGGAAGATGGAACTCACACTGAAATGATGTCAGGACATGTCCGAAAAGATGTTCTGATTTTTAATAAATCTCTGATACTAGTTTGCTTCCTTGTTGCTTTTCTCTGGGTTCCAATAGTTCAGCACTGAAAATTATTCTAGCTAACTGAAGATTCTTGTGATTTGAGCTCTTTTCAAATGAAATTGAGCTGTGATGAATCAATAAACTGTATTAAACTGCATTCATTCAGGAATCTATGGAAAATGTTATTCTTGGGTGGTTAGTACAATCTACTAGCAGTCAAGATCATTAGTATTACATAATATTTGTAAATATGTGCCTAAATTAGCAATACTTTGATTTTTTAAGAGAACTCGATGTCCAGTATCTTGAACAATAGGCCTCATCTTAAGCAGAATGACTCTTCTTATACAAAGAGTTTAGAGAATTATGTCCCTTGTCATATAACATGAGCATGTGTTGAAAACGTCCTTTTCTACAAGGTATCTTTTCTACTAATCCTGCATATTTTACCTTCTTTCTAATATCTCTAAAACGGGACTAGTCATTATACTTGGATATGTGTTTGATAGTTCTAGAATGAGAAGGTATTTTTAAAATAGGGAATAAATATTCTTTTACTCATGAAGAATCCAAAGCATAAAACTATTGCTTCTGAAAATAAAGGGATTAAAAAATAATTATCACATGTTATTATTCTGTTGCTGAAATCCACAATGTTTTTGACAAATCCAGAAATAGGTCTGTTGGTAATTTTTTTTAAATGGTCAGAAGCCACCAAGTTTGGAAGTGTATGAAATGAAGATTCATAAAAGAAGATTCAGTTTAATTTTGATAGAAAACTAGATGAAAATGTTACAAATAAGATTGTTAGGTATAGCTTCTTGGGTGACCTGCTTTGGATTAGATGATGAAACAAATCCTTCGTTTCGTTTACTTAACCTTAAAAAAAAAAAGTCTTATTGCTGTCGAGTCAATTCCAACTCATAGTGACCTTATAGGACAGAGTAGAACTGCCCCATAGGGTTTCCAAGACTGTAAATCTTTATGGAAGCAGATTGCCACATCTTTCTCCCACAGTGCGTCTAGTGGGTTCGAACTGCCGACCTTTCAGTTAGCAGCTGAGCACTTAACCATTGTATCACCAGGGCTCCTTACTTACTCAGTTGGCTTAACCTTAGCACCTCAGTTTCTAAATTTGTAAGGTAAAGGGAGGAGTTGAGCCAGATGAGTGATTTTCATAGTGTGCTCCTATGGCCATGCCTCTGATACCTCCCTGAAGAGTAAAAAGGGTGCCTATGGACAGAACTGAATTCTGCTTCCGACACAGCAGCTCATTTACAATAACTTTATTTACTGGCCTTCTATATTCACTTTTAGGAGTTCCTGGTTGACACAAATATTTGGTGTTTCAAACTCACCCAGAGGCTCCTTGAAAGTAAGTCTTGGCAATCTGCTTCTGAAAGGTCACAGCCTTGAAAGCCCCATGGAGTACAGTTTTATTCTGCACATACTGGGTCACTATGAGTTGGAATCAACTCCATGGCAATTAAAAACAACAAAACACACTTTTATTTGAACAAAGTGCTCCGTGGCTACAAAACTTTTGAACACTCATTACTCTAGTAGATCTTTAAAGGTTTCCTTTGCTTTTACATTTCTGTAAAAGCCATGGAATACTATGAAGAGGAAGATCAAATTATTTGGAGACAGGATTGTTGTTGTTAGCTGCCATCAAGTCGGTTCATACTCAGAGCAACCCTAAGAACAACAATGAAATACTGCCCAGTCCTGTACCATCCTCACAATTGTGGTTATGCTTGAGCCCATTTTTGCAGCCAGTGTGTCAATCCATCTCACTGAGGGTCTTCCTCTTTTTCCCTGACCCCGTCCTTTACCAAGCATGATGTCCTTCTCCAGGGATTGATTCCTGCTGATAACATGTCCAAAGTACATGAGACAAAGTTGCACCATCCTTGATCTTATGGAGCATTCTGGCTGTACTTCTTCCAAGACAGATTTGTTTGTTATTCTGGCAGTCCGTGGTATATTCAATATTCTTCACCAACACCATAATTCAAAGGCATCAATTCTTCTCCGGTCTTCCTTATTCATTGTCCAGCTTTTGCATGCATATGAGGTGATTGAAAATACCATGGCTTCGGTCAGGTGCACCTTAGTCCTCAAAGTGACATGTTGGCTTTTAAACACTTTAAAGAGGCCTTTTGTAGCAGATTTGCCCAGTGCAATACGTTGCTCTATTTCTTTCTTTCTTTCTTTTCTTTCTTCCTTCCTTCCTTTCTTTCTTTTCTTTCTTTCTTTTTTATTGTGCTTTAGGTGAAAGTTTACAGTGCAAATTAGTATCTCATTAAAAAATGTATACACACATTGTTTTGTGACATTGGTTGCAATCCCCGCATTCTGTCAGCACTCTCCCCCATTCTCTTTCCACTCCGGGTTCCTCGTGTCCATTCTTCCAGTTTTCCTGTCCCTTCCTGCCTTTTCATCTTTCCTTCTGGGCAGATGTTGCCCATTTGGTCTTGTATACCTGACTGAACTAAGAAGCACGTTCCTCACATGTGTTATTGTTTGTTTTATAGGCCTGGCTAATCTTTGGCTGAAAGGTGGACTTTGGAAGTGGCTTCAGTTTTGAGTTAGCATAGTGTCCGGGGCCATAGTTTTGGGGGTTCCTCTAGTCTGTTTCAGAGCAGTATGTCTGGTCTTTGTGTGTGTGTGTGAATTTGAATTTTGTTTGAATTTGAATTTTTCTCACACTCTGTCTGAGACCCTCTATTTTAATCTCTGTCAGAGAGGTCAGTGGTGGTAGCCAGACACCATCTCGATCCAGACTCAGGCAGGTGGATGTTGCAATTTATGTGGTCCATTAGAATTTTGGACAAATATTTTCCTTGTATCTTTGGTTTTCTTCATTCTTCTTTGCTCCAGACAAGATGGGAAAAATAGATGTATCTTGGATGGCCACTCACAAGCTTTAAAGACCCTAGAGACTACTCACCAAAGTAAGATATAGAACATTTTCTTTGTGAAATAAGTTATGCCAATTGCCATAGATATACCCTAGACTATGGTCCTCAACCCTCAGCCCCAGTAACTTGGTCCTTCAAGGTGTTTGGATGTGTCTAGGGAACTTCTGTCTTTTTCCTGGTCAAGCTGTGCTGACTTTCCCATATTGTGTGTTGTCTTTCCCTTCACCAAAGTTAACACTCGTCTACTCTCTAGTTAGTGATTTCCTCTCCCCACCCCTCCCCTCCCTTCTAACCTCCTAACCATCAAAGATTGTTTTTTTCTGTGTGTAAATCTTTTCTTGGGTTTTTGTAATAGTGGTCTCATATAGTATTTGTCCTTTTGTAATTGACTTATTTCACTCAGCATAATGACCTCCAGATTCATCCATGTTGTAAGGTGTTTTGCAGATTCACCATTGTTCTTCATCATTGGGCAGTATTCCATTGTGTGTGTATTCCATAATTTGTTTACCCATTCATCCATGGATGGGCACTTAGGTTGTTTCCATCTTTTAGCTGTTGTAAATAATGCAGCAGTGAACATGGGTGTTCCTATGTCTGTTCCTGTGATGGCTCTTATTTCTGTAGGATATATTCCTAGGTATGGGATTGCTGGATCATATGGTATTTCTATTTCTAGCTTTTGAAGGAGGCAGCATATCGTTTTCCATAGTGGTTGTACCATTGTACATTCTCACCAGCGGTGCAAAAGAGTTCCAATCTCCCCACAATCTCCCTAATATTTGTAATTTTCTGTTTTTTGATTAGTGCCAATTATGTAGGGGTGAGATGATATCTCATTTTAGTTTTGATTTACATTTCTCTAATGGCTAATGATCTCGAACACTTTCTCATGTGTCTGTTAGCTGCCTGAATGTCTTCTTTGGTGAACTGTCTGTTCATATCCTTGCCAAGTTTTTGATTGGATGAGGTTGTTTTTTGTTGTTGTTGTTGAGGTGGTGACATATTCTATAGATTTTAGAGATTAGACCCTTATCAGATACATTGCAGACAAATCTTTTTTCCTAGTCCGTAGGTTCACTTTTTACTCTTTTGGTGAAGTCTTTTGATTAGCATAAATGTTTTATTTTTAGGAGCTCCCAGTTATCTAGTTTGTCTTCTGGTGTTTGAGCACTGTTAGCTATGGTTTGTATTGTATTTATGCCATGTATTAGAGACCCTAATGTTGTCCCTATTTTGTTTTCCATGATCTTTATTGTTTTAGGTTTTATATTTAGGTCTTTGATCCATTTTATGTTAATTTTTGTGTATGGCATGAGGTATGGGTCCTGTTTTATTTTTTTACCTATGGACATACAGTTTTGCCAGCGCAATTTGTTAAAAAGGCCGTCTTTTCCCCAATTATTGGACTTTTGTTCTTTGTCAAAGATCAGCTGACCATAGGTGGATAGAATTACATCTGCATTCTCGATTCTGTTCCATTGTCATATGTATCTGTCACTGTACCAGTACCATGTTGTTTTGACTACCATGGCTGTATAGCAGTTTCTGAGATCAGGTAATATGAGACCTCCTACTTTATTCTTCTTTTTCAAAAATGCTTTACTTATCCGGGACTTCTTTCTTTTCCATATAAAGTTAGTGATTAGTTTTTCCATCTCGTTAAAAAATGCTGTTGGTATTTGGATCAGGATTGCATTATACCTGTAGATTGCTTTGGGTAGAATTGACATTTTCACAATGTTCAATCTTCCTATCCAGGAGCATGGTATGTTTTTCCATTTATATAGGTCTCTCTTGGTTTCTTGTCATAGTGTTTTGTAGTTTTCTTTGATTAGGTCTTTTACATCCCTGGTTAGATTTACTCCTAAGTATTTTATCTTTTTAGGGGCTATCATAAATGGTATTTTTTTCCTTCTTGGAGTTCTCATTGTTGGTGAATAGGAATCTAACTGATTTTTGTATGTTAATCTTGTATCCTGCTACTCTGCTAAGTCTTTCTAATAGTTCCAGTAGTTTTCTTGTGGATTCTTTGGGGTTCTGTCTATAAAGTATCATATCATATGGGAATAAGGATAGTTTTACTTCTTCCTTTCCAATTTATTGCTTTTTTTAATTTTTGTTTTATTACTCTAGCTAGGACTTCCAGCCAGTGTTAAATAGGAGTGGTCAAAAAGGGCATCCTAGTCTTGTTCCAATTCTCAGGAGCAATGCTGTCAGCCTCTCTCTGTTGAGAATGATGTTGGCTGTTCATTTTGTATAGATGCCCTTCATTATATTCAGGAATTTCCCTTCTTTTTCCATTTCATGGAATTTTTTTTTTTTATCAAGAATGAGTGTTGAGCTTTATCAAATGCCTTTCTCCATTGATTGAGATGATCATGTGATTCTTTTCTTTTGTTCTATCTACGTGGTGGGTTATGTTGATTGATTTTCTAATGTTGAACCGTCCTTGCATACCTGGCATAAATCCCACTTGGTTGTGGTGTATTATTATTATTTTTTTATATGATGGTGAATTCTATTGTCTAGAATTTTGTTGAGAATTTTTGGATCTATAGTCATGAGAGATATTGGTCTCTAATTTTCTTTTTTAGTAGTGTCTTTGCCTCATTTTGGTATTAGGGTTATGCTGGTTTCATAGAATCAATTTAGGAATATCCCTTCCTTTTCTTTGCTCTGAAATATTTTGAGTAATAAGTCGTACTGGTGTGAGCTCTTCTCTGAAATTTTGGTAAAATTCTCCAGTGAAGCCATCTTGGCCAGGGCTTTATCTTTTCTTTCTTTTTCTTTTTCTTTTTTTGGAGGGGGAGTGTTTTTATTACCTCTTCATTCTCTTCTCTTGTTATGGGTCTGTTCGATTTTTTATCTTAATTTGCGCTGGTTTAGGTAAGTAGTGTGTTTCTAGAAATTTGTCCATTTCCTCTAGGTTCTCAAATTTATTAGAGTACAATTTTTCAGAGTATTCTGTTATGATCCTTTTTATTTCAGTTGAATCTGTTGTAATGTCCCCCATCTCATTGCTTATTTTGTTTTTTTGCTTCCTCTCCCATTTTTCTTTTTCATTTTGGCCAAAGGTTTGTCGATTTTGTTGATCATTTCAAAGAATCAACTTTTTGTCTTAGTCATTCTTTCTATTGTTTTTCTCTTCTCTATTTCATTTGTTTCTGCTCTAATCTTTATAATTGCCTTTGTTCTGGTGACTGTGGGCTCTTTGTGCTGTTCTCTTTCTATTTGTTCAAGTTGTAGGGCTAACGTTTTGATTTTGGCCTGTTCTTCTTTATTGATGTTTGCATTTATTGCTATAAGTTGACTCTGAGCACTACCTTTTCCGTGTCTCAAAAGTTTCCATATAATGTATTTTAATTCTCATTTGATTCTAGGACTTTTTTAATTTCCTCTTTGATTTCTTCTGTTACACAGTCATTTTAAGCAAGATGTTATCCAGTTTCCATGTATTTGATTTTTTTTTTCCTTGCTCTTCTTGTTATTGATGTCTACTTTTATGGCATTGTGATCTGATAGAATGCTTTGTATTATTTCAATGTTTTGGATTTTATTGAGTGTTATTTGTGGCCCAAAACGTGGTCTATTTTGGAGAATGTTCCATGTGCATTGGAAAAGAAGATATATTTTGCTGCTATTGGGTGGAGTGTTCTATTTATATGTATGAGGTCAAGTTGGTGATTGTAGCCTTTAGACCTTCTATATCTTTTTCAAGTTTCTTTCTAGATGATCTGTCCTTTACTGAGATTAGTATGTTGAAGTCTCCTACTATTATTATAATCTAGGGTGCATAGATATTTGTTAAGGTTTTATCTTCTCAGTGGATTGTTCCTTTAATCATTATATAATGTCCTTCTTTGTCTTTTATGGTGGATTTTGTCTTAACATCAATTTTACCTGCAATTAGTATTGCCACTCCTACTCGTTTTTGGTTATCATTTACTTGATATATTTTTTCCATCCTTTGATTTTTTTATATATTTATGTCTTTGCATCTAGGATGTGTTTCTTATAGACAACATATTGGTGGGTCATTTTTTTTAATCCATTCAGCAACTCTCCGTCTCTTTGCAGGTACATTTAAGCCATTTACATTCAGTGTGATTATTGATAAGTATGAGTTTATCGCTGTCATTTTTTTTTTTTTTTTGGTGCTGGTGTTTTCTTTGTTCCTATTATTTTCCTGTGCAAGTTCCTTTTGTTTATGGATTTTCTTTTAATTTCTTTAGTTATTATAGATTTTGTGTTTACTGAGTCTGCTTTTTTCTTCTTTTTTATTCATATAAGTAGGTTTGTTAACTTTCTTTGTAGTTACTTTGAAATTTATCCTTTTCTTCCTAAGTTTGAACCAGTCTTTTGTTACTTGATATCGCCTTGACTTCCTCTCCATTTGAAAGTTCTATACCTACACCACTCTTTCCCCTTTTATTATTTTGACATTGTCATCATTTACAAATTGGCATCTCTGGTTTCCTGTTTTAAGTCTTTAGCTTTGTTTTATTATTGAGTGTTCTTTACCTAGGTTAGTATGTGGCTGGTGCTGTACTGTGTCCTAGACTCAAGTTTTTGTTTGATGTTGTTGGTTCTTTAACAGAAGGACTTCCTTTAATATTTATTTTAAATTTTGTTTGGTTTTTGCGAATTCTCTTAATTTCTATTTATCTGGAAATGTCCTAATTTCGCCATCGTATTTGTGAGACAGTTTTGCAGGATATATTAGTTTTGAGTAGTAGTTTTTTCTTTGAAGGTTTTATATGTGTCATCCCATTGCTTTCTTGCCTGCATACTTTCTGCTGAGTATCAGAGTGTAGTCTTATTGTTTCCTCTATGTGACTTTTCCTTTTTCTTGAGTTGCTCTCAGGATTCTTTCTTTGTCTTTGGTTTTGGCAAATGTGATTATGATATGTCTTGGTGACTTTCTTTTGGGGGTCTATCCTATGTAGGGTTCGTTGAGCTTCTTTGATGATCAGCTTTTAGTCTTTCATGATATTTGGGAAGTTTTCTGCCAGCAAATCTTCAATAATATTCTCTATGTTTTCCATCTTCTCCCCTTGAATTTTTCTGTTACTTTGTGTTTTCCTTGATTTTGGCTATGTTTTTGTTGGTTTTGTCTGTGTTTTCCATCATTTTGTCTATTTTTTCCTTTTTTTTTTTTTTGGTTTGCTTGTGTTTCCCTTGATCTCTTTCCTAATTTCTAGAAGAGCCCTAAATGTTAGTCTTTTCAATTCCATATCAAGTAGTTCTACTGCCTTTTCTTCTACTAGAAGGTTATCTGATTCATTGTTGTGATCATTTGCTAGAACCTCCTTGTCCTGTTTTTTAATATGTTTTGATGCTGTCTGCTATCTTCAAGACATTATTATTTTCTTTATTTATTGATTGTATATTTGTTCATTTGTTACCAGGTGCTCTGTCTCCTGTTGGGAGCTCTGTGAAGTTGCCTGCCCGTATCTCTGCCCGGGGTCATTACTGGCTGTGTTCTGAGATGGCAACACTGGACCATGTTGGTTGGCAGGGGACCTCCACTCTATATCTCTCCTTGTTCTCTGTTTTTCATCAGTTTCTTCTTCCATTCAGTGTTTGAGCTAGTTCTTTACCCCTTCATTTTATGGTTAGTATTCCAGGATTGATTTTTGTATCTGTTTTACTTAGTTTTTCAGGTCTTTGATGCAGAGGGATGGCATGGTATAACTGGCTAAGGCACCACATTGGCTACGCCTCCCATCATTTGATTTCTTGACTGCTGCTTCCATGGGCACTTGTTGTGGATCCAAGTAAAAGGAAATCCTTGACAACTTCAATATTTTCTCCATTTATCATGATATTTCTTATTGGTCCAGTTGTGAGGATTTTTGTTTTATTTTTGTTGAGGTATAATCCATACTGAAGGCTGTAGTCTTAGATTTGCATCAGTAAGTGTTTCAGCAAGCAGTAGACAGGATAGAGAAGGAAAATCTATTTTAAACTTTTAAATCTGGCCTACTTGTTTCTAAAACTAGGTGCAAAATAGAATGATTTCAACTGCTGAACTTGTAAACTTGTACAGCCCTTTCCCTACCACCACCTTTCATTTTGTTGGATACTTTATCCAGATTTATTCATCTGGAATTGGACTGATGAACAACATCATGATAAATGGAGGAAAAAAATTAAGTTGTCAAGTATTTCATCCTATTTCAGCCAAAACCAACATCCAGGGAAAGCAGTAGTCAAGAAATCAAACAATTTCATTGGGTAAATCTGCTGCAAAAGACTTCTTTAAA
>NW_004444085.1:2196021-2225416 GCF_000243295.1 Trichechus manatus latirostris
ATTATATATATAGTTTTAGGAAAGTAACTATATAATCACAAGTGATGAAAATCTACAAATCAAAATTATTAAAATCCAGTATTAAAATTGTCAAAAGTGCTACTGTACATGAAGGTTGCAGATGTAAGATTACCAAATTACATCTCTCAAATTTTCTCTTCTTTTTAAAAGAAATACCATATTAGCGTATTTCTCCTCATTTATCACAAACTGTCTCCTGGATACCACAGAAATTGAAAACATTTTAATAATAGCCCAAAGTGATTTTCCATTCCAATCTTTTTACAGGGGAGCACCTGGAATTCATTATTGTTTTAATGATGGGCCTCTTGACTCCTAACTAAGAGGAGTATTGGTATTTTCAGTGGTGGCTTGTCCACTTGGGAGGTGGCCAATGACACTATAGATCAGCTGGTAGCAGCAAGAATTGCATTGTAATGTAGAACAAATGTGAATTGAGTACATGCCCTCCAACACATTCAGCAAGGCTCTGCTGCCACTTACAATTACAAAGGACAAGAGCCAGAGACATTCCAGCAGCAGGAAAGCTTGACCTGAGCGCTGCAGCTCATTTTGCACTGCACTTATTCAATACAGCACTGCCCTGTAATTTCCTATCGCATCGTTATCTGCTAGCCATTTACACAGTCACACCTTCATTATGTCTCCAGTTGCTAGCATTGGCTGTTTGTCACATATATTGATTTCACTCAAACTGCAATTTACATGGATCGCTTGCAACTATCCTCAGAAAAACTGATATCCTTCTGATGGGTTGGCAGTTCTCTCTGAAGTACCAGAGTCATCACTGACTGTCAAGTGGAAACTGGTGTAACTTTAAACACCCTTATTGTCACTGGTAGTCAACAGCCAGGAAACTCCTAGGCACCATAAAAGTCAAGGTGCCATTACAGGTGGATGCCACTTATGACAAATAAATTTTACCAAAGTTATGAAATATACGGTGTGTAAACTTCCTGTTTGCAATAACAATAACCAATAATCAGTTGCCTTTGAGTCAATTCCAACTTGTGGTGACCCCATGTGTGTCAGAATAGAACTGTGCTCCATAAAGTTTTCAATGGATGATTTTTTAGAAGTAGACCACCAGGCCTTTCTTCCAAGGCACCTTTCGGTTAACTTGAACCACCAACCTTTCAATTAACACTTGAGAGCATTAACCATTTGTACCACTCAGTGACTGCTTGATAATAGTATGTCAAAATTACTCAGGGGGAAGTAAATATCATAATACAAAAGGCCATTGATTACATTTTCCTGTGTTTTTGTGTAACAACTGAGTACAAAGAAGTCATGTAAGAATTAATAATGATCGCTTATGAATACAAAAACTACCTCAATTAAACAACACAACACTATGAAATAAATATGTATATCCCCAGTTCACAGAAAAAGAGACTGAGGCCTAAGGGTCTCATGTAATTTGCCCAGTATCACATAGCTAATGGATGCCACAATTTGAACCCAGGTCAGCTTGGCCAAATGTTCTAGGTTTAAATAAAACCAAATCAGTTGCCATCCAATTGACTCTGACTCATGGCAACCCCATGTGTGTCAGAGTAGAATTATGCTCCATAGGGTTTTCAACGGCTGGTTTTTCAGAAGTAGATAGCCAGGGCTTTCTTCCACAGTACTTCTGGGTAGACATAAACTTCCAACTTTTCAGTTAGTAGCCAAGCACTTTCACCATTTGTGTCACCCAGGGACTCCATTCTGTGTTTAAAACTCATTTCCATCAAGTTGATTCTGACTGATAATGAAATTACAGGACAGAATAAAACTACCCCATAGGGTTTCCAAGGCTGTAAATATTTATAGAAGCCGACTGCCACATCTTTATCCTGTAGAGTGACTGGTGGATTTGAACCACCGACCTTTTGGTTAACTGCCAAGCACTTAACCACTGCACTACCAGGGCTCTTTATTCTATGTTTACTCACCCATAAAATGGGTCTTACCATATAAGCATTTCAGTGGTATTTGTTTTTGATTTTTATGTGTGTGTGTGTGTGTGTGTGTTTTGTTTTGTTACCACTATTATTTCTTGTAATTAATGTTCCTTTCTCTTGGAATGTTCCTAGAATTATCTCTCTCCTTTTTGTTTCAAAAAGGGAAACCATCTCCCCTGTTACTTTTCAAAATACATTTTAACAATACTTTGTGGAAAAGAAAAAGAGCCTATAAGCAAAGAGACGCGATTTTAAGAAGTAATAGTATTCTCTTATGCCCACCTTATTTCAGTTCCAAATTTTACCCTAAGAATTAAGAAAGGAGTTCAGTCAACTTTGAGGACTATCTGGTAAAATGTTGATAATGCAACAAACACAAAACTAATTTTTAAAGAAAGTGATAAAGAAGGAATAATGCAAGGAAATGTAAAACCAAACATTAAGTTTATCCTTTTCATTCTTATCATGAATATATGTAGTATACAGTAAAAAGGAAATAAATGACTCAGCCATAAGTGAATGTCACTAAAAAATTTCCAAGGTCACAAAACTGGTATGAGAAGTGAACCTCCAACACTACAATCAAAAGCAATGACCGAAGTTCACTGTATTTCTGTCCACATTTAACAAATACATATAGTATCATTTAACATATGTCAGGCACTTTTCTAAGAGCTTTGTTGTTGTTTTTAGTGCTGTCAAGTCGCTTCTGACTCATGGCGACCCTATGTGACAGAGCAGAACTGCCCAGTAAGATGTTATAGGCTGTAATATTTAAGGCAACGGATCCCCATGTCTTTCTCCCGAAGAGCTTTGCAAATACGATTTATTTCATCTTCATAACAGTCGTTTGAGGTGAGTATTAATGTTCTCTGCATTCTGCCTATGAGAACTGCAAAGCACAGAGGTTAAGTAACTATCAAAGGCCCCAGAGCCGGCAGGTGGCACAGCTGGGAGTCCAGCCGACTCTACAGTTTGTCCTCTCAACCGCTATGCTACACTGCCTTTCCTGGCCATGAACTGTACCAATCTACTCCCTGTATATGGACCTGTAAGTGTTTTGGTGAAACAAGAGCTGGCACTAGTGAACAATAATATTTTTTAGTGTTTGCAAACAACTTTTCATTGTTCAAATGACTTTTACAAATCTTAACTCATTTAACCTTCACCATAATGCTTTGAGGAAATCATGATTCCCATTGCATAGAAGAGGAAATCAAGGTTCAGATGGTTTCAGGTGTTTACTGGCACCTGTGTGAACTTCCCTCCAAGAGGTGTATTTTTTAGATCATAGTTCAATTAATAAATAATTGGGCTTGGCACTAAAAATATGAAGAAGAAAGCATGAGAGTAAACACCTGAAGGTAGAAGACTAGAGAACTTGCTGAACCCGAGAACGGTAGCTACCTTCTCAGAAAACGTTATAGGAAACCCCAATATATCTAGGAGCAATTATAAACCAGAAAAACCAGAATTATAACCAAGGAGAAGAAAAGATAGAATTAGGCTGACAAGAAGAGCTTCGCTGGAAGAACAGTTTGATGGATTTTATTTCTTTATTTTACTTTCAAACAAGAGACAGGGCTCCTGTGCATGTATCTGCTGTTGCTGCAGAGGGTTGTCTTTGCTTTATCCTGTGCACCACGTGGAGTCCCGGGGTGGTGCAAATGGTTCACATGCTTGGCTGCTAACCAAAAGTTTGAACATTTGAGTCCACCCAGAAACACCTCAGAAGAAAGGCTTGCTGATCTATTTCCAAGATATCAGCTATTAAAAACCTTATGGAGAATGGTTCTATTCTGACACACAAGGGGTCACCGTGAGTCAGAACTGACTTGATGGCAACTAGAACTGGATGCACTACATACTTACTTACCTTCTGGTGTCTGTGATCATTTACTTTCCTGGTTTGATGTCTTATTCCCATCTTCATTTCACTTCCATATCTCTTTTGCAATGGAGATAGCGATGTGGTGGTAGGTGCTGCTGTTTTTTATGGGGTTGAATGGGGAAAAGGGTTATTTTGCATATGATCCTAAGAGCAGGAGTTCTGTATGTATCTAAGATTTGATGAATAAGAGAATAACATTGCATTTCACAGCATTTAGATATATGATCTTAATGTGCATACTGAATTGACAGATGATAGCAAAGCTAGCGATCTGAGGCAACAACTTCGTCACCTACTGCTTGAACAAATCTATTCCAGTCAAATTATATTTCTTGCTAATATGTTTAGGTATCTGTCATGAGGAACATCTCAATATCTCAGTTATGGGATAATATTATGTTTTTTTTTTGGTTTGTTTTTTTTTTTTACTTACAATGAAACATCCTATTATTGCTGGGCCTGCCCATTGTGATTGCTTATTTTACTTGTATGCAGGCACAAAAAGAAGAGACAAGGTGGAGAGACCTTTAATTAGGGCTTTTTACTGACCAAAAAGGAACCAAACCAGGCAGAGGTCGTGGGACAGAGGTAAGTGGTAGTTCAGGAGAAACTAGTAACTCAGAGTCATCTAACGCTCTTCAGTTTTTACCCATAATCAACTCAATAAAGAACCCACTTCTATATGACTCCTATTATTCCCAGATTATTCATCTCCCTGCTATGACCAAATGTGTAGAGTTATAATGCAGGAGATTTTAGAAAGATTGCCAGGAATAGTCCAAAAGATCCAGTTCAAACCTTTCAAACCATGTGACAAGGAGTTGTCCACTGCTTTGCATGTAATCGTTGGAGGCATTGGTAAGAAAAAAATAAGGTAACTGATGTATTACAGTTTCATAATATATACACCATCTATGTCTTCAATAATGGGAGAACCAAGGAAGCCAGAGGAGGAAATTAACTGTTTAGACTTTAAGCATCAGGGTAGGAAATTAAAATAAATTCATTACATCAGCCTACCCTAGTTTAAATAACAGAAATTTATTCCTGACAAGCTTCTATCCCTTCTTTTCAATTTATTACATTGATTAACATCCCACACCATTAATTCCATCTGTGTTTTGTTTTCTTCCTTTCTTCATGCTGTCACACAGCACTCTGGGGATATGACATCTTTCATTTTGAAAATCACTGGTTCCAAGAGGAGATTTGAAGGTTAAAAAAAAAAATTAATTCTTTGAACTCTATTAGTTAAAAACACAAAGGGATGTCTAGGATAGGGTATGCATTAATGTAGTTTTAAATAGCAGTAATTCTTTATGATTCCATAAAATGTTAAGGTTTCACATTTCAGAAACTGGCAACAAAGGGCATTTTAAATGTAAATGTAAGTAATTGAATCTCTCTAGAGTATTGAAAGGGATTATTTCAGGTCATTATTTCTCATATTCTGCACAAATATTTAGTAGTAAAATACCATACTTTACTCTATCAAAAGGTCACAGAAATCATAAAACACTGATTCCGAACGTTGCTCCTGCAGCAGGAAGACCAATCCGGAGAACAAACTGAAACTAATAAGAAGAAATGGAACTAGCTATGATAATTAGCCTGGAGAAAAGAGTGATTGCTCAAGGTCACTGAAATTGCATAATAGATAGGGCTTCTAGATGCCTGGAAGACTCGTGGCAAATCCAGACCAGCTACTTACCCCCTAGGTTCTTTGTTTCTCAAAGACCATCTTAATTTTGAATGCTTTTCCCTGGTCGTAAGTCAATGATTGAAATCCATGCACCATGTGTAGAAAGAAGACAATAAACTTTTTGTGATGCTAGCACTTCTCGGTTCACAAAGAATTTTGCAAACTTTTTCCTATTTGATATTCAAAACAATTCTGTGGTGTTACTTCACCCCATTTTACAGATGAAGCTCAGGAATATTAAATGACTGTCTTAAGACTAGACAAAAAGTATGCACCTAAGCAGAATTTGAAGTCCCAATTTGTGATTATAAATTTAGGACATTTTTTTCTCTACCTGTATTTTCCAAATAGTGCCCCTTGAAGCATTAATAGAGAAATCAAGTAAGTGTTCTCTTGGAGGTTACACAATGTACATGGGCAAATTTTAATATGTGGAATATCAAACAATAAAGAAAATTCAGTATCCCTAAATCATTTGACCTATTAACTCTTTTTTTGTTTTTAAGAGCTATCAGTATCACATGGAACTCTGAAGAAACTTTGTATCTGATCTGTCTGATCTACAGCATGTTCACTCAAGAAAATTGATAGCTGTGCATTTGGTATTTTCAGACCATAGGCATGCCTAGGGAAAAAATATACAAAGGGAAAAATAATTCTAGCAAGAAGGCTTCTATAAAGAGCATTTGCACATTAAAAACTCTTTTCTGCTCCTTGGACATTTCTGCTTTCCTTCCCCCTCCTCACCAATCTACTTTCATACCTTTCAAGGAGAATGTGAATAAGAATGCATTTGGCATAGCAAATGTTATCTCAATACAATATTTTTCAATACTTTCAGGTCTCATGTCCAAGTTCTTTGATGTGAGTTATTTAAATTTTAGAACAATGGCTGAAGATGAAAGAGTAAAAAAGCCCTCTTGTGCTATTTCTTTGTTTGTGAAAAGTAATAATCTAGCATCATATGTGATGATGTAGTGAGTCAGCAAGCGCAAATATCTCAAGGGTCCCCCTTGTTCTGCTATTTTTTCACCTAGGGAAAATTGTCAGATAGCAGGTGGGGGATATTAACTAAAATTCTGATTCTAAATACATCATGTTAATTTCTATGAGGGTTCTGATTTATTTTTAGAAATCAATAAGAAACTAACTTAACTACACTTTTAAAGTTAACTACTTGGAAATCCAGATATCACAATGAGTAAAGAACTGAAGCCACTGTAAGTTGGTATTAACTACTGGTACTCTAGAGTGAAGAATAACTGTTCAAGTTTTTTAGAAATACCGAGACAAACATCCAGTGGAAAACACCCAGGAATGAGAATGAGGACTTGAATCTTGGTTGAAAAGGTGAAATCTGTGTGATCATGAGTTGTGGTGTAGACCTCAGTTTCCTTTTTTGAAGAAATAGATCAAGACAGACTATAGTATTTCAAAGGCTTTTTTCAGCTATGAGTCTATGAAATATTTGATACCAAAAGAAGAAATAAATGAAGTGTCTGAGAGTTATAAAAACATGTAAAGTACTCTGTTGTTGCTATATTTAGTATTAAATGGTATTAGTGGAAGTCATAGTCAATGTTAATAATCAGCTCCACGTACACACACATAACCTCACTAAAGCTCTAATCACTATTTAATATATTTTCACCTATCTCAAAGGAAGGTTTGAGGAAGTCCACAAAATTAGTGAGTCTAAGAATCTAGAATAAAAAATAACAGAGCCTATTGGTAAAAAGCACAGGCTCTAACTTTTAATGACCTGAGTCTGAATCCGGACTTTACCACTAAAAAGCTGTACAATTTTTGGCAAGTTTATTAAATTCTATAAGCCTCAGCTCTCTTGTGTATATAAGGAATATAAGTTCAGTTCCATTCTCATACAGATTTTTGGAAAATAAATGACATTCAGGATAAAATTTAAATTTAGTACTGTACCTTCAGCATAGTAAGCACTGAATAAATGTTAAATATTATTATTACTCATTCAAAAATATTTATGTGCCAGTCTGTGCACGTATATGTTATATAATTTAATATATATGTGGTATTCATATATATGTATAAAATATATAACAGTAGTGAACCCAAAGAGAGTTGGTTCTCTCCCTGATGGTTCTGATAGTCTGTGGGGGAGATAGACATTAAAGAAAGAAACACAACATCCCAGAGAAGAACTATAACATTACAGTACCGATCTGAGCCATGGTGAAAATCATGGGGCACTGTGAATGAGCACAATAGAGGAAAGCCAATGTGGACTTTAGACACTTCTTCCGTGGCACAAATATGTTATTTGGACATGGAGACAAGTTGCAGAGACCACCCAACTTCCCTCTGGGGTCAAGCTGTAATGTTTATTTCGTTGAGCTCCCCAGTTGAAAGGTTAAAGATGGATCTCTATTTACCTTGGGGCCAGCCCCATTCCTCCTAGGAACCTCATTCCTAGTTCCTTGTCTGGTTGGAAGAGCAGGCACTGAGCGAAAACCGTCTCAGACACACATCAGCAATATCTTCTGATGGGCAATAGAGTGCTATTGGCTCCTGAACCTAATGCCACTTCCAGCTTCTGTTCATCACTTTAGACTGACAAGTTGTGCTGCCATGATCTAGGAAACCAGCAAAAAGTAAAAAGGATCATCGGAAGAAAGGCAGATTGTCAACATTGCTCACTTTAAGCCCTGTTTAGAATAATAAAATGAAACACCGTAGAAACCATTGTTAAGATATTCGTAATTATGAACCTCTTCTTTAAAAGCCTATCCTCCTTTCGGAAACAAATATTTTGTTGTTGTGCCATCACTTTTGCCTTGTCCACTATGCGTTATCTTACGCAAAATAAATAAAATACAGAGAATGACATTTCTGTGCTAAAAAATATTTCCTTAAATTATACAAAAAATAAATTGGGTAGACCTCTAGAAAGGTGAAAATTGGCTGAGATTTTGATCTTCATTAACTTAGAGTTGACTGGACGGCACACAACAACAACTTTCAAATCAGGATCTAAATTAAGTATTAAAATGCAGGATTCAATTTTATTCCCCTATCCTGCCAATATCAGAAGCAAAATATAACTTATACTCTGAAATGGAAGTCCTATTCTCTGCTTATCATACCTATTCTCCTAATAAAACTAAGGTCAATATATTCAGTTCTCAAAGTCAGAATCTTTGCTTTATGATATGATGGGAATGTGAAGGGAGCCACTGAAAATTATTAATAGTCTTGCATGTGACTCTCTAATTTTTTTTGGTGCTTGGCTAAAGGTTCTTTCCTTAGTAACTCCACTCGGCATGAAGTTTTCTGCTAACATGTAAGTAGGGCATCTTTGGATTAGGGCAGGTGTATAATATGAAGCTCAAATGTTTCACAGGCGGAGTCTTACAGCTACATTTCTGGATATAGTTTGTGCTCTAAAATATCTTTTATATTATAGAGAGTAAGTGGGCCTGCTATGCACATTTTCCAGATTCACTAGAAATTATCTGAAGCATGAAGCTGTGTTTTCAGTGGAATGAAATGTTCAACACAGCACTGAAGGAGGATCCTGTTTTGATTGTACTCATCTGTCTGAAATGAGCTAGACAGGTTTGAAAAGGAAAATATCTGAGCCCTATCTCTCTGAAGCCTACCTGTAATATATGCTCATTCTTTCAAAGTTATTTACTAGGTTTAAGAAACAATCATATAGTGATTAATCTGTACCAATCATTGATTATCCTGGTTCACAAATATGAATGAACCTATGAGGTAGCTACTATTGTTATCCTCATTTCACAGATGAAGAAACTGAGGCATACCTTAGCTTACTTATCCAAGGTCAGAGTGGTGGAGTTAAGATTGAATGGAATGGTATTCTCTCACATCAATAAAAAACGAGCTATGATACATCAGCTTACTACATAACAGCACATATGAGAAATCCTAATTGCTCGAAATGTTCTCTAAAGGGATTATTTTTTCTTATGTAAGGAAAAGTACTTCGACATGTCTAGGCCCATGAAGAGCTTGAAAAGGGTGTATGCAAAGATAGGTAATAACGGAAATATTTGTGTGCCATTTTCATATCAACATGCTAATACTTGCTAATGAATTTTAGAGTAGATTTTTTAAACCATTACTATTCTAGTTAATAGTTTATGTGATGTAATGCAAAAATGCAGTGGTGATTGCTGGATTATATTCCTTCTCATATTTATGATAGATTTTTAGGTTTCCATAAGTTAGAACATAGGTCATCTCCAAACATAGGGCATCCCTGAAAAACATTACCCTGAAATATTTCAATTCGCCATCCATCTCCTGTAAACCTTACATTCTTTCATCCTCATGTTACCTTTGACAGTAAAACTATCAAATCAAAGCCCTCTTTACTTTTCCTTTCACTGGTCCCTAAATAAAGCAACAAACTCTGAAATCCCTGTCTTTAAAAATCAGACTCAGATACTAACACCTCTGTCTTTACAAAATATTTTTCTTTTGCAAGAGGGAAGAAGTGACATGAAGAAAACAACAAAAGAAGAAATACAACAAAACAAACAAGCAACAGAAAGCATGCAGTCTCTGAAAAATGAGTACGCCTAAACAGGCCGTCTCCCGGGGAACTGCAAATCTTAGCCCCTTTCTGGGGAACTGTAGTCTCTGTATTTCTTCTATTTACCTCTCTAAACAGGGAGCGTTATAATGAATTAACTAGTTAAAAACTATTTGGTTGTATAAACGTAACCTTCTGTCCATATGGTCTAGAGCAGAAAGCCTTGAAATCTCAGTGGTAACATCCCTCCTTGTAAACTGCCCCCTTAGACTTCTCCCAGATAAACTGGCAATGTGTTTTTATTCCCTTCGGTGCAGTCTCCTTGCTTTTCTATCAGGTCCTAGGCATATCCGTCAGTCCAAATGGGAGCTGAGTTTGCAAGCAGACAGGGATGGAAAGGGCTAGTGGTGCTGATGTCAGAGCCAGAAGACAGTTGTGATTGGATCTAATTAGACTTCGCAGCAGCAAATAGACAAGCTCCCTGCGTGATTGGCTTCAAAGTGGCTGGTGCCAAACAACTAGCAGAGGTGTAAAAGTAGATGTCCAGCATTTATAGCCCAGATTAAGAGAGGCAGACCGAGCGACAGCGCTTCAGACGCGCGGGTCCGCGCCTTTGCTCAGTTCCTCCTGCCGACGGAGCATTTCAGCACTCGGCTCAGAGCAGAGGCGCTCAGCCCAGCTGAAAGCAAGAGACAGACAACAATTAGGGTGAGAGAGAGTGTGTGCGTGTGCGCGCGCTCGCGAGCTTCGTCCTAAAAAAGTGAACCCACTCCCTGATTTGCAAAAGCAGGAGCATTAGCGGCGGCGGCGGCGGCGGCAGCAAGAGCAAGAAAGGTGAAATTATTTAAGAAAGAACTCCCTTCTTCTGTTTCTTGAATCTCAGTCATGGCATCTGTCTTGGGGAACAGCCGAGGCTCTGGAGGGCTAAGTAGTCAACTAAAATGCAAGTCCAAAAGGAGAAGGAGGAGAAGATCAAAGAGGAAAGGTAAGGATCGCTCTTTCTACACCTTGCCTGCCTGCTGTTAACTCACTTTCTTCTTTTTGGCTTCTCATCTTTCTGTGTGGAGTTTGGCCCACAGAATGCTGGTGGGGTGTAAATACAAAGCCCAGCACTTAGGCGGTCAGATCCCTCTGCAAATGTCTGGGGGCTTCTGCGAGCCTGGAGGGGGCTGTGAATGCAGAGTCGCCAGCTCAGCACAAGATTTCTTTCTTTCTTAAATAAGAGACAGTTTTAAAGGAGGTTGAGGGGGCAATAGATATGGAGCATTTCTTTCTTCGAGCTGGAAGGATGGGTTTAGTTTTCTGGGTTTGCAGTCCCCACTTTACAGCCCATACCTGGCACTGCCTTTGACTCTCTCAGAGATAACATTATCACCTGGTGCCAAATGTGATGATCACCTAAACCAACATCAGTAAAAACAGGGAAATGAGACCCCATGCCAGCTTTTCAAATCCAAATTTCCTTAAAGGAAGGAGTGGGCAAAGCCCCTGCAATGGCTTTCTCCCAAACTGGCAAATAGTTGTTACTTAAGAGAGCACCCCATTGTTTTGTAAACACTGGGACCTGCAAAGAACACAGCACTTGCCCTTGGAGAAATAAGCAGAAATTAATATGTGAGAAAAGAAATAAGCATCACATCTTATCAGTGGCGCAAAAACTGAAAACAAGAAAAAGAGGGGAAAGCAGCCTGATGACAGGTTGCACTGGCAAACTGTCTTGTTGTGCCTTCTTATTAGGATTCTCAGAGATTGCCCCTTTTAAAGTTAGGGAATGCCACCACACAGACTGAGAGCTCCTACAGTGGAGTGCTGACAAACTAGCAATTGCTCCAGCATGAGAAGCACTGTCCTAGGTGCCATCGCATCTTAAGAGCACTCCACAGAAATATTAAAAGATGTTTCTAATGCTGCCTGGTCCTTTCCTGAGAGAGGAACTCTTGTTATTGTCGGCTCCTTATTATATGTCTGCAGAGGAAAGTTGAGTTCTTAGCATTTGAAATTCATCAATTTAAAAAAAAAGTGAATGTAGGGCTAAAGGGAGCAGTTGGAAAGACACCACTAAAATTTATCATATTTTTCAAAATTTTCTAATGCAGAACACATTATTAGATGTGGTTAAGGTTGTAGACCACTCCTGAAGAATTTCCATCTTTGTGGCCTAAGATAAGTTTCTGGCAGATCTGTTGTCTGACGCCTCCCTTAAAAGTCCCCAAGTCCTTTATTACTTCTTCTCATAATAGAAATTACACAGACACTTGGAAGACATAAATGTCAATATCAAAGAGCATTAATTACGATTACATGTCAGAACCACTGTGACTAGATATGATCCAATAACTTTCTTAATAGCTTTCAGAGCCTTCAGTTTCAGAATAGGAGTTGTTTTGTAATTCTAACTCTCAAACTGCTAAAACATATGCTGGCTATTCGCTTTGAAAATTTCATTCAAATGAAATTTGAAAATTTCATTTTGAAACAGACCTATTAACAGTCTTCCAAAATACTCTTACCAAAAAGGTGACATTTATATTGAGAAAATCACAGAATTTAATAATGAATACAACTTTTAAATGAGAAAAGGGGAAGCATTATCTTGTATACACCACAGTGTTTATGTTTCTCAATATGCTTCTTCTTAGTCTATTAAAATTAGAGTATGGAATAATATTTCATAATAATCTATAGAAAAAAATACAAGCTGATGGGAATTGTTACCTTTCTCCAAATTTATTATTCTGACCTTTTAATGTCAGTCATGCTAGCTTAGAAAGCATTCAATTTAGAGGCAAAGGGAAGAATTCTGTAGGAATACTGCATGTGTTATAAACTACGACAATTCAAAATACAGCTTTGTTTTTATTTTTTTTAATTCAAAGATTTCTATGCCAGAGTTATTTTGACTACACCAAACTACTTAATTTTTATAGACAAAAATTGAAGTGGGAAAGGGTAACCAGGAGGAGTATATGAATTTCTATTAAGTGTAGGTTTGTATGGGGGTAAAATTGCCCGTGACATCTGCTTACTGGTATCTTGGTAGGAAAGTCAAATCAAACTCCTAAATATTCACTTTCTGGGAAAAAGTTAACAATGTTGATGTAAGTGATCAAAGTAAATGATAACATAACAATCTATGGGACACAGAAATAATGGTTTGCATTTTCCTGGGAGTAGATCAGTTTATATATAAATCCCAGTTAATACGGATGCTTGTTTTTCTCTTCTTCAAGGAACAATGGCATATTTAAATTATGCTCCAATATTCATGAATCTTAACAATAATAATTGAATAGCATAGCCTCAACTTCTAAGTTCATCTACTAACAAACCACTATACTTGTCACAATTTAAAATCTACATGTGCATTGGTGATAAGGAATTTTAGTTGAGGCTCTACGTGAAGACGCTGATTATGAGCACAAAGTAATGGCTCTTCCTATATGTGAATGAATATAATTCACAAAGTAAATGGTAGCCATAGGCAATCATATTGCCTATAATATGTATATTGCCAACTATTCTGATGAACAAGAATATTTTTGAGGATGCAGCATAACTTTTAATTTCCCAGTGTTGTGAAATTCTACCTGTTTTCTGTATAAGTACTCTAAAAGTGGCTTTGATTGATATACATTTTATTGTCAAATAAAATCTATGGGCTCAGAAATTAAACACTATAGCTGTATCTTAAGTGTGGTGTTGATATGATACTTTCATTAATATTAAATGCAATCCATAGTCTATAAAATGAAGTACTTTTCTGTATGTTTTGAGGTTATCATACTACACGGAGTGTATATTTTTAAAAATCAAAGGAAAGGAAAAAAAAAAACCCTTAATCACAGATTATGACTTGACTTTTAAGTATTAACTAACAGGCATCTTCATTCCTGTATTAGATGAACTTTAAAGAAGATACTCAGAAAAAACCTTCCCTACTCACCAACCCCTCTTCTGTTATATTACTAGGACCTAGCATTGTACATATTTGTATTTTCTGTCTGTATTCTTTTTTAGTTCGGACTATCTCTTAGAGACTATGAATGATTTACATTTTCTATACAAATGAAAAATGTCAAAATTTGACTTTTTTCTGAGAGAAAGAACAGATAATTAAAAAAAAAACTGTAAAAAGGACAGGGAAAACGTCTCATTATTACCTACATGGTTAAGAAATGTTTATATCCAATGTAACATGTGAGGAATATTTTAGTTTCTTTTACTCCTATTTCATTTAGAAAATTTTAGAAAAATAACAGTTGCACTTATAGTTTATGGAGACTTCACTTGTTAGTTGTCATTACTAGATACTCATGTAGTTCATTTCTCACCGAGAGTACAAAGTAAGTATACTTTATTTTACATTTCTTGGTAGAATTATGCTAGGTGATTATGCAAAACCAAATCTACATTATGTGGTTTCGTTAAGGTAATGTCTGCTTATATTAGAAAAGAAATGAATATGTAACTATTATGAAAGCTGTAGATTTTAACCCAAAATAATAAAGGTAAGGTTTTAAGTTTTTTTTAATAGTATCAATTCAACCAGTTGGAATAATAGGCAGAACTTCTCAAAGCAGCATAGCTTTTAAAAATAAATCACTCAAAAAATTTATCAATTATTACTCTCTAAATCGTGGGATAATTTTAAGATGTTTAAGTAATCTTATAAATACATTTTTTATTACTACATTCTATTATGTGTATCTGTTTTTCTTTCTTTTCCTAAAAGAAGCTATGCATTAGCATGAAATGCATTTTGTAAATAAAATATTTTTAAATATTTGCTCTATTAGTATATGCAAGTATACAATGACTGAAATTTCTGAAAGTAAATATATATATATATTCTTTTAAGACCAACATATTTGGAAATAGATTGGGAAGCAGCATGAATTCAGTCAGTTCCATAAAGTAAGCTAGAGGAGAGAGTTTTCTTTGAGGCGTATCAGTCATCATAAGCTAGAAGGGGGAAGGAACTTTGGAGAACTATTTGGAACACTGTATAAATAATCATTTGGTAAGGCAGTTAAATTGAATTTGGCCTTCTGTACATGCCGCTTCTTTCTCTGAGGCATTTGACAGCAAAATAAGTCACTTTTGAAGTTTAGATATTGTTCCAGAGTGATTGGTTATATACAAAGTTTTAGAAAGTTGAACGTGAATTTTGAAAACACCAACACAGGTAGCTAGGTAAAAGTCAGCTGGTGAGTTACAGGAAGATAGTAGGGAAAGAAGCCGTTGCTAAATGTGGTGAGATGCAAATAAAAAGTTGGAAAAAGGACCAGAGTGAGTTGAGCAGATGGATGACAGACGCCGGATTGTTGTGAAATGAAATCCCATGAAAAATTAATGAAACAGAAAGATGGTGCTAAGGATGAAGGTAGGAAGGCTGTGTGGCTCTTCATTTTCCTGCAATGCCAAAGCAATAAATGAGCCTGCTTCATCTTGCCCGGGTCAGGGACACAACTCCTGCATGACAGGCGTGTGTCACTGCCTGTCACGATGTACTCTGCTTATCTCGCGCTCTGACAGCTCAAGAGGAAGGACTGGATTTAGTGATAAAATTAAATTGATTAAACCGTTTGCCATCATCTAATTTTGCAGGGCTTCTTTTTCTTTCTCTTTAAAAATTGGTCTTAGTACTTCAGGTTTCTAGTGACCCGTGTAATAACAGTAATTTGAGATTGCTTTGAGGGCATTAGATATGATGAGTGAACTTGAATTTAACAAAAATACGAGCTGCATGTATCCATATCTAAATAGTGGTGATTCATTTATTGCAGAAGCGCCGTCCCAGTAGCATTATGTAAGGAGACATGGAATAAGAAATTGTATTTTTCCTTTTTGAGGCATGGAAAGATAAGTAATATTCTTAAAGCAGTCAATGTTCAATTTAAAACATATTATATATAATGTTTGATATATGTATACATATATAGAGACGCGCACACACAAACACAATAAAGACTGCTGAGGATTTTTATACCTGCCTGCTTCTTTTCTCAAATGCTGGAAAATGAATGTCAGTATTTTTGTAATGTGAATAATTTTAAACAACTCATAAAACCAAATATAATTATATTTACCTGCTCTTCATCATTTAAAAATACTATTGCTGAATAGAAATTGCATTAGTAAATTAGTCTTTTAATTACTAGCAAACCAGATTTCTAAAAGGACAAATTTCCACGTTAAGCAAGATTTTTTGAAGCACTTATTATAACCATTTCAAAAGTGAAAAAAAGGAAAAAGGTGAATGCCGAGTAAGATATGAAACGCATGGATGTCCTTCACAAGATGTTCAAACTATTGAGTGTTAACGCTATCCGTGTGGTTATACAACATTACAAGAAAAAGCAATACAGCAACGCACTGCCTAAAGGGAGGTAAAGAGCCCTGATTCACGTTAAGTATTTATAAGTAGAATGAACCTAAATTAACCCCTAGCCTTACAACTAAATGCTTTTCCTGCACTTAAATAGAGAAATACACATGGAGAAGACTTGATTATGCAAGAGAATTGTTTATTCGTAGCTATCAATGTATAATTTACTTAAGAATATACCACCACCAAATAAAGAGGCATCACTTTCAAAAAGAGAAAAAAAGACTTTTAAATTCTTGATCCACATATGAATCTCTTATGCTCCTATGACACCTTAGAACATATAAAGAGTCAGGTACATTAATTTTTTTTAAGCTTATACTCAGAACGAGACTCTTCTACTTGCAAACATGACTATCTTAGTATGAATATTTTTGTATTCAAGACATTCCTGATTTCTGGTTAAACCTTGAGTTTTTATTTCTTTATTTTATTGAAAAGGAATGGGGGACTGAAGCGATTGTATCTGAATTCTTGACTGACTTTAATTGATAATATAGTAAGCACAGCTCTTAGGTTCTGCAGATTTACGAGTGAATTCCATTTCCCAGGAACCATATCAGAGAATTAGCAATCTAGCAAGTGACATAGTTGCTTTTTAAGAGACCTGTGATTTTGCCCAAAAATTAATTTGGCTATTTGCAAAGACAGCAGAATTTTTCTGAAGGACTATGTACGTTTGAAAATAAAGAGTTAATCTGAGTACCTGGGTATTCTGCATACACTATGGATATTGAATCATCTTCTATTCTACCTGCAGGTTTTGAGTATGAAGAGTAGCAAAATAATTAAATTATATAATTTTATTGATGGAGCATGAATACAATTAGTATCTGCTTTCCCACAAGAAAATGGCTAGTGAATACCTTTTGTGTGTCATAAAATACATGTATAGGAATTCACCATCACCTGTTTCAAATTATAAAAATTACTAACTGTTTTCATTAAGATTTTTTAATCACAAAATATATCACATGGGTAAATAAATTCTATATTCGTATTAAGGAGGAGATTATACTTGATAAAAAAATAGTCTCTAATAAGTGGAGCGTTCTCTTAAACACAGAAAAGTAGCATTTATGTTTAAATTTGAAGAGAAATAGAATATAAATGGTCAGGTGACTTTTCGATTTTAAAATAATTTCTTTTGAATCCTAAGAGTTGAATTTTTTTAAAGTTTTCTAAACTGTGTGCATGACCAATTACAAGATTGAAGGTGGTTTCCTTGAGCTGCTTCCAAAGCTGAAAAAGCAATTACAGCACTCATGTTTGTGTAACTGCTAATTCACTGCTAACATAAATATTCAGAGTAGCCGAAATCTCAAGCAGAAAAGGTCCAGATATATTTCCACAACGAGTGTGATCAAAATCTCCCACGGATTAGAGGAAAGAAATCCAGGAGTGTAGATGCAAAGGTGAAATAGGACAATTATTATTTTTAATGTAAATACCTGTTCACTCTTGTATTAACACTGCCTCAAATCTGGTCGCATTCATTCAACTGAGCGTTTTTTATAACTGTGGCAATATATGACTCATTTACAAAAATAACTTTTTATATTATTAAGTAGATCAAGATTTCTCTCTGTTGATACTGCTTCACCATTTGAATAACAGCATAATATGATTAATAAAACTAATATTACTCAAGGCATATTTCTAAATCCTTTTTTTTGTAGTCTCTAATATGTAAAGTGAATTTTATGGTTAAATGATAGTTCAACCTATAATTTCAGCATAATAGAAAGGATTCCTTTAAATACCTTAACCAAGATGGGCTATAGAGAATTTTATAGATTTAATTAATCTTTGCTGCACCATTTATTTGAGATGAGATTTCTGCTTCTTGCTTCCTACAGCCGATAGACAGGAGATGAGCCTCATTGTTTTGTAATGTCTTACATGATTTCTCAAATATGATATAAAAATAGAAAAGGGAGGACTCAGCTCCCTGAATCAGAAGCTATCCACTAGTTGCAAATGTTAAACCAAGTGAAATCCCTTCCTACATGGTTAAAAATCAGGGGTGCCTACTGTTCTGAGAAACAGACTTGGGAATCATAATAAACTCATTCAAAGAATATGCATAGGACACCAATAATTGATTTAAAAATAGATTTTATTAGTGTAAGTCATTCTTAAGTAAACAGGTTCCATCTCTTCAAAATAAATGCAATAGTTCCTAAAAATTTAATTGCATTTGGAAAAGTACAATTTGATAAACGTGACAGAAATGTCTGCAAAATAGATTTTGACCTCCTCTAAACCTCAAGTCTGCCTGGGTTCACTCATCCCTATCTATAACAGATGCTACACTTGCATTTGGCTTATGGCTGTGAAAATAGATGTGTCCTTAAAAGAAATACCCGCTCTCTTTATATTAGACTGTGTGCAGGCCAAAATACTGAAAAATAAAATGTATGCAAGCTCAAACACTATCTGGCATGTACAATTAAAAAGAAAAAAAAAGGGAGTTTATAAATATAGGTGATGAGCAAAAGAATATTAAAAAAAATACATTCTATTTTACTGAAGTAAATAAAAAACATAAAATAAAAAAAAACACTTTGCCAGTGAGTTGATTCTAACTCATGGGACCCTGAAGGACAGAGTAGAAATGCCCATAGGGTTTCTAAGGCTGTAATCTTTACAGGAGCGGATTGCCACATCTTTCTCCCTCAGAGCCCCTAGTGGATTCCAACCAGCAAGACCTTTCGCTTAGCAGCTCAATGCTTAACCGCTGTGCCTCCAGGGCTCAAATGAAAAACACAGGTGACTAATTTAACCACAGCCATAAGGATATTTTACTCATCCTTCAATTCTAAATATTAATACCGCAGATGAAACTTTTTAAAGGACTATCCAGTTTCTAACAGCAATTAGCAGTGACTTTTAACCCAAACATATGGTCCAAGCAAAAATTTTAGAAATTCAAATAATTCTATACTGCCAATTTTCTTTCTAAAGAAGAAATAATTTTGAAATACTGATCATGGTTACATCCCTAGGAAAATGCTAGGACAAACAATAGTTTTGGAAAATACTCTAGATGTAGTGTGGGGAGCACACTAACTTTTACAGCCTGTGACAGGCACTGTGCTCAGCACCAACACTGTCGCCTCTGAAGAAGGATCTTTGATCCATAGTGAACGTGTTACTCCAACATCCTTCCAGTTTCAGTAACTGAAGATTGCCATATATTCAGCACTGAATTGATATGGAGAGAAATGTTTACTTATCAAGCATTTAGGGAGATAAGGTTATTCACTTTTATGTCTAACCAATTAGAGAGTTCATATATTTGCATGTAATCACCTGGGTTTTTTAATCCATTTTTTTTTCAGGGAAATTAAATCATGATTTGGGCTTTTATATGTAGATAATGAATAGAACTCAAGTCATTACAATTTGCACTTGTTTGTTTTTATGTACATTTTTGTTATATTCATATATCTCATATGATACAGAGACAGGACACTCAAGATTTTAAATACATATGTGCGTTTATTGAAATAGTCTTGAACTCTTGAACAGCAGCAGTCTAATACGTAAACACTTTCAGATGGACATTTAAAAAATTATTTATAGAAATAAATATTGACAAAATTTCTGAGAGCACAAACTCCTTCAGAGACAGTGAAAAGACGATCTTGGTTTGTGATCAAACTAAGCTTTGTACTTTGCTTTATAGTATAGGGGAAAACATTAACTGCTTAATTGTAAAATTTTCCAAACATTATTTTTAGATATCTCTTTGTGTACATTTCACACAAAGAAGTGAAAAAAAATTTTTGTCTTTGTCACTAACAAAAAATAATCTATCCTCTCACATCATAAAACAAGAGAGAATAACCACCACACTAGTGTGGATGATTTTTAGTAACGGGAAAGAAGGAGAGAGCAACTTGCTTAGTCTCTTTCCTCATTTTGTACCCCGATGAGAGTGCATTTACCTGCATTTTATTTTACGTAGCTTTTAATACAGAAAGGGCATCTGATTTAAGTATTGACATGCTATCCAATTCTGCTCTGTTTGCAGTTTTGCCTTAAACATATGTGTATTCAGATAAGGACTGTGTCTGGAGTGTGCATGTACCATTTATTCCTTTGCAAATGTATCTCTGGTCCTTCTGATGGGCTAAGCAAGGAGTTGGGCACTTCGAAGATGCAAGGAAAAACGTTGATATGGCACTCCTCTCTGAGCTTATACTGTACATGCGGCTATAGACAGACAAATGCAAAATGAAAGTAACTCACTGTGATCCCAACACTATATTAGGTTTTATGAGAAAACATTTTTAAGTAAAAGATGCTGTAAGATGTTTTCACAAAATTATATTTCTATTGTATTTCTTTTATTATTTCAAGTGAAAAATCCTGTCTAAAACTAAACCACTGAAATATAAACTCCTCTACGTTTGAGACTGACAACTTTTTTTCTCTGCACAATGTCAGAACATAATAGCTACTCAATTAAAACCCACAGAGAAAATTGATTTCATTTTGAAAAAAAAATGTTTAAAGAAATCATCAGAACAGTATAGTAGAAAGGGAAAATTTCTAAGGACGTTGTGTATGGATTATAGATCAGATGAGCTATAGCAGTGTACAGAAGGGAGCAATCAGTGGAGATTAGTGTATACGGATAAAAATCCATAAACCTTCTTTGGTACAATAAAAACTAAAGAACATTGCATTTTCTTTGGCTCTTGTTTTATAATATTATCTGCAGATTAGAATTGCTGGTGTTGCTTCTGCCTGTGTCTTGACTTCTCACGGATGGGGCCATGATATATATCTTTGTGTTCCCAGAATTTGGTATTGTGGCGATTTCATTGTACATGATCAATAAATATTTCTTGTAGAATTTATTCATTAAACAAACATTTATTGAACACCTTTATGTGCTAGTCAAGAAGCCCTGGTGGCACAATGGTTAAGCGCTCAGCTGCTAACCGAAACGTAAACGGTTTGAACCCACTAACCACTTCGCAAGAGAATGACCTGGTGATCTGTTCCCATAAAAATTACAGCCTAAGAAACCCATGGGGCAGTTCTCCTCTGTCCTATAGGGTTGCCGTGACTCGGAATCAACTCAAGGACCTAACAACAGCATGCGTTAGTCACCATACTAAGTGACAGTCATTGAGCCGTAACAAAAGTTCTGAAAAATGTTCTAAAACCCAGAAAGCAAATGTTCAAATGGCTCTGTCTTCTCTGTAGACTATGTTGGAGAGATTGTGGGTACATATTTTACAAAATTCCCCTTCCAGAAAGTTTAGGGGGCACACTTCTACCTTATACCAAACTAGCCAGCAGATGATTGGCGTGTTCATGGGTATTTTGTCATGTGAGAAAGGAGGTAAAACTCTCAGACCTAAACAAATTCGAAAAAGCCTGAATTGCTTGTGAAGTGGACAAACCTTTCATGACTGGGGCCCCTCATTACTGACCTTGACATGCTCTTCTCAGCCTCCCTCTTTCCCACACTCCCATCATGGGCACCTAACATCCTTGTACAGAAGCGTAACTCATCACCCTCCCTCGCTCGACTGCATTGTGGCTGTAGGATAAGTGAATGCACATCTGTGCCTTGAATCTCACACACCTCTAAACAGTCTTCCTCTTTTAGAAAGGCTCAGTCACTTCCAAAGTACTTAGTCACAATTTTGCTTTGTTCACAAAAATCCAACTCTCTCCTCTTTGCAGAGGGCAAACGTGTGTGCCTCTGTATAATTCCAAACTCTAGCACCAAGTCAGATAAAGTAAGTTAAATTACTAACATCTTATTTGTAATACAGCTTGATATTTTTTTGCAACCATGGATGGAATTTCTTTCACTAGAGTTCATATAGAGTAGGAGGTATACCCATCTATTTTACCTAATTTAAGAAGCTCTCATCCTGTTCTCACTCTCACTTTCAGCTCAATATGTTGAACATATAACATGTTGTTAAAAAGGTAAGTCATTGAATTTGCCCCTTGTTTCTATGTAGACAGCATGGTTCTTGGTCTTCTTTCTTACCTATGAGGTAAATGTATTGGGTACTTATACTGTTTCAAGAACTTAACATGCACTATTTCATTTAATCTCCACAACATGCTATAGGGCAACTACATTTATTGCCTTCACTTTACAGATAAAGAAACTGAGACATTCAGTAACTTAAAACCAGTTGCCATCAAGGCAATCCCAACTTATGTTGGACCTTATGTTTGTCAGAGTAGAACTGTGCTCCATAGGGTTTTCAATGGCTGCTTTCTCAGAAGTAGATCACCTGAACTTTCTTCCAAGGCACGCTCTCTCTCACTCTGTCTCCCTCCCACTCTACCTCTATCTCTATTCCAATCTCATATATAATTCAGAATGTGACATGCATGGAACCCTCACTCAAAATACAATTCTGGCATATGAAATTCTTTATGGGTACTACATTCTCATTGGACACAACTTTGGCTGCAGTAGTTAGGTTTGTATATTTACCTATAATAATACTTAGGAATGTTTTAAAGCATGAACATCAGGGAAATGATCAAAACGTGAGTTGGGAAAATTTAAAACAATACAATGCATTGAATGCTATATACCATTTGTAGATATTTATACATAATAAATAATAAATTCTACATAGTAGGATTCCGATATTAGCATCCATACCTCTTTACTACAAAACACTCTATCCTTAAACAAGCGTAGCTAAGGAAATTGTCTTTGCTCTTGACTCATATGGATTTTTCTTTTTCTCTATGTTCATGTTGAGGTGATCTTCTAAGATGTTTTCCCAAGATGTTCTTGATCTAGTTCTCTCTACTCCAGAAAGATTATTTCCTTACATCAGGATTCTTATGACTAAAGTCAAAAAAACACCTCCGTGTCAGAAAATATTCATGTTTCAGATTTGAATGCAGCGACATTATCTATTAAAGCAAGCATCTTTCCTCCACATTTCCCTGACCATCCTAGCAAAGGCGTTTTCTCTTTCACAGTGCTGAGTCCTTGTGACCCGCACTTGAATGTACTCTGTTCTGACTCTGCTGAGGCAATGGAACGTGTTTTATCCTCATATCTTTTCCAAGAAGGAATAACCTTCTAGTTTGAGTCTATGTTTAAGAAAAAGGGGAGCCCTAACACCAGAGAAAAAAAATCATTTGAACAAATTATGTGGCACTACTTATGTAACATTATGGAACACCACCCAGGTTCCAGGAACCAGGGATTTTGCAGTTCAGTCATATAACAGGCAAAAGTGTATTAACTAAAAATTCATAAAGTTGGATGCATCTATTTTATAGCATGTGAACCTAGCACAAAGGGTTAAAAAAAAATGAAGGGAGGGCATACCTAAACAGAGATTTTATTTCAGACGCTGCTATTGGTTTTTTAATAAGATTCCCTTAATTAGTCAAGGTTAAATCAGTATTGATTTGGCCATTTGACCTACTGTCCATTTGGCCCAAGGCAACATGAACTAAAAATTAATAGCTAATAGTATTGAGCACTTACACTGTTATAAGAACTCAGCATGCATTATGTCACTTAATCCCCACAATTCTGACTCATAGCAATGCTATAGGAGGGAGTAGAACTTCCCCAAGGGTTTCCAAGGCTGTAATCTTTACGGAAGCTGACTCCCACATCCTTCTCACATGGAGCTGCTGTGGGTTCAAACCACTAACCTTTCAGTTAGTAGCAGAGCAATTAACCACAGTGCCACCAGGGCTGCTCATACTATAGGGTAACTACATTTGTTGTCTTTATTTTACAGATAAAGAAACTGAAACATGGAAAGATTAAGTAACTTAAAACCAGTTGCCGTCAAGTCGATTCTGACTCATGGCACCCCCATGTGTGTCAGAGCAGAATTGTGCTCCATAGGGTTTTCAATGGCTGATTTTTCAGAAGTAGATTGCCAGGCCTTTCTTCCAAGGTACCTCCAGGTAGCTCAAACCTTCAACCTTTTGGTTAGCAGCTGAGTGCCTTAACTATTTGCACCAACCCAAACCAATTGCCATCGAGTGGATTCTGACTCATGGCAACCCCAAGTGTGCAGAGTACAACTGTGCTCTGTAGGGTTTTCAGGGCTGTGAACTTTCAGAAGCAGATTGCCAGGCCTTTCTTCTGAGGCACCTGGTGGTGGGTTGGAACTCCTAACCTTTAGGTTAGTAGTCAAGCTCTTAACCATTTACACCACCCAGGGACTCCTTAAGTAACTCAATCAGAGGCAAATTTAGGAATAAGCCCTATCAGGCACCGCGGCTCTACACTTCATGAGTGAAACTCTCCTTTGTCTAAAATTTTGCTGCCACTTTCCTGCTGTTTCACAAAGGACTTAGGAGGCTTTTATTCTCTGCTCTTACTCTGCAACTTCCGGACAGATTCCTTCTCTCACCTGGTTCCTTCTTTTCATTATTCCACGGGACTAGAAGCTTGGCCAGACCCCACCAGACTGTCCACTACTGAAGCAGATTGCACACTAGTACAAAGAGCTGCTGTACACCCCTGGTAACAGAGCCTCCTGATGCTTTGTGCATCAGAAACCTCAGTGAGCACTGCTGCTCTCATGTCTTGTTGTTAGTTGCCGTCCAGTCGATCCCTACTCACGGCCACCTCATGTTATCAGAGTAGTACTGCTCCTTAGGGTTTTCAGAAGTAAATTGCCAGGCCTGTCTCCCAAGGCACCACTGGGTGGGTTCACACTGCCAACCGTCCAGCAAGTACTCGAGCACTTCCCCATTTATGCCACCCAAGGGCACCTTCATCTTCCTGATGGAGGATTTTTCTCCTGTGGAGATGCTTTCTGAGGTTTGACGCACTCAAGAATGAAGACAAAGCTGGCAAAGATATATGCTACTAATCTCTAAATTTTGAAGGATATTGTCATCTGCTGCTATTATCCTGTTCTTCAACATGAAAACAGAACACGGATAATAAGGTTTTAGAGTTAGAATAATTAATCAGTTAAAAATAATTTACTTTGCGATTCTCCATTTGCTTGAAACAGAGCTGGAGTTCCAAGCTCTGTAGAGGAGGCAGTGGCAGAAGAAGTGTGAGTTCTGAAGTCAAATGTATGTAGTTTAATCCTTATCAACTGTAATTTCTTGAAAATTTTACTTCAGTTTCCTTATCTATGAAATATGAACATTACTTGAATTACATATTTCAGGTGTATGTGCATATATATCTCACATACATTGAATAGCAAAATGCTTGTAATATCCTGGTGCCCTATAAACAGACTTTTAAGATAATATTTAGAGTAAGAGGGGTTTTTATGCATTAGCCCTTACAAAATATTCTAGATAGACAGCAAACCACAGTTCTGGTCACGTTTGGAGACATTCCTACACACCAAAGCATACTATTAGGTTCTCAGTCACCTTTTTCTACAAGTATCATCTCTACCTCGATATGGACCTCAAAATTTATAAATTCTGTTCCATAATATCTCTGGTACATAAGAAATACTTGTAGAACTGGACTAATATAGGACTTGATTAAATAATATCCAGAAAATTTTTCATGATTATTTTGTCATAATGTTGCTACCCAATGTATGGTGTAAGCAGATGTGAATTGTACATTATTCTGCCTTTTGTTTTCTCCTTTCCTGGTCCCTCCGAAGATCTCTATTTCTTTTCTTTTCTTTTTTTTGTACTTTAGATGAAGGTTTACAGAACAAATAGGGTTTCTCATTAAACAGTTAGTACACATATTGTTTTATGACAATGGTTAACAACCCCATGACATGTCAGCAGTGTCCCTCCTCAACCTTGGGTTCCCTATTACCAGCTTTCCTGTCCCCTCCTGCCTTCTAGTCCCTGTCCCTGGACTGTTGTGCCCCATTAGTCTCATTTTGTTTTATGGGGCTGTCTAATGTTTGACTGAACAGTGAACCTTGGGAGTGACTTCATTACTGAGCTAAAAAGGTGTCTGGGGGCCATACTCTCAGGGTTTCTCCAGTCTCTGCTAGGCCAGTAAGTCTGGTCTTTTTTGTGAATTAGAGTTTTGTTCTCCATTTTTCTCCAGCTCTGTCTGGGACCCTCTGTTGAGATCCCGTGAAGACCCCTATTTCTAATTAAAACTATGTGAATCATAATTCTAAGGGTTAGCTTCCACAGTTGAAAGACTAGGATGAGTTTTCATCTCCCTCTGCTCTTTTCCAAATTGAGTAGAATCAATCATATAATTTTCTTATTGGAAGGTAAAATGGATCATAAGATATCATTAACTTGACAACATCTTCGTTTTACAGATTAAGGAAGTAATTCAAAGAAAGTAAGTGACCATTCAGAAAGCTAGGTAGTGAAAAAGCCTGAATTAGAATCTAGTACAGTGGCCTTCAGTCAGGTGTTCTTTACTTAAGAGTGGACCAACACCTTGGGATGGAAATGAAAGCATAGGTGCAGAAAGGCCATCAAGTGAGTGTGAGTCTTTAGAAGAAGGGGACATTTAGAGTGAAGGTGCACAAAATACAAAAGTACATATTCTCTGGGCAATGTCAAACTATTGGCCGCTTAAGAAACACTTCTAGAAGCATCATTGTATTGTTTTAAAAACTGTTAACAACAACAAAAAAAACCACTACGAACACTATGTTACCAGTGACTATTAAAGCTATGACCTGGAGCTATACAAAAGGCACTTCAAAGGAGAATTATATATTTTCTGTTTGTTTTCAGGAAGATGCTGAATACCATACAATCAAGATCATGATGTCTTAATGACCAGACACACACACACACACACACATACACACACATCTATATTTATATGTACTTTCCTTAAGTTGAATCAGTCATACAATTTTTTTATTTGAAAGCTAAAAGAAATCTTACAGATTATTGAGCCAAACTTGAACACATAAACATCTTCATTTTCCAGATGTCTATATTATATGTATATTGAATTTCAAAATAAGAAATATGAATTACTGTTCAAGGATGAAAATAAGGAATACCATTAAGTATACAGCAGAGGAAACTTTAAATTATATTTTCTCAAAAAACACAAATAGAAAAAAAGGAAACCAATATGTTATAAAGATATACATGAAACAGCTTACACCATCACAAAAGGTAAGTCTAGATGAGCACATTTTTGTTGTAATATTCAAATAAGTTAATATTCTGCAATAAAAATAAAACATATTGTTCATTTGAGTAAAACCCTGGAACTAAATCTGAATATTATAAAATGTATTTATCAGATTTAAATAGCCTTCTTTGGTTATTATGCATCTAGATTGAAAATGAAAACATTATGTATTACCTTGTGTCTCTTTCTGTGTGTTTGTGTACAAGATATTTTTCATCCACTTTTGTGCGTATACAATAAGTGTAAAGTTCCAATTTTTTAGATTAAACTAAAATAATCTTTTCAGATTCTATTCTGATGATCCAAAGTCAAAACCAAATTGAAGGCACATGTAAACATATATGTTCTAATTTAAATTCAGTGAGTAAATGGATGAAACGTAGATTACAGAAATAAATTTGGATGCAGAATAGACAAATAGCACATCTGTACTCACATATGGTGACTGACTCTACAAGTGTCAACATTTTTTTAACAAAAGTAGCTAGAGATCCTCATAAGAAAATGCATTGCATTCACACAGGGTAATAAAGGGGCATTTACCATTAACTAAGTAGAGTATGGAGTCCCTGGAAGACACAAACATTTAATGTGCTTGGCTGGTAACCACAAGTTTGGAAGTTCAAGTCCATTATTAAATGGGTAATAATGACAGCTCTGACCAGAGCTCATTAGAAGGTTCAAAAACTAAATTAGCATAGAGTTTTAGCCTTGTAGGTATATTGATACATGTAAGCTGGGCTTACAAAAAATGTTTTCGTTATTTAACAGGTTTTTTTTTTTTTTTTAAATTTATTTTGTTGTTGTTGAGAACATGCACAGCAAAACATATACCAATTCAACCATTTCTACGTGTACAATTCAGTGACATTGATTACATTCTTCGAGTTGTACAACCATTCTCACCCTCCTACTCTGAGTTGTTGCTCCCCCATTAACAGAAACTCACTGCCCCCTAAGGTTCCTGTCTAATCGCTTGAGTTGCTGTTGTCACTTTGATCCCATATAGATAGTTCTTAAAAGAGTATAATGTTTAAGGCAGACATTTTTTACTAGTTAAACTATTGTTCGGTTTAAAGAAGACTTCAGAAGATATTTTTGGTTTAAATTTTAAAGATTATAACAGGAAAAATATTTCAGGGGTTCATCTAGCTCCCTTGGCTCCAGAAAACCTAGAGTACGTGAGAATTTGAAATTATATTCTGCATTTTCCCCTTTTTGATCAGGATTCTTCAATAGAATTTTTGATCAAAATGTTCAGTAAGGTAGTTGGGCACTATCTAGTTCTTCTGGTCTCATGGCAAAGGAGGCAGTTGTTCATGGAGTCAATTAGCCATGCATTCCATATCCTCCTCCTATTCCTGACTCTTCTTTTCTTGCTCCAGGCAAATTGGGACCAATTGTTGTGCCTTGGGTGGCTGCTTGCAAGCCTTTAAGACCCCAGGCACTACATAATGAACTAGGAAACAAAACAGTTGGCAAAAGCTGTGATAAGTTTTTTTTTCTTTTTTTATTGTACTTCAGGTGAAGGCTTACAGAACAAATAGTTTCTCATGAAACAGTAGTACACATGTTGTTTAATGACACTGGTTAACAACCCCACAACATGTCAACCCTCTAACTTCTCAAACTTTTTTTTTGGTGAAAATACACATAGCCAAAGATACACCATTTTAAAATTTCCACATGCACAGTTCAGTGACATTGACTACGCTCTTCGAATTGTGCTGTTATTCTCACTTAAGATGAAGGCTTACAGAACAAAATAGTTTCTCATTTAACACTTACTACAAAGGTTGCCCCATGACAATG
>NW_004444085.1:2231531-2254265 GCF_000243295.1 Trichechus manatus latirostris
TTTTTCCTCATGTTTGTCAGCTTTTTGCCTCAGCTCTTGGAGAATTAGGAGTATTAGAGATTTGAATTCCCTAACAGGTAGTTCGTGCATTTTCTTCCACTGGAGAGTCATCTGGTGTTTTACTTTGGATGCCTCCTGGAACCATCCTGTCTTGTTTTTGTAAATGTTTTGATATTGTCTGCTGTCTTCGGGTCATTCAGTAGTTATTTTTCTGGTTTATTGATTGTAGATTTATTTGTTTCATCCTTTTTTTTTTTTTAAGTTTGACTATGTCTGAGCAGGCGGACTGTGTGTTCTTTGTTGTTTGCTCATCTGTGGGCACAATACTTTTTGCCTCCTTCTCCATTTGGCAGTGTCAGTCACTCAGATATGGTACTGCAGGGCAGGTCTCGCTGAAGAGGAGTTACTGGGATGGGTTGTTTGTGGCACTTACTACAGCCACCAGAGTGGGTCTGTAATCAGTGCAGGGCAAGTTCCAGTAGGCCGTGCCTGTGCTGCTTGGTGGTGTGATGTCAAGCGCACAGTGCACGTAGGCAGGATGCAGCAGGGAGATTGTTATGTGTGGAGCTAAGATGGATATGGGAGAGAGGAGAGAGGAAAAGGAGCCAAAAAACATAAAAAGAAACAAAAAAGAATGCTAGGGGAGCTTGCCATTGGAGTGGAGAGATGAGAGACGGTGAAATGGAGACAAACAGAAAGGGGAAGAGGAAGAAAAGAAAAGAATGAATAAATAAAAATCGGAAAGGTTAAAGAACCTCAAAGTTCCCAGGGATCCCACCGGTGCAGCTATGAGGTCTGGGAAAGTCGCTCTCAGGCTTAACAGGGTTATTTTTATAAAATAAATAAATAAATCTCGCTGAAACACTGCAGCAAAGTTTTATAGACAGTCTTTTTGGTGTCACCCCTCTGACAGTGTCACCCTTCAGGTTCGAACCCCCCTAGAGATGCCACTGCTATATCTTTTATATCAACATTAATATTTGTTTGGTCTTTCTTATCCTAGAACACACAGTAATGTTTCTACTCCTGTAATACTTTGGTTCATTTCTTTCTCTTTTTTGTCCTGTGTTTTGTTTTGTTTTTTAAGTGACTTCAATTCTTTAAACAATTTTAATAATAAATTAATTACTGTACTAACTTCTTGGTCAGTCTCTCCTGAGATCCCTCTGAGCGGAAAAAGGCAAAATCTTGGGCATGAAATTGAGGTTTGCTAATTAATCTCTTCCAATATTTCATTCAAGTAAGTACTGACTTTACTTTTGGTTATTTACTTATATTCCATATAAAGTTTCACAATTGTATTATATTTTTGGAATAATTATCATCAAAGCATTGGGTAGATCAAATGGATAATGTTCAATGTAGATGCATTTAAAGAAAACTAAATGGATCTTCAGAACTTCTTGATAACCTTCCAAAGAGAAGCATCCATCCTGAGTAAATGCTGCCAAGATATCAGTAACTCATATTTTTAAAAAAGAACAATAAATGCAATATTAATTTACTTGTCTTTGATACAGTTTCCTGTTTCTTTGCAGTCATATCAGCTGCAGTCTCAAGATTTACGTTGTGTAACCTTTCAAAACCACCTGTCATCTCCTGGTGAGGGTTTCCACGTGCCCTGGAAACCCTATGGGGCAGTTCTACTCAGCCTTTTAGGGTAGCTGATTCAGAATCGACTCGACAGCAGTGGGTTTAGTGGTTTTTATTTTGTTGTGAATCTTTGCAGAGCTAATGCTTATTGATAATCTCCAAGGCAAGGAGAAGCACGCAGTTTTGCAAACATTTTTTCTCATAAGAACTTTTTAGGCGATGCACTTAACATAAGCATTCAATAGGATAAAGTTTAGGAAATGCTAAAATGATTATTACTAAATTTTTTTCACTGAACCCTCCATAATTGAACCTGCTACTAAAGAATCCATTTTAAAATTCTTAGTTTATCTGAAACTTCTATTTTCTTCCTGAGAACCATACTTTAAGAGCCATTACTACTTTCTTCACTGCTGTCACCAGCTGTATTGGACAAATGTTTATTGGATGTAGGACAATTTTCTAGCTATTCAGAACCTTAAACACTTTCCTAACTGGGGAAGCCAAAAGGATGGGCCAGTTGTTTCTTGAGTCCCTGACAGTGGTGTGTGAGTGAGTAACGTCGGCTTGGCCCATACAGCTCGTTTAGTCTGGAGAGAGTTATGCAAACATTGATTTGCAGCCATGTTATTGTGTCCAGAGTTAATGCCTAGCAGCTGGAAGAGAGGCAGGTGGTGGCAGAGATGGTCAGCAGCAATGATGGAGCATCCTAGCCTGGTTGTTCCTGACATCTAGTCTCAGGAAGCTTCCAGAACCTCAGGAAGCCTCTTCATTTTCTCAGTTACTCCAGCTCTGTCAACTCTGTTGACCCTATACACTTCTAAGAAATACTCTTCTTCCTTAAAACTAGCAATTTAGTGTCTACTGCTTGCAAATAAGAACTAGAGTATTATTTTTCTTTTCAGGACCTTTAAAATAATAGCAAAAAAATAGCAAGGAGAGGAAAACGTGCTGTGTTGAGAAGTGTATGTTGAGTAATCCCACCCACTAGCTTAATTTTTCACATTCTGTACAGCATCCTTTAGAGCACAGTTCAGTTTCTACATGAGGATACCTACAAATCACCACATTTCCTAGATCTTCAGGGTCACTTCTTCATATAACTGAAACGCTAAATGTACCATCCCCACTTTTTTTTAAATAACTGCATTTGATATGAAATAACCTTGAATGTCCCTCAATGAGTTAATCAAAGTGTATTAGTCATACACTAGATGAAGCATTAAAAATACATTTGAAAGCTTTTATTTTATTTTTAAACTCTACTTACTTTCAAAAAGAATTTTATATGATTACCATAAAATACATAGGTACAGTAAAGCTTTGCAAATGAAAATACATTTCAAGATTAAATGGAAAAATTTGGCAAGGTAATATGATTACTGCACTTGAGTATTAAAGTGCTAGGCCTCCTAGTAACCAAGGCAAAAAGGGAAATAATGAGTTAGAAATGTTTTATTTCCTGATAAAATGTCAAACTACAGGAAGAAAAAAATAAGGTGATTTTACTTGGAAAAATATGAGAGCAGATGTAACTAATTGGATATTATGGTTATAAAAGAACCTCATTAAGGTTTCAGTGAAGCATCTGATTCTTAAGTAGCTGGTTCTGATGGGCAGTCCAGGGACAGTCAGCAGGAAGAGTCAGTTTCAGGCCGCCATTGTTAATGTCAGGACCACAGAGGCAGGTGTTAATCTTCCTGTTTTCTATGGTGGAACCCTGGTGGCATAGTGGTAAAGAGCTCGACTGCTATAGCAGTTCAAATCCACCAGCTGCTCCTTGGAAACCCTATGGAGCAGTTCTACTCTGTCCTATAGGGCCTCTATGAGTTAGAATCAACTCAATGACAACGGGTACTTTCTTTGGCAGGAAAGCATGGACCTATGAAAATGAAAGCTGATTCAAGTTATTTTAATGTGAAATGTAAGAAGGGAGTTAGGCATCAAACATAGTTTTTACCATTTAAGGCTGAATTTTTAGGATACCACTTTTACCTGCACAGATTCTAAAAGGCATTAAAGTGATATTGATGAAGACTAAATGCAACCCAACAAGTCACTTTGACTGCTGGATAAAGGCTACAAGCAGATCAGAAATGCTCATTAGGAGGATTGTTACATTTCTTTTAGCTTTGCTCTTTAATAAATGAAACAAAGATTAACAATTAGCCTAAAAAAGAAATTGTGCCTAAATTTGGTTTGCTCCTTCTGCCTCGTATTAGATTAAGAAACCAACGCCTCGGTTTATTGAGGAACTTCTCAAGGTTAATCATAAACTCAATTTAAATCTTGTAACCTACTTTCCTCTCAGTGCAAAAGCAACTGGAACACTGACCTCTAATGCCTTCAAATTCTCACTTTCAGTTTTTTAAATATAGAAACTGCTTAAATTATACCGATTTTTCCCCTTTTATTTTTCTGCTACCACTCTAGTCCAAGGAGAACTTACCTTCCCCTACATTTCCTACACAAGTATTCGAGTACCTATTCTGGTCAAATGTATTTTAAGCAAAGGGACATTTTTAAATTAAAATCACAAGCAGGATCTCTTTATACAAAACAAAGAGCTAAGCTTTGTAAACCCTTGTAACACTGGGAAAGACGTTTTGCAAACCTAATATTTCACTAAGGATTTGACCCTTGTCCAAACTTGTTTTGTAGTTACCTTCTTATAGTAAGTTCCTATCTTGTGTCCCTCAACTTAGCTTTCTCTATTTCTTCATGGAAGTATGTAAATGTAATATATTAATAATCAGCTTAAAAGTGGCAAATATCCTGATTTTTGTCTCTTTATGTCCCCCACAGGATCTGCAATGTAAAGTTTAGGAAGAGAAATCTTTTTTTTTTTTTTTTTTTTGCCAAACAAAAGAACTTTTTACTCAAAAAATGCTCTTTAAAACCCACTAGAAACCTTCTGATTTAAAAAAAAAAAAGACTTATAACATAGTTCTGTTGTGAATATTTACTCATATGGAGAAATTATATTTCTGTGTTTGTATTTTTTCATATATAAATGTCCTGTTCCTTTCCCCTCACCTTACCAAGCTCCATACTCTGCTAACTGCTCATCAAATCATCATGTCCTAAAAGCAACATAGCCTGACTTAATTTCCCCTCCTAATTCTCAGTGTTAGGCAGGACAGCTCTGTACATAAAGTGGCAGCTGACCAGTGACACTGAATATTTCCTTTGGGACTCTGGACTTTTCTAGAATGAATCAGCCAGGTTTGGCTTTGCCCTTCCATCCTCCTGGCACCTCCTGCCAGTGTCTCCCCATGTGTCCTCCTCCCCAGATGCCCAGCGTCTTCGGTCTGGGTTCTTTCTGATGGACCAGGCACCTCACACATATCTGTCCCCTTCCATCTGGACTTTTTCCTCCAACTTGTCACTATTAAAATCTGATATCAGCTATCCCACAGTTGGAAATGACTTGATAGACTAACAGGAAAATGTAAATGAGTAATAAAAAAAAATCTGTTGTCCCAACCATGGACCTTGCATGTTAGTAGGAAACATAGTTTTTTCCCACTGCAATTAAAGTAATGATGGTGTTAGACATCAACAGAGAGATCTTCCTGGGAAAGGTGTGGGGGGAGCTTTCTCAATACTCCCCAAGTATCATCACATAGACAACTCCCATGTCTACCTGTATGAATGACAAGCAGTGTTTGCTGCCAAGTACTTTTTCCACAATTATTTTGTCATGTAAAACATACTTAAAGTAAAAGAAAAGAAAGGGAGGAATAATATAACTGGTAATTTCTTACCTTTGTATAAAAACAGAGTCCATCAAATATGTGTTATTTTTGCCTGCATAGAGCTGCGTGAACTCTTTCCAAAAGTAGTAATTTCTATAGATGAACAACTGTTGTATTTCTGCTTAGAAAATTACTAGGTTGTATAAAGCAATATTTCTGAGCATCTTTTGTTTTCAGGAGTCAAATAAGAAAATAGTAATTGTCCCTTAGGCTTTTGTCTGAGAGGAAGTTACAAGCATGAATTTGAGAACATCTACTTTAGATATAGCTTTAAACATTATTGTTTTTGTACATTTCTAAATATATTTCAAGCATATGTAATTTGGATATTTTTAATTATTTTTTCATGGGTATATTTTGAGGAAAAAAATAATAAGCAGTTTGAGAATTCTGGAAAACCAAAACAAAGCATTAGTCTAACATTAAATGGATACAACACCCAGAGAATTGATCTAAGTTTTAATTTATCAGGGTGTGTTTTGTAGCCTGAAAACACTTCATAGTTGCATTAAATTCTAGGCAACTGTGAGAATTAGGCTACAATCTGGAATATTCTAGAAATGTCAGAGCCACCTTTCTTCTTCTCTATAAAGGTAGAAGCCACACAGGTAAATGTACAGTATAACAGACACAAAGAAAACACTTTCATTACTTACGATCATGAAAAAAGGATATAAATCTCATCAGTTTCAAGAGCCCTAATAATGATTATAGCTCCCATTTATTGGAAGCTATAATATAAGACAAAACTGAGTTACAGAGAAATTAAGTAACTTGCCTCACATTACACAGCTGGTAAATTAACGAAATGTCTCCAAACTGCTTATTATTGTCAGTCTTTCTCCTTTATCAAGTGTAGGAAAACAACTTAGTAAAGAATTCCCTATGAGAATGTGTTTTTTATCATGGAGGAACTTAATGAAATGTATGTCAATTATAAATATTCATAAGTGTTTTCATCAGCTATTATGATGCTCCTCGGCTTGACACTGGTCCTGGCTAGGGAGAGAAGTTCTCCTTTAGTGCTTCTTTTAGGGACCTTGGGTGGTGTAAACGGTGTGCACTTGGCAACTAAACGAAAGCTTGGTGGTTCAAATCCACCCAGCAGTGCTGAGGAAGAAAGGCCTGGTGATCTGTTTCCACAAGATTGTTGTTGTTAGGTGCCCTTGAGTTGGTTCCTATCCATAGTGACCCTGTTTACAACAGAACAAAACACTGCCTGGTCCTGAGCCATCATCACAATCATTGTTACACTTGAGCCCATTGTTGCAGCCACTGTGTCAGTCCACCTCACTGAGGGTTTTCCTCTTTTTCACTGTCCCTCTACTCTACCAGGCATGATGTCTTTCTCCAGGGACCAGTCCCTCTGATAACATGTCCAAAGTATGTGAGACAAAGTCTTAATAGCCTCACTTCTAAGGAATATTCTGGCTGTGCTTCATCCAAGACAGATTTGTTCATTCATCTTGCAGTCCATGGTATATTCAATAGTCTTTGCCAACACTAATTCAAAGGCATCAATTTTTCATCTCTCTTCCTTAATTATTGTCCAGCTTTCACATGCATATGAGGTGACTGAAAATACCATGGCTTGGGTCAGGTGCATCTTAGTCCTCAAAGTGACATCTTTGCTTTTCAACACTTGAATGAGGTCTTTTGCAGCAGATTTGCCCAATGCAATGCACCGTTTGATTTCTTGACTGCTACTTCTATGGGCCTTGATTGTGGATCCAAGTAAAATGAAATCCTTGACAACTGCCATCTTTTCTCCATTTATCGTGATGTTGCTTATTGGTACAGTTGTGAGCATTTTTGTTTTCTTTGAGGTGTAATCCATACTGAAGGACACGGTTTTTGATCTTCATCAGTAAGTGCTTCAAGTCCTCTTCACTTTCAGCAAAGAAGGTTGTTATATCTGCATATCGCAGGTTGTTAATGAGTCTTCCTCCAATCCTGATGCTGCATTCTTCGTATAGTCCAGCTTCTCGGATTATTTGCTCAGCATACAGATTGAATAAGTATGCTGAAAGGATACAACCCTGATGCACAGCTTTTCTGATTTTAAACCACACAGTATCCCCTTGTTCTGTTCAAACGACTGCCTCTTGGCAGCCATTGAAAACTCTATGTGCAGTTTTACTCTGAAACGTGTAGAGTCACCATGAGTCAGAGTCTACTCAACAGCAACAGGTAGTGCTTCTTCTAGAGGAGGCCTCATACCATCTCCCTGAGCTTATAGAAGGCTGGTCCCAGCCAGGCTGTTCACCTTATTCCCTTTCTAATATGAGACATTGTGGTTCATTCTTGGCTTCTCATGTTGAAGGTGGTAAGACAACACCCCTCAAAAAATTCAGCAACAGGCTACAGTGACACAAGCAGATCTAGCCCTTGAGTAGTAAGCAGGGAGCTCTCACAATAACTGGCTGATTTTCCTATAGTGCCCGAGATTGGTTTACTGTGTCCATAGGCTGCAGTCAGCCTGTGGCTGGAGCCCCAAACAGCATTGCCTGGATTGTCTCGGGACAGTCTTCATACGGTCCCATGGCCACGAGCTGAACACTCACTGGCTTTTCCCAACAGTGACAGAAGTCTAACCAGACACAAATGGATTTTTCAATAGTTAGATCTTTTGTTTGTTTTTATTTGGCACTGCAGTGATGTTGGGCAGTCCATGATAGGGTAATTCCAATGCAGGTTGAAGGCCTCCTCTTCTCCACTCTGGGCTGGACAAGTTGAGGAGTAATACAGGGAGTGAAGTTGAAGTTCAGATATTGCCTTATGACCAGTAAAGACAAGGCTAAGGGTTGAAGCATGGCGTGAAAGCCAGATAGGCCTGCTAACAGGACCACAGAGTTGGACTGAGGGAACAAGGACAGGTATTCCAGGTGCTCGTCTCAGACTGGGCCACTCATGCCACAGGAGGATGGGGAGACTAGCCAAGATGACCTAATTAGTCTTCCCAAATGTACCAGTTAGGTAGTAATCCCAGTTATTCATTGGTAGAATAAATAAAGGGCCACAGGAAGGCCAGGAACAAGGTGAGGTATCCTCTCTAACACCCAAAGTATATTAAAATTTTGAAATATCATCTCACTCTTTTTGATCCAAGTTATTCTCCTGTGTGTGTGTGTGTGTGTGTTAATTACATATGCAAGGTTGATGTCATCAACTTAAACCTATGGATTTAGAATTTACTTATTTTTTCTTTTTTAAAAAATTTATTGTGGTAAAAATATATAGCAAAACATTTCCCATTGTAACTTTTTTTTTAATTCTGGTGAATATGTATGTAACAAAACATTTGCCGTTTCTACAATCTTCATATGTACAGTTCAGTGAAATTAATTGCTTATCAAGTGGCGCACCCATCACCACTATTCATTTCCAAATGTTTTTCGTCATTTTTAACAGAAATCTAGCAACTCTTAAGCAAAAACTCCTGTTTTTCCCTCCCTTGCCTTACCCTAGTCCCTGGTAACCACTAATAAACTTTTGTCTCTGTGCATTTGCTACATGTATTTCATGTAAGTGAGATCAGACAATATTTGTCTTTTGTGTCTAATTTTACACTGTATAATGTTTTCAAGATTCATCCAAGTCATAGCATGTAGCAAAACTTCATTACTCTTTATGGCAGAATAATATTTAGTTGTGTGTATATACCACATTTTGTTTATCCATTCATCTGTTGATAGGCACTTGGTTATTTCAAACTTTGGGCTATTGTGAATAGTGCTGCAAAGAACATTGGTGTACAAGTTTGAGTTCTGGCTTTCAAGTCTCTTGGATGTATGCCAAGGAGTGGAATTGCTGGTTCATATGTAATTCTATGTTTAACTTTATGAGGAACCTCAAACAGTTTTCCACAGAGGCTGCTCCATTTTACATTCCCACCAGCAAAGTGGGAGGATTCTAATTTCTCTATATCCTTGCCAACACTTGATAGTTTCCAGTTTTTCTTATAATGGCCATCCTAGTGGATGTGAAATGGTATCTCATTGTGGTGTTGATTTGCATTTCCTTAAGGACTGAACACTGTGGATCATCTTTTAATGTGCTTACATAATTTACTTTTATTAGTTCGTCATGTTTCTTGTAAACAGTAACTTTTTAGGAGAAGGAGTGATAGTTATCAAAGACACATAAAGCCCATGGTATCTAATTTAGTGCCACAGGATGCTGTGAAAGATTCAGGTATTTAACATTAATTACTAAGATTCAGAGCTGATGAGGAAAAATAAAGATATTAGAAATTAAGTTTAGTTTTCTGGTCTGAGTATAAAGGAAAATAAATATTGTTGACATGTAGCAAATTAATAACTGATATAAATCATTAATGATGAGGACACTGAGCTTCCTAAAAGATGTGGGATTCATTGCTATACTTTCTGATTGACTATCAAACATTTCCGGATTTAGGATGTAGAGGTTTAGGATATGTTGTCCTCCACCAAACACTTCAGAAGGAAAGGTTATTAACACGCAAAGAAGACTGTTCTCTCAGGAGAACAACACGTAAAATGACCAGGGAAGGAAATAGCAGCAACTTTTCAAATTAGCATAATTAGTAATTATCTCTTAATAGCCCCACTTGGCTTTGGAGACTTGGCACTTGAAATTCTGCTTAAAGTTCAGTGAGGAAAAACAAATTTCACACTGAAATGTCTCAATAACACAGCCGAGCTGCTGAGGTAATTGTCTGGTTGAGGTAAAGGGAAGGAGATGAAAATATGGATATTTCAAGTTCTTCCCTGTAAGAATTAAGTATGTGAACATTCATATTTTGACAAAAAGCACCAGAGAGTATATTACAAATCTGAAACATTCCCTATTCTCTGTCATTCTGTCTTTTAAGATACTTCCAGAAATTTTCCCAAATGGAAGCTTGAGTCCCCATCTAGACATTGGAATCATTATAATGAAACATAATCTAGCTTCCCTTAGATCAAAGGTCTGTCCAAAATAATGATAGTATAAAAAAGAAATAAGAAAATAGAAAAAAGCAGCAGCATTGCCATAGTCAGTAGCTAACAAACTTTGCATGCAACCTTATTATTTGATTATTGGAATTCAAATCCAAGTAAATTTAACCAAGAGCAAAGGACTAATTACACCAAAAGTTAAAATCTGTGGCAAGGAAACAGATTGTTTCTACTTTTTATGAAGATACATTTGGCAGAAGCATAATAATGAGGAAAGAAGACATATTTGCAATTTTATCTGACTAAATGGCATCTTTGTTACTCCAGGCAAGGAATACTTTGCAACTTCAAAGCAATCTTTTGTTATTAATTAGCTGACCTTGATTTTGATACTGTAGTATTTGTATGAAGCCTAAACCATCACCTTATGAGATTTATCAATAAACCACTGGACAGTAGATTTAAATAGGAAAATAAGTGTCTCTGTTTAGCAACTAAAACGCAGAAAATGATTCAGTACAGAATTAGGAAACACCTATAGAACTGCCACTCAGTTTAAGAGATGAGCTGCTGGGTGAAAATGTTTATCAGGATCTGAGAGGACTTTTCCTCATTCCTCATGTTTCAAATGTTCTGCTTGATACTCAGCTCCTTCCCTAATCTTAATTATTTTCTTCCATTCACTGTCACACTCCCTTCATATTTTCCAAATAACACCTCCCCTGTGCCTAGATTATCCCACAGTGTGTATTATGTGTTTATAGATGTGGCTGGCAGGCTGATGGTTGACTGAACAAGTGACTCTGGAAAGAAGAAAGAAATTCATATTCGAAGATCATTTACAGTATACCAACTTTTTTCTTAACTACATCTCATTGAATCCTCACAATAGCCCCAAAACCAAAACCAGATGCCAGAGTCAACTTTGATTTATGGCGGCCCCATGTGTATCAGAGTAGAAATGTGATCCATACGGTTTTCAAAGGCTTACTTTTTTGGAAGTAGATCACCAGACCTTTCTTCCGAGGCACGTCTGGATGGACTTTAACTACTAATCTTTCTGCTAGTAGCCAGATGCTTAACTGATTGCTCTAACCAGGGACTCCAAGGAGGTAGAAATTATTATTTTTATTTTGAATAAAAGGAAAACCATGTCCCAAGATGGTATAGAATATGGTAAAAAGAGGACATGAACCTGAAATTTTCCCACAATGTCAGGATGCCTTTCAAAGTGAATGCCTTCTTGAAAAATCTAGAACATTTCAGCAGCTCTAGAAGAAGTAGAATGGTGCAATAGTTAAAAGTTCTCAATTGCTATTTTAAACAAAGATGACTCTTGTACATCAAGTGTTCCAGAACGCAATGCTTGCTGAAGGATTGGGGTAGGTATAATGTAAATATATTTGTTCATTTCTTTCAATATAAAATTAATGCACATTTAGGCAAGGATGATTTTCATCACTACTTACTACATAAATTAACACATTATTTCATAATCTTTGAGAGAGAGTGTGTGTTTCCCAGACCAAAGCTTGTGTTTGGTATCAGGCATGGTTAAATTGAGAAAAGATAGTTTGATTTTGGTATTCTGAGTACCTCTGTTCCTTTGAATTTTCTTACCCACCTTTAACACCAAGGTTGTTCCTTGAGTTTCTGTAATCCCCCACTTTGTACAAGGCACAGGATAACATCAAGTTAAATTAGATTTTCTGCCATCAAGAAACTGAAATCCCAAGGGACAGGAGACTGCCTACACTGTGTAGAATTTGAGACAGGATTGCTACTTCCCATGTGGTTTCAAGATGTATATCTGTTTTTTCTGCCTTAACATTAGTGTGAGTTCTTGTGTAAGTTTTCCTAAAGAGACTTATTTTTCCTGAAGAGAACTGTGTTTTAAGCCTTAACACACGGTAGAATGTTAACATACTTTTAATACAGTATTTTTTTGACAAGAAAACTTTTTAGTCAGTAACTCTTTTCAGAACCCCTATAATGACACCTGGGTTGTCTACATGAGGAGACCAGACCATGCTCCCTCCATCAGTGGAAAATAAATCAGAGAAAACCTGAACTCTGTGCTGTCTGAAGAAAAAAGAGCTTTAATCCTAAGCTTTAACTCCACATTCTTCTGTGAAGTTAAATGTCTGTTTAGTTTATAACCAAAGGAGAAGATGCAGTTCTTCTGAAAAACTCTATTAAGCCAAACTAAGTCCATCAACTCACCTTCATTTACTTGTTGATTCTCAAACTCACACACTGAATGACCTTTGTTCTACCAATTCTAAGGGGAGACAGTACTAAACATCTTGTGATCTCCATTTAACAGGTCAAGGATTCCAACATTATATTTAAAAAAATAATAAAGTTCATTTCCTAAATCGTAACATTTTGAAACCTGGAGAAAACAGAGATAATGAACCTGAATCAAAATAATGATATGAGAGAAACAAAAATGGTTATGAAGAGAGGACTGCAAAGGCTAAATGTATTGCAAATTAGATATTAACATAATGCATCAACTGATAAAGCAAATGCCTACAGAAAGAGTAACATTGTAGAAACTAGGGTTAATGAGAATTAAATAATAGTAAGACAAATATAGTTCTTCCTCCCCTCAAAGCTTTCCCTCTGGTACCTGAGAAGGGCTAGATATGAAGCTAAAGCAGTAAAAGGAGACTTGTATGGAAAGGTCAAGGATAGACTGGGGTCATGAGAGTTGAACTGAGAAATTGGGTAAGAAACTGGACCACATTGAGAGGGAAGCTCTGAAAGAGGAACTGATATAAGAATGGCATATCTTTGGAAACAATTTTTGTTGTAATGGAAATAATTTTGATATCCATTTAATGAAGTAAAAAAAAAAAAAAAAAAACCTTAACTTTTTACTATTCATTCTTTTGTCTGGACTGGGTGTGTGGAGGGAAGGGTATAAAAAGTACAGTGTCAGGAGGCACTAGGAAAAGCCCTTTGCCCATCATATAAACTCTACCATCTGCCATTTCCCGTTGTGACATCATTTGTGAGGATCAAATTTTTTTTCTATTTTTAACAGTCTCCTATTAAAATGTCAATAGTCTGGGGAGTGTTGTCCTTAATAATTAGTACTTCAGTCTGTGTTTATTTAACAAACCAGGTTCTTCCAGTTCAGAAGCAGGAAGAATATAAGAGCATCTGAGGAGCCAGACTTTAGATTCTTCAAAGTGTTGCATGAAGTCATTCAGCTATGTATATCCTAGTCTAGAAACTGGGTCCACAGTTGGACAATTGAAAGGTAGAGCCATTTTTCTTTGCAATTAAAATAGTTGGAGTAATCAAAAGGAACTGAGAATATTGCTACTGGACTACCAGTTGGATTTATTGTATTGAGAAGGAGAGATGACTGCAACACAAATTTTTTTTATCTAAATATATAAACACCTATGGATTGCATTCTTTAGGCTTCCAGAGCAAAGACATGGGAAATTCTAACTGGAAGACACAATTTTTGGAGTATGGGGATATTTAGCTCTTTTGTTCCTATTTCACCTTTCTTTATTCCTCTATTTCTCCTGTTCTCTTGATATCCATCTCTGTCATGGATTGAATTGTGTCCGCAAAAAATATCTGTCAGCTTGGCTTGGTAATGACTGCCAGTATTGTATGATTGCATACCATTTTGTGAATCTGATGTGATTTCCTTATGTGTTGTAAACTCTATCACTATGATGTAATTAGATGGATCAGCGGCAGTTATACTGATGAGGTCTACAAGATTGGATAGTGTCTTAAGCCAATCTCTTCTGAGATATAAAAGAAAGAAGAGAGCAGAGACACAGGGGAACCCCATACCACCAAGAAAGCAGTGCCGAGAGCAGAGTGCATCCTTTGGACCTGAGGTTCCTGTGCAGAGAAGCTCCCAGACCAAGAGAAGATTGATGACAAGGACCTTCCTCCAGAGCTGACAGAGAAAGCCATCCCCTGGAGCTGACGCCCTGAATTTGGACTTGCAGCCTACTGGACTATGAGAGAATAAACTTTAAAGCCATCAGCTTGTGGTATTTATGTTACAGCAGCACTAGATGACTAAGATACCCCCACTGGAATTTGACAGCTTCTGAGTGGCAAGCAATGTGATTGATATCAGTGATCCAAAAGCACCCTCTAGATGTTAGTCAATAGCTCTGTTTAAGAGAAGAAAAGTACCATTTATGCCTCCAGAACATGTTGCAAAAATTCAGTATTTTAACAAAGTTAGAAAACCTAAACCATCCTATAAGTTATCTTCTTTTATCTAATAAAAGTAGGTCAATGTTTTATGCTGCTCATATTAATGCCGTTCATTTTAGCTCTACAAAGAAAAGCTAATGGCTGGTTAAGTATTAGTGCAGACTAGAACCTCAGATAAAGAATAAAAAATAAGAAGATAAAACGGTAAATATCAATTTTAAAATAAATCATTGAAATCCACTTATAAAGCGTTTTGTAACATCTGATCCTAGACTATCTAGGAAATAAATGTTTAAGAAAAAGAAATCAAGCTAGAATTTGATCCCAAAATGTAAGTAACTTCCAAAAAACTATTTTTAATACCTCTAATTGTCCCTTGATGTCATTATCTACAGATGCAGACCTTCAGCTAATTATCATCAGTAGAGTTTATAGCAGGTGCAATACTGAGAGAGGCATAACATGCTTCTTTCTTTTTAAGAATGCTCTACATAGTGACATATGTAAAGTCATCTAGCAGACAGTGTTGGGAGGAAAAGAAAAAAAGATGAACAATCCACCTCAGTTGTCACACCCTGCATTTTGGGGCATAGTTACACGTCTAAAATTATCAGTGTACCCACTGTTGTCCATTCCAACATATAGCAAACCTGTAGAACAGAAAAGAACCATCCCACATGATGTCCAAGGTTATAAATCTTTAGGGAAGCAGACTGCCACATCTTTCTCCTACAGAGTGGCTGCTGGGTTCAAACTGCTGACCTTTTGATTTTAACCAAGCATTTTAACCACTGTGCCACCAGGGCTCTTTCAAGTTATCAGTGTAATAATCTTATATTCTACACATTTCCCTTTCAAATTCTCTTACTCCCTTTGCTTACCCAGGCTAAGCCACCTTTGTGAAGTCATGTGACATTAACCCTCCCTTGTCTTCCTTTTCTTCCTTTGTCACCTCTTACATACTTCCTCTAGTAGTTTCCATGGTGCTGACTCCAACTCATGGTGAGCCCATGTGTGTCAGAGTAGAACTGTGCTCCACGGGGTTTTCAATGGCTGATTATTTTGCGGGGGTGGGGGGAGTATATTGCCAAGTCTTTCTTAAGAGGCATTTTTGGGAGGACTCAGAATTTCAACCTTTGGGTTAGCAGCCCAGCATGTTAATTCTTTGCACATCCAGGGGGTCCACTTCTTACATGGTCAGCCACTTAATGCTTTTTATCAGCACTTTCAGTACCATTCCACAAATCCATCTGTCCTTTTTACCAACCCTGCTTCTGTCCTGGGCTAAAGTTGTGTGATCCTGCCCCTTGTCACTATTCAGAACAGAGTTTCCAACACCTGCTGGGCCTCTGGTCCTGGCCACAATCCTTTGACACATCCATTCCACCGGCAACTCTCCTAAACCACACCCCTCAGTCACAGAATGGTCCCATGTACAGCACAGTAAGCAGAACCTGCCTTACAAAAACAGCTACACTGTGCCAAGGAGCTCTTGACATCTTAGCTTTGAAATTACTGTCTTATTAAACCAAGATGATCGCCATGTCCAAGCTAATTTAATGCTGTAGAAGTTCAGAAAATTTAAAGAAGATAAGAATTTAATTAAATAGTGGAAATCTCAATCAAATTTTACCTCTAATTTTTAATTAAATTATAAGATTTCAAGAATTTTTTCACACAAATTGAAAAATATTCAAAAGAATTTTTATATCAAAAGGATTTTTGCCAATGGATCTGTTCTCGGGACTCAGCGTCGCTGGTACTTAAGGCTTTATTTTTCCTCACCCCACATCATCTTCCCTTTATCCTTCTCAGCCAATGAACTGGTCTGTTAGGTAAAAGAGAAAATGTTACTGTTGTCATTGTTTTTAGGTGCCATCAAGATGGTTCCAACTCATAGCGACCCTATGCACAATGAAACGAAATGCTGCCTGGTCCTGTGCCATCCTCACAATCGTCGCCATATTTGAGCCCATTGTGCAGTCGCTGTGTCAATCCAGCTCATTGAAGGTCTTCCTCTTTTTCGTTGACCCTGTACTTTACCAGGAACCCTGGTGGTGCAGTGGGTAAGAGCTCGGCTGCTAACCAAAAAGTTGGCAATTTGAATCTACCAGCTACTCCTTGGAAGCCCTATGGGGCAATTCTACTCTGTCCTATAGAGTCGCTATGAGTCAGAATTGACTCCATGGCAACAGGTTTGGTTTTGGTTCTACTGTACCAAGCATGATGTCCCTCTCTAGGGATTGGTCTCTTCTGATAACATCTCCAAATTACATGAGACAAAATCTTGCCATCCTTGCTTCTAAGAAGCATTCTGTCTGTACCTCTTCCAAAACAGATTTGTTCATTCTTCTGACAGTCCATGGTATACTCAGTATTCTTCGCCAATACCATAATTCAAAGACATCAATTCTGTTTCGGTCTTCCTTATTCATTGTCCGCCTTTCACATGCGTATGAAGTGATTGAAAATACCATGGCTTGGGTCAGGCGCACATCAGTTCTCAAAGTGACATCTTTGCTTTTTAACACTTTAAAGAGGTCTTTTGCAGCAGATTTGCCCAATGCAATGCATCCTTTGATTTCTCTCTTTTTTTTTTTTTTTTTTTAGTTATACTTTAAATGAAGGTTTACAGAACAAATAGTTTCTGCTCTCAAGATTCTTTCTGTGTTTGGTTTTAGTGAGTGTGATTATGATATGCCTTGGTGATTTTCTTTTGGGATCTATCCTATATGGGGTTCATTGTGCTTCTTGGATGGTCAGCTTTTCATCTTTCATGATATTAGGGAAGTTTCCTGTCAGCAATTCTTCACTGATCCGCTCTGTGTTTTCTGTTTTCTCCCCCTGTTCTGGAATGATGATCACTCAAAAATTTTTGCTTTTGATTGTATCCCACATAATTCTCAAGGTTTCTTCATCTTTCTTTGTTCGTTTTTTCTGATTATTCCTCAAACAAAGTTGTATCCAAGTGTTCATGTTCAATTTCTCTGATCCTGTCTTCCATTGTTTCAAACCTGCTCCTCAGCACTTCTATGACACTGACCATTTCTGAAGTCTCGTTGTTTATCTTTTGGATTTGTAGTTGTTGTTTTTGTATGAGTTCTAGTTGTGAATTTATTTTGGCATTTTGTTCCTGTATTATTTTCCTGAATTCTTCCATTGTTTGTCTGTATTTTCCATGAATTTGTCTGCCTTTTCCATGAATTTGTCTATTTTTTCCCTCAGTTTTGTCTGCTTTTTGCTTCTTGGATAGCTCTGAATATTAGAGATTTGAATTCCCTATCAGGTAGTTCTAGTGCTTTTTCCTCTCCTGGAAAGTCATCTGGTGTTTTATTTTGGACATCAACTGGAACCGTCCTGTCCTATTTTGTTATGTTTTTTTGTTGTTTGTGCCTTTGGGACATTCAGTAGTTATTTTCCTCATTTATTGATTGAAGATTTGTTTGTTTCATCCTGCTTTTTTGTTTTATTTGGTTATGTCTGAGCAGGTGGGCTGTGCATTCTTTGTTGTTTGCTCATGATATTCTTCACCTCCTTGTCCAATGGGCAGGGCCAGTCACTCAGCTATGGTTCAGCAGTAGGTCCAGCTGAAGGGAGGGGCTTGGATGGGTTGTTTGTGGCACGTACTAGGACAGACAAGGTAAGCCAGGGATCAGTGCAGGGCAGGTTCCAGTAGGTCATGCCTGTGCTGCTCGGGAATGCAATATTCAGCACACAGTACAGATAGGCAGGAGGGAGGGGAAGAGGGAGGTTGTGATGTGTGGAGTTAGGTTGCATATGGGAAAGAAGACAGAGAGGAGAGAGAAATGAGAGCCAAAAAAAAGAGGGAGGCTGCCATTGGAGTGGAGAGACAAGAAACTGAGAAATGAAGAAAAACAAAAAGGAAAGAATAAAATAAAATAATTAATAAATAAATAAAATTTTTTAAAAAAATGCCCCCAGGGACCACACCAGCATGGTTGCACTGACTGGGAAAGCAGCTCCCAAGCAACACACAGTACAGCCTGGCTATAAGGGATGGAGATGATGCACAGCACCAGGTATTCAGGAAACAAGAAAAGAAGGTAAGTAGAAAGAGATGAGAAACTGAGAAAAGAAGAAAAATAAAAGGAAAAAAGAAAAAGAAAATAAACCAACAAACAAAAAAATAAAGGAGAGAGAAAAAAAGTCCACAGGGATCCCACCAGTATGGCAGCACGGACTGGGGAAGCGCTTCACAGCCTGTTAAGAAGAAGCAAAGATGGCTCACGGAATCAGGTGTTCAAGAGAAAGGAGGGGGAGGTGGTAAGAGGCAGGGAAGAAACCAAAAGAGGCTGAAAAAAAGCAACACTGGCAACAAAGAAATGGCACTAATGAAGCCAGCTGATGTAGGAAGGGTGAATCTGTGTGGCACAGAACCAGCGCCTCCTGTGCCAGGGTCATGGCTGCTGGGAAGCCTCAGATGGGCCAGCCAGGTAACCGCGGATCAGTCCACCGGGAAGCAGCAAAGGCCGAGCATGGGGAGGCAGGGTGGGGGTTGGGATAACGTGTATCGCTGGTTAGCAGGTGCTCTGTCTCCTCCTGGGAGCTCCATGAATCTGCTTTCCCGTACTCCCTGTCCACCGATCTCCAACAGGAGTCCAAGATGGTGGATGTGTTAGCTGATGGGGACCTCCGCTTGTAACTCTCCTTGCTGTCTGTTCTCTGTCAGTTTCTTACTCCATTCAGTGCTTGGTTGAGTTCTTTATCTCTTCATTTGGTGCTTAGGGTTCCAAGATTAACATTTGTCTCTGTTTTACTTAGTTTTTCAGGTCTTTGCTGTGGAGGGACAGCATGGTACTTCTGTCTATAGCAGCATGTTGGCTCCCTATCCGTATCAAACATCTCCATTTTATCTTACAGGGGAAATGCCACTAAATATTCCTCACACTCCAACAATTCTCCCGCATCATCACATTATCCGTCTCTATTGGATTATTTTTGCCTACACACTCATATGCTATTATTTAAAACAAAAACGAAAAACCTCCCTTGTCCCCATTTCCCTTCCATGCAGTCCTTCTCCCTGATTCCCAATCATTCCAGGCCTCCAGGCCTCTGCACGTGCTGTTCCCTCTGACTGGAATGTTCTTCCTCAAGATAGTTCCCTCTCCCCCTTCCTATAGGTCATTATTCAAATGTCACCTTTTCAGCGATGGTTTCCCTGGCCACCCTATCTATGCTTGCAACCCCAACACCACCACCCCCTGCACTTATCATCACTGTCCAGGCAGTGTCCATTCCTGTCCTCCTCTCCCTCCCAGCAAAGTTTAAGTTACGCTAGGGCAGAAATGTCTGCTTTTATATAAATGACTCATCTCAAGAACCCAGAGCAGTTCCTGGAGTGCAGTGAGTGTTTAATAAAAATTTGTAATGAATAAGTGAATGTACCTGCTTCTCCACGCAATTCACCATTTCACACTCAAAATTACTGCTTTGTTTTGTTTCTCTGTGGGGGTAGGGAGGGAGTGAGGTTTTAATTAGAAAATTATTGAAGATTCATTGCAGACATTTCTGAGAATACAGAAAAGTATTAAAAAGAAAACCAAAATCTGCTATAGCCTTAGCTTCTGAAAATAACAGCAGCCAGTATTTTATCCTTCCAGTCCTTTTTCAGGGCTTATAACTTTGCAACAAAATGTGGCCCCCTACCGTGTGTCTTGTTGTAATTTCTTTTTTAGATTAACCTTATGTGCATTTTCACATATCTTTAAAATTCTTCTGAAAGAGTGGTATTCAAAACTCAGTTGTTACACAAACAAACTAGAAAACTGTGGGAGAAAAACCAACTAGAGCACTCTTGGTTTAGCGTAAGTCTTTATTCACAAATGCAGGGCCTGGAAGGACTGGAAAGAGCATTTTAATTTGGGAAAAGAGGAAAGAATATTTCATAGGGCCTTACAGGAGAGGATCACTGACGTTCAGCTAGTTCGGGAGTAGAAAAGTTGTTCCTTTGGATTAGCAGCCATTGTCTGGGCAATCCAGATTTTAATCAAGAGGGCTGGAAAGGCAAAAGTCCAGGGCAAGAGGGAGTCGGGAGAAGCAGCTGCAGAGGATAAAGTCTACAATGGGGAAGTCTGTCCTTCAGGGTCTCTCACCAACCCAGGTGCTACAATAGATCCAAGCAGACCAGCTCCTAAAGGGAGATCAGGGGCTCCAGGGCCACAAAACCTTCTCCTGCCCCTCGCATCCATCATGCCTAAGAAGATTTTGAAAACCCGTTCTAAAATGTGATTTTAATGGCTGCATAATAATTCCATCTAATGAGTCTGATATAATATATTTATCGACTATTATTGATAATTTTGTTCATTTAAAATATTGCTTTTATAAATTGTGCTATAGTGATTAATCATTCTTGTTCTTAAATTTTGTGTGTATATACCTACTGCTTTTGAATGTGGATTGGCAATTCAACTATCAAAAGTAGGTAGTTTTATTCCATTAAATATTATGTTTTCAATCCTGATTGTTGTTGTTAGTTGCCATGGAGTAAGCGCAGGCTCATGGTGACCTTGTATACAAAAGAATAAAATGTTGTCTGGGCCTGCGCCATTTTCACAGTCGTATGCTTGAGTCCATTGTTGTGGCCACCATGTATTTTGAGTGCCTTCCAACAAGGGGGGCTCATCTTCTGCCATTGTATTGGATAATGTTCTGTTGTGATCCATAAAGGTTTTCACTGGTTAATTTTCAGAAGTAGATCACCAGGTCTTTCTTCCTAGTCTATCTTAGTCTGGAAGCTCCACTGAAACCTGTCCACCATGGATGACCCTGATGGTATTTGAAATACTGGTGGCATACTTTCCAGCATCATAGCAACATCCAAGCTACCACAGTATGACAAACTGATAGACCTCTATTGGCAATCCTAATTACAATTACAATATATCAACTTTCATTTTTAGTTAAGAGTTAAATGATGCTTATTCATGAACAGATGAAATTTGAGCATTACTTTTGTTCTTCCATCTCTTTCTCTCTCTTTAACTTCCACAACTTTTTTTTATTTCCCCCAAGCCAAGGATACGTACCACTTTAGGCAATAGAATGTATTCAAATGTAACTAATCATCTAATTAAATGGAAATGTAGTGTAGTTGATTATATTTCTTGTTTAAATTTGCTCTAGTATAAGTCTTGACTAAAGGACATAAAAAAAGATCAGTCGTCCTTAAACAATTTTTATCTTCTCTTTTATTACAAATAAATCTGTTTTTCAATCCTCTGCCCCACTTTTAACTAACTTTTCATAAGACACAGGCTGCGCCTTTTCTCGGCATTAGAAATTGTTTCTTTTAATCAAATTTTACTCTCACACGTTCCTTGTTCCCAGTTGTAATGTTAACCTAGGGCTATCCTAGGGCGTTAGGGATGAATATGTTTGAATCCTACCACCTTCAAGGAACAACATATTATTACTTTGACAAGCAGTGGGGATCTTCACTTCCCTGGAAGGCAAAAGGAAAAAGCTTGAGTCTCTTTTTTCTTTCATGATCACAATTACATCTGAGGGTTTCGAACCACTTCCAGTGGCCTTTGACACATTATTTGCTAAGGGTAATTCCTAAGGATGAAAGTCAGCAGCACTGAAGCGGCAGGTCCTGGCAGCCTCCAAGCCGCTCTGCCCTGACACATAACGCCAGGCAACCCCCCACCCTCATATTTCCCTCAGTTGCTTAAGGGGTTTATATCCTTGTTGTTGTTGTTGTTAGGTGCCGTAGAGTTGCTTCCGACTTATAGCAACCCTACATACAACAGGACCAGACACTGCCCAGTCCTGCGCCATCCTCAGAATTGTTGTTATGCTTGAGCCCATTGTTGCAGCCACTGTGTGTATCCATCCTCTTAAGGGTCTTCCTCTTTTTCGCTGGCCCTCTAATTTACCAAGCATGATGTCCTTCTCCAGGGACTGATCCCTCCTAATAACATGTCCAAAGTATGTGAGATGTAGTCTCGCCATCCTAGCTTCTAAGGGGCATTCTAGTTGTACTTCTTCCCAGACAGATTTGTTCGTTCTTTTGGCAGTCCATGGTATATTCAATATTCTTCGCCAACACCACAATTCAAAGACATCAATTTTCCTTTGCTCTTCCTTATTCATCATCCACCTCTCACGTGCGTATGTGGGGATTGAAAACACCAGGGACTGGGTCAGGCATACCTTAGCCTTCAAGGTGACATCTTTGCTTTTCAACACTTGAAAGAGGACTTTTGCAGCAGATTTGCCCAATGCAA
>NW_004444085.1:2254365-2284456 GCF_000243295.1 Trichechus manatus latirostris
AGGTTTACAGAAGAACTAGTTTCCCATTAAACAGTTAGTACATGTATTGTTTTATGACAATGGTTAACAACCCCACGACATGTCAACACTGTCCTTTCTCAACCTTGGGTTCCCTATTACCAGCTTTCCTGCCCCTCCTCCCTTCTAGTCCTTGTCCCTGGACTGTTGTGCCCCATTAGTCTCATTTTGTTTTATGGGGCTGTCTAGTCTTTGGCTGAACAGTGAACCTCAGGAGTGACTTCATTACTGAGCTAAAACAGTATCCAGGGACCATACCCTCAGGGTTTCTCCAATATCAGTCAGGCCAGTAAGTCTGGTCTTTTTTTGTGAGTAAGAATTTTGTTCTTCATTTTTCTCCAGCTCTGTCCAGGACCCTCTGTTGTGATCCTGGTCAGAGCAGTCAGTGGTGGTAGTCGGGCACCATCTAGTTGTACTGGACTCAGGCTGGTGGAGGCCGTAGTAGTTGTGGTCCATTAGTCCTTTGGACTAATCTTTCCCTTGTATCTTGTTTTCTTCATTTTCCCTTGCTCCCAAAGGGGTGTCTTTTGATTTCTTGACTGCTGCTTCCATGGGTGTTGATTACGGATCCAAGTAAAATGAAATTCTTGACAACTTCAATATTTTCTCTGTTTATCATGGTGTTGCTTATTGGTCCGGTTGTGAGTTTTCTTTATGGTTAGGTGTAATCTATACTGAAGGCTGTGGCCTTTGATATTCATCAGTAAGTGCTTCAAGTTCTCTTCACTTTCAACAAGCAAGGTAATGTCATCTGCATAACACAGGTCGTTGATGAGTCTTCCTCCAATCTTGATGCCCCGTTCTTCTTTATAAAGTCCAGCTTCTCAGATTATTTGCTCAGCATACAGATTGAATAAGTATGGTGAAAGGATATAACCCTGACGTACACCTTTCTTGACTTTAAACCACACAGTATTCCGCTTGTACTATTTGAACGACTGCCTCTTGATCTAAGTACACCTTCCTCCTGAGCACAATTAAGTGGCACCAAGCGTGGGACTGCTCATTAAGGTCTATTGTAGAAGGAATTTGAATGCCAAGAGAAGTGTGTACATAATTCAGAGGGTATTTAATATTTTAGCAAGAATTGCCTTAAGGAAACATATCTGGAGCAGTTTAAATTGGGTACATTAAAAACCCAAATCAAACCCGTTTCCATGGAGTCAATTCTTACTCATAGTGACTGTATAGAATAGAGAAGAACTGCCCTATAGGGTTTCCAAGGCTGTAATCTTGACAGGGAGCCCTGGTGGCCCTGTGATTAAGAGCTTGGCTCCTAACCAAAAGGTCAGCAGTTCAAATCCACCAGCTGCTCCTTTGACAAATCTTTATGAATGAGACTGCCACATCTTTCTCCCGTGGAGTGGCTGGTGCATTCGAACTGGGTCGGTTAGAAGCCGAGTACTTAACCATTGCGCCACCAATGCTCCTTATTAGGTACATTCCAAACCAAAAATACAAACCGCTAGAGGGTTTCCAAGGCTGTAAATCTCTATGGAAGCTGACTGCCACATCTTTCTCCCAGGGAGTTGCTGCTGGTTTCCAACTGCCAACCTTTAGGTTAGCAGTCAAGTACTTTAACCACTGCACCACCAGGACTCCTATTGGGTACATTAGTGAGGTGAGACAAGAGTGAGAAGACCAGTTGGGAGGCAACTGGCTGGGTAAGAATTTAAAAAGGTTTTGTCTTTGGATTGGAGCTGAGGTATTGAAAAGGCTAGGGTGAGCTGGACAGATATTCTGAGGTGGAATCAAGTTGGCAGCAAACTAATTATATGTTGGGGCAAAGAAAAGCCTGATATGTCTGTAGATTTTAGGACCTGGTGAGAAGAAGCGTCGTGTAAAATTTAATAAATAGAAAAGTCAAGAGAAGCATATAGGGGAAGTGGCAGTAAAAATATGTTATTGTCTGTACATACTTGGAATTAAACCTTCTATATAACAGTTGCAGTTGTTCTGGTAGATGGAACTAAAACATTACAATTTAATTTTATTTAAGAGAACCAAATAAGAAACTGTCCCCTCTATAACTACTTTCCACATCCAATAATCTAGTTTCTACCTTGCCTTCCTTTCTGAAATAAATCCTCACATAGGGATGGAGTCAATTCACAGATAAAGAATGAAAGCGATTGAAGAACAGTTGCAAAGAGTTAGAGGATTTTCAGGATGACAGGATCAATGGAAGAATTCCATTGGTGTTTCTTATTATCCTCTTCATATCAGTCACTCCAAGGTGCTCTTGGCACTGACATCTGAATCTTTGCTGTACACTGGCCTTGGGTCTCCTGCCAAAAGCACAGTGATGGGGAAGACTTGTGTGATGAAGTATTTAAGGACTTGTCTTCACATATCCCCTTGTTTGGGGTTCGATGGACACATAAAATAGTACATTTCTCATTAGAGATGGTTACATTTTAATAAAACTAAGGGTTGGGAGTTTTTCTTAGTGCTTTGTTGGACTGTGTGTTTGTGTATTTTATTGTTTTCTCTGTATATCTTCGTAAGTATTTTTTCCTACCCCTTCCTTCCTTCCTTCCATCCTTCCTCCCTCCCTCCCCTTCTTTCTTCTTCCATTTTTTCTTTCTCCTGCCCTCCCCTTCCTCCTCCCCTGTCCTCCTCTTATAACTATCTCCAGTGAAGGGTAGATTTATGCAACATTTTTCTTGTGTCCATTTTATTCAGTCTTCAATAAATTTATCTGACTGAGAAATGAATTGGGGAAGAGAGAAGAACCGAAAACTGCCTTTAAGAAATATTTATTTCCACAGATATTGTTTGACTTTCCTTCACCAATAGAGAGGCTGAGTACATTGACCCTGTGATCATGGGGTCATGGGGTGATGTGCATGGAGAGTGAATGAGGGTGTTGTGGATATGGTGGGGAAAGTGTAACTCTCACCCACAGCTGTGAACCTGTGGAGTGACCTGAACATCACAAATGTTAGAAAGCCTGCCCCAAATGAGAGATGTGAGGTGTATTAGAAATAGAAATGAAAATTGTAGAGACTATTGGGGGCCTGGGGCAGGGCAGGGTAGGGATGGACCATAACTGTCCAGAGGGAATGGGGGATGCAGCAACTATACTCCAGTACTCTTAATAGCTAGTTTTAATATCCTTAACACACAGGTAAAAGAAGGAAGAACATTTCAAAATTCGGAAGAGGACATTCGTTAAGTTGTGAAATGGGAAGAGCCCTGTGCTAGGAGGTTGTGGACACGGTCCTAGACTGTGATAATGTGATTGACGAGCTTTGTATTTCTCAGCAAACTGCCTGACCTCTCCAGGTCACAGTTAACTCACCTGTAAATTAGAGGTTCAGCCAGAATTATCTTCCATTGCTAAACTTCTATTACCTTATGCTAAAATACCCTCTGAGTACAAAACAATAGGAAATGGGTTTTAATCACAGTGTAAGGAATTTGGGTTGGAATAAACCTTTGTCACTAAAAAATGAAATAATGAGAGAAGTTATATAATTTTTTCATCATTTAAAAAATAACAGAACATGTACTTGCTTCTGTGGCAGGAAACAGACAAAATGGTAGAAAGCATACAACTTTGTCACTAAAAAATGAAATAATAAGAGAAGTTATATAATTTTTTCATCATTTTAAAAATAACAGAACATGTACTTACTTATGTGGCAGAATACAGACAAAGTCTCTCTCAACTTCACCCCTGCAGCTTCACCCACTGCAACCGACACATGCATACAAACACCACATACACACACACACACTGCACATGCCAGATGCACGCACAAACACAAGTACATGCTAGCACCCTATTCTGCCTTATCTATCTCCATAGCACTTAACACTAGCTAACATATATTTAGATATTATTCAATAAATTCTTATTGAATAAATGAATGAATGAAGCCATGATAATGGTGATCCTTAAACTTGAATAGCATGTTAAGGAAAGGCAAGAGAACTATCATTTATTCAGCTTCTATTATGTCCTTCTATTTTGTACTCTGTCCCTAAGTAATCCTGTTTTGCTGATTAGAACAAAAGAAAACAAAACTGAGATTCAGAAGGGTCAAACCACCTGCTCACAGTTGCAGTTAGTAAGTGGTGATGCTTGGTTTTCCAATCAGATATGGGTAGTCCTAGAGGCACTGCTCTTTCCAGGAGAGAGCGTATTCACCCTTACCATGGAGGGCAGCTAATACCTCTGTTTCATGGCGCATAAACTGAGGCTAATAGAAGTCCACTGATTTTTCCAAGGTCACAAGTGTGGTTGAACCGTGGCTGCTAACCAGATCCCCTGGTTCTCCGTCTATTACTCTTTCTGCTATACAAAATTCAAGATAATGAATTAGCTGACACCTGAGGTCCCTCCCGTCCACGACTCTGCAAATCTTCGTTAGCTCTTACTGCCCCCTGAGGACCAAAGTGAATTGGAAGCACTCCAGGTGGAAGCATGGGGCCATTTTAACCTTCCATTTAGCAGGCTGTGTTTGAAAATAAGCACTCTGTATGCACAGAGGCCAACAGCCCAATCTTTGCTTTTCACACACAAGGTCACGAATGTGACCCTGCTCCCTGACACCATCATGAGGGTTCCACACCAGACATTCGCTGTTCTCAAGCCCATTGACCCTTCCCTTCACTCTGCACCTGTGCCTTGCTTCAGAGCCTTCTTGCTGACATCCTAGACATCTTTTTCATAAATTGGTAGTTTGGTTAAAAAAGTGTGGATGGGCTTGACCTATTTCTCTTATTATCCAACATGTACCCTGCTTTCAGTTCCCTTTATTTCAAAATATTTTCATTATGTTTTATCAGTTTGACCATTGATTGATATTCTACACACTTACCAAGTATAAGATGAGCCTGGTTTACCAAATTGCAAAATAACACAGATTCTGCAGTCCCCATAATATTGTCATTGAAGTTGTTTCACTATGCTCTTCAGTCAGATAAATTCTTAGTGAGAAGAAAACGCAATTAATTTTGCAGAGCAGTGCATATTTAGGATTCATAAGGTTCAATTTGTGTTCAATTAAAGATCAAATATAAGTTAAAAATCAGCATCCAGGAGAACCATAAGCATGTACATTATTTATACACTGCTGACCCCCACAAAGGATTAATTGCAGTTTTTTATCCTGATAGTTTGCAAGAGAATGCATTAATGAATGTATTACATTATTCTAATTAATATATGAAATAGTTTGATATACATAACTAAGTGTAGATTTCAAAAGCTTTCCATTTCATACCAAGAGGTAAAGCTTAATCAGTATTTCCTTGCAGATAATACATGCTGTAAAAGTGTATAGAATATTTAACTCTTTGGAATTAAACCTGATCAAAATAATAATTCATTAATTTTAAAACTGTTCTAAAAATAGTCAAATAAATATGGGAAATTTGCTCACCATATGCCTCAGCAAGATACACAAGTTACATTAAAATATTAAAGGCTCAGAGAAGTCCTTCAGAGAAGAATGGTTTAGGCCCTTCCCAAGGGTGTTTAGCTAAAGAATCATTTCTTCTTTGCGTAATGCCTGCTGCCATTCTGAGGAGCTACGGTTCCATGGTGCACACTTTGGGAAACCTGGGGTAGTAGGCCAGTGTTACTGTAACAACAGTCTGCACTTAGAAGAGCCAGAGAAGCATATCAACTGTTTTGAGAGTAAATAGACACTACAAAGTACCCAAATTCATTCTGTAAAGGGAATTTCAAGAAATGTGTTATTTTTCTTAAAATATAACTGCATGGAAATTTGAGGTAATTTTTTTAAAAGTTTTTATTTATTTTACCTTCACAGTGGTGGCTACGGACTAGTGATACCAAAGAAGGCTAACGGATTGACTGTGACACGTTTATTGCTGTGGTGCATGGTGCAATAGGCAAACATTTTAGAGAATCGAGGAATTTCAGTAAGCTTTGTGATTCTGTCTCTAATTTTTTATTGAAAAACATCACTGGTTGTTTTAAGCAAAGTAACTCTAAATAGTATCCACTAAGAAAAATATCTCAATTTACTTGATTATGCTAGGTTATGGTTTTGAGTTATATTTTTATTCTTTTACTATGTGGGAAAAATGACAAAAATGAGAGAAGAAAAAATAAAATAATTTGGAGTGGCTGTTTTGGCTCTTGCTTGTTTTCTTCCAGCTCTTCTTACCCACTTTGCAGCTGCTCACTTTGTAGTCATCCTACAATAGCCAAGCCAGTTTGCCTTCTAGGCTAGACATGGTGACCTTGGCAAGCCACTAATCTCTCTAGACCTCAGATTCTTCATCTGGAAAATAAAGAGCTTGACATAGATTGTTTCTAAGGCCCCTTACCATTTAAATATTCAAGGCCTTTCTGCTCCCCAATGCTCCCCACAGCCCTCAACAGGAGACAAAGCCATTTGTTCCATAATTAGAGATAAAAGGCTTAGCAAATACCTGAGAGAGTTCACACATTGGTGTTAATGAGTTTCAGTCAAGTGTAAATGATGATATCAAATCCTTCTTTTTTGATAGAAGGAGGGTGTTTCAAAGACTGAAGTCTGTGGGACCCCCCCCCACCCCGAGGTTGGGGGATAAGTGAGAAGGGGAATACAATGGAAAAAAGGGGAGCATTTATTGAAAACCAACTTCTTAAACTCAAGAATTTTGTAGATGAATAAGTCTATTAGTCATCAGCTAACATACGAGCTAAAATAGTCTTCAACTATTTTTGGTGGGCGAAATAGAAGCTTGAGATCAAAAGTACTTCAATTATGTCTTTGCTGTACCTCAGCTAGTGTTTTGGCCACAGTGCATTTTATTCAATTTTAAGAGAAAACGTTTGTAGCCCTCTAGCAGCCAGGCAGAGAGAGCCTTTACTTAAATAGCCCTTATTAAAAAATCCATTACTTGTAGACATATAAAGCATCTGATGTATAGATTCTGCCCAAATAACAATTTTCCTCCCCATTCAGTTGCTCTCATTACATTGAATACGGGTGCACATCTGCTCAGTTATTGTCAGTATTTGTAATCACGACCCTACTGCTGGCATCTGACAGTATCCCTACTGAATTTGGGCAAAATCTTAATGGAACTGTCTTCTGGTTCACAAGAAATGGTCTCTGACTGTAATTCAAGGCCAAAGGATTCTATAAACTTCTCTCTAGCCAAATTCCTCTCTAGCCAAACCTGCCTTGATCAATTTTAAACAACCTACTGCCCTTGTGAGTTTCTTGGGTTGATCATTAAAACAAATGAAAAGGGAAAATGCTTGCAAAAATTTAAACAATTTTACGGTTTTAATAAGCCTGTTAATTAATTTAACATTAATAAGTTGTTTTATTAGAAAGGAATGATTCTCTACTGTTTAAAGTTGATACAGTCCTTTACTTGTGATGCTTTTGAATTCTGCTACTCACTGGCTGCTGTTACTCTCCAACTAGAGATGGCGTTCACCACTAAAAACCAGTTTGGTTATTGACAGCTTAATATGGTTCAGATTCATTCATTAAAAATATTGTATTTACTGAGCCCTCACTATTCACTCGACTGCTACCCAGAAAGTTGGCAGTTCAGACCCCCCAATCACTCCTCAGGAGAAAGATGTGGCAGTCGACTTCCATAAAGATTACAGCCTTGAAAACCCTATGGGGCAGTTCAACTCTCCTATATGGTTGCTATGAGTCGGAATTGGACAAAGGGCCTGAGAGAGACCCAACTGAGAGCAGATGAAAACCCGTGGTGGTGAGGGTAGTGATGGTAATAGGGATGAAAAGCTTTAAATGGATTTTGAAAGATATTCAGGAGGTAACGTCAACAGGACTTGGCAATTCCTTGGGTATGGGGTGTCTTAGCTTCCTAGTACAGCTGTAATACCAATGTATTTTCTCACAATTCTCCAGTTTTCATCTTAGAGCTCTACACTTACCACCCTGTCTGGAACCAAATCTAACGCTTTCATTTCTTAACACGGAAGCTGTGGATCAGCTACAACCCACCATCACATCACAATCTGTGTTTAATATCCTGAAGCAGATATGTTGTAAATTGCTAACATCCAAAACATCTTGTTCACATTTAATTAGGTATCAAAACAAGGATTTCTGTTACTCTTTCTTTTGGAGGAAACTATCATTAGTTTAAACTTCAACATTGCACATGTTCCTATAAGCTGTGAAATATAAACTGCAACACAGCCCCCTGGCGTTAGCTGTGAATTCTCAATGGAAATTAATCTCTCGTTTCATTTGGTATTTTTTATAGTCACTTTTGTCCAATAATAACTAGCATATTAATGTTCAATGTTTTGTTTTTCTCCTCCACCCACCAATTCCTGGATATGAAAAGTCTTAGGTAAGCAGGCTTTGTAACGGAAGTTTGTTTCTTTTTAAAATTCTCTGTTTCTATAATGCTGGAGTTTACAGTTGTACTAGTGAAAAAACACTTCTGGTATGTAGGAAGAGAGACACCTACATAATTGTCAATATGAGTGTTCAATTGTGGGCCAATCAATGCTAATCAAAATCTGAAATCCACACAGTCCCAAACTCAGCAATTCCATTTTAACATGTATATGCATAAATTTGCACACATGTACATATATTCAAAAACATCTTTTGAAAAAGGATGTTTATTGCAGGGTTTCTTCTAAGCAAAAACCTACAAACAGCCACAAGGCTTATCAAGAGTTGACTGGTTAAATGTATTACGGTGTACCTATACTATGGGTTTCTATGTGTCTATAAAAAGCAATAGGGAGTCCCTATGTAGCACAACAGGTTAAGTGCTCAACTACTATCCAAAAGGTTGGAGGTTCAAACCCACCCAGAAGCACCTCAGAAGACAGGCCTGGCAGTCTGCTTCAGAAAGGTCGCAGCCTTGAAAACCCTATGGATCAGTTCTACCCTACACACACAGGGTCACCATGAGTCAGAGTTGACTCAACTCAAGGCAACTAACAACAGCAATAACAACATGCTGAGGTGGAATGTTCCTCAAGATGTATTTTTCAGTGTATTGTAGTGATACCTCACTACATGCTTTATTATATACATATTATGCACCTCTGTGCAAAACAGACTTCAGGGAAGGCTACACAAGACACTACTGATATTGGTTCTAAGGTAAGGGGTACTGAGGAAGTAGAGTGAATTCTTTTAAATATATGCACATTTATCCTTTGTGAATATGTTTTTAATTTGTAAGTATTATGTTTTTTGACTTTAAAATATTTTTAAGATTTACCCATCCCTCAACTTTGGTAACAGATAAAAATAATATTAGATAGACAGACAAACACACAGACATATGTAGATAGCTACCTTCAAGTCCATTCCATCTCATGGAAACCTTACGTACAACAGAGTGAAACATTGCCCAGTCCTCTGTCATCCTCACGATCACTGGCATGTTCAAGTCCATCAGTGTGGCTATTGTGCCAGTATTGTGCCAATCCATCTCATCTAGTGTTTCCGTTACCTTTGCTGACCTTCTTCTTTGCCAAACACGATGTCCTTCTCCAGCAACTGATCCGTCCTGACGATGTGTCCAATGCAAGTGAGTCATACTATGTTCCGTTGTGATCCATAAGGTTTTCATTGGCTAATTTTCAGAAGTAGATCATCAGGCCTTTCTTCCTACTCTGTCTTAGCCTGGAAGCTCTGCCAAAACCTGTCCACCATGAGATGAGTGCCCCTGCTGGTACTTGAACTACTGGTGGTATAGCTTCCGGCATCATAGCAACATGCAAGCCACCATGGAACAAAAACTGACAGATGGGTGGTGGAGAAATAATATAAAGGCTTATAAAAATAATTTACAACATCAGAAATGGTTTCCCAGTGCAACAAAGTTAGGGTAGAATCAGATGCTAATTTAAGTCACAATTTTTCTCTTAAAGTGAACAAGTAAATTGTAAGTTATCTTTTATTTCTAAATCCATTAATTTAATGAGTAATGAGTTTAATGGATTATTTATTCATTCATTCATTCATTTTTCAGGCTTGGGGGAGATTGAGGGAGCAGGGGGCATGTAGAGTGAGTATTGGCAGAGCAGGTTAGGAGGATGAGGGAAGTTCCCCAAAGGGGTTAGTTGCTTTCACTTCACACTAGTATTTTTCAAGCGCCAAATGTATGCTACATTTTTCTAGGCATGTGCTCTTAAATGAAAGGTCCAGCCCTGCCATTAGGAGCTCATCATCTAACTGTAATCTGGAGGGAGGCTCGATGTTTTATGGAAGCTTGCGGTTCTTCAAGCCTTTTGCTGCCCACCTAAAGTTCTCTTAACCTCATTCGTGGAATCAAATTCTGCCTGAACTAGAAGAATGGGAACAGGACTGAGTGTGTGGTTGGTATCAAGGCCCAACAAATGCTGCTGCTTCATGAGGATTTGCCCAAGGAAAGACCTAGATCCACATCCCCTGGTGAGTCCAGTAATATGAGAGTAGGGATTGGCAACAGTATATCTTCTGGTGAAGGGGCGATGGTCAGGAGTGGTCAGGAATTCCCAAGGGAGACTTTTATCGCTCAATCCCCTAACTTCTGCTCAATCACCAATTTTTCCACTGGCTGTTTATAAACATAAATCAAAATCAGATCTATTATTTCTTCACGTTTTCCATGGGGTGAGAGTAGGTTACATTGTTTTATTTAAACTAATTTTGTTTTAGAGATATTAACATGTATCTGAGAAGAAATCATGATATTATAAGCAAGTACCATCTGCTCTGAGTTTTTTTAAAAGTAGACTGTGCATCTAAATAACATATGAGCCACGCAAATACTTAAACGCTCCTATTTAAAACTGTCACATGATAAGTACCAATAACTTTATTATTATTTTTTTTAATTTTAACATCATTAATCTGTAGAACTGTGGAGGCAAATGGGGTGGAGGTGGCTTGGGTGGCTTTCCCATTCACAAAGTGTTTAAATGTTAGATACCTCTCTGTCCCTCCCAGGCTCCTCCAAGGGAATCCATGACTGATGGCCATTGGATGGGACACAACTTCTGCAAGTTCACCCTCCTGCTTGCCAGCAGTGAGAATACATCCGAGGGCCCCATGGTCTTTAAATCTCTTGGCAGGAAAATCCTTTTACAAACAAATGATCTTTTATGGAGAAAATTATATATATATATGTATATATATATATGCATATATACAATTATATTGTTTAATTTAAAAATATATAATTACATATGCAATTATAAAGAAATTTGGAAGACAGCTCCCTGGAGAACCAAATGGAAGAGATCCATTCAGTCCAAAGAAAGATGATCCAGCAGAATGCGGAAATTATCAAACAATATCATTAATATCATACACAAAATTTTGCTGAAGATCATTAAAAAGTGGTTGCAGTAGTACATCGACAGGGAACTTCCAGAAATTCAAGCCAGATTCAGAAGAGGACATGGAATGAAAGTATATCATTGCTGATGTTAGGAGGATCTTGGCAGAAAGCAGAGAATACCAGAAAGATGTTTAACAGTTTTATTGATTATGCAAAGGCATTTGATTATGTGTAGATTAACAAATTATGAATAACATAGTGAAGAATGGGAATTACAGAACACTTAATTGTGCTCATGAGGAACCTGTATATAGACTAAGAGGGAGTTGTTCGAAAAGAACAAGGGGATACTGCATAGTTTAAAATCAGGAAAGGTGTGCATCAGAGTTGTATCCTTTCACCATACTTAATCTGTATGCTGAGCAAATAATCTGAGAAGCTGGACTATGTGAAGAATAGGGCATCAGGATTGGTGGAAGACTCATTAACAACCTGCAATATGCAGATAACACAATTTTGCTTGCTGAAAGTGAAGAGGACTTGAAGCACTTACTGATGAAGATCAAAGACCACAGCCTTCAGTATGGATTACATGTCAACATAAAGAAAACAAAAATACTCACAACTGGACCAAGAAGGAATATCCTGAAAAACAGAGAAAATATTGAAGTTGTCAAGGATTTCATTTTACTTGGATCCACAATCAACACCCACGGAAGCAGTAGTCAAAAAATCAAAGGACACATTGCATTGGGCAAATCTGCTGCAGCGTAAGTCCTCTTTAAAGTGTTAAAAAGCAAAGATGTCACTTTGAGGACTAAGGTACGTCTGACCCAAGCCACGGTATTTTCAATCACCTCATATGGATGTGAAAGCTGGACAATGAATAAAAAAGACAGAAGAAGAATTGATGTCTTTGAATTATGGTGTTGGCAGAGAATATTGAACATACCAAGGACTGCTAGAAGAATGAACACATCTGTATTGGAGAAAGTACAGCCAGAATGCTCCATAGAAGTGTGGATGGTGAGACTTTCTCACATACTTTGGACATGTTATCAGGAGGAACCGGTCCCTGGGGAAGGACATCATGCTTGGAAAAGTAGAGGGACAACAAAAAAGAAGACCCTCAATGAGATGGATTAACACAGTGGCTAAAACAATGGGCTCAAATATGACAATGATTTTGAGGATGCGCAGGACCAGGCTTTATTTCATTCTGTTGTACATAGGGTCACTATGAGTTGGACCCAACTCAATGGCACCTAACAACAACATACAATTATGTATTTAATTAAATAATTTAATATGTATTATATATACATATATAACTATATATTTATTTTTAGTCCAAATTTATGTTTCTGTCTTACAGTGTCAATCAAAGAGAATAATGAGACTATTTTATTAGTATCAAATTTAAATCTGTGATTTTTGGACGGCAGCTTTATTATTATATTAGCTTCAGCATCCAGTGGATTTTGTTAAATTGTTTTAGCCCATCACTATGGAGAAGATAGTGAGTGATACAGATAGCTGTGGAAAGAATATGTAAATAGCAATCATGTTTTAATAGATGACACAAAATGTCAGGACATTCTTCATTTAAACAGATATGGCAGGAGAAGCTATATTTTGTGGCCCACACAATAGCAGTTCAACCTGGCACTAATTAAATGCACCTTGCTTGGGAAGAGATGTGGAGGAAGCAAGTGTTTTGTTTTAGGCATGTTAAGTGGAGATGAGAACTAGACAGTAATATAGATATAAATAAAGATGCTAATATAGATACATTTTGTTGTGTGCCACTGAATCAATTCCTACTCATAGCCACCCTATAGGACAGAGTAGAACTGCCCCATAGGCTTCCCTAGATTGTAATATTCACGGGAGCACATCATCAGGTCTTTTCTTTCTTGGAGCAGCTGGTGGGTTTGAGCTACCAACCTTTTGGTGAGCAGCCAAGAGCTTACCCATTGTGCCACCAGGGCTCCTAAATATTGATATATAGATATATAATTTTATTTCTTCTTCTTTGACTTTGATCCTGATTAATTAGTTATAACTTTCAAATGTCAAAGTTCAATATATGCATTATGTTAGATTGTCATTATTTGTGAGAATAGTCAACAATAAACATTGATAAATATTAGTATTATATCAATAAAAATATTACTATCAAACCAAATTAATATTATAATATTGTTATTGTACTTAGTGTTTAGGACACAACATAAACTGGTGTCAGTTATACCTCCAACCTTAAAGTATATACAACTTAATTAACCAAATAATACATACATACAAAGATGCACTATGTTACAGAGTAGAATATGCTAATTGCACAGCTGAAGCCCATTTCATTCATGAATCTGTGTTTCCTTACCCATGTGATAAACTTCCAGCTATTTCCCAGAAGATTGATGGACTCCATCAGCACCCTGCAGCCTTTGCTTCTTATCACCTAAACACCATTAGGCCTTCTCCTAGTTTCATGCAAATTAACTACTCATCAATTCCATTATTGCAAAAGCTGGCAGCAGCTGTAGCTTTTTTTTTTTTTTTTTTTTTTTTGATTACTTTAAACCTATTTGATTCTAACTTCTCAGCACATCATCCCTTTTTTGTTTGACTCAATTGATTCATTCCAACCAGTTTATAACCAAGCCATTCGTTTAAACTTAACTATGTGCTCAGGCCATAGAGAGATTCATCCCCGTCGCCTAGTGCCAAGTCTATTCCACCTGCAGATCAATTACTTAAGGATCAGCACAAGCCTTCAAATTAAAATGCAATTCCTGACTAAGTAGCTTCCATTTGTTTTTGTTTCTATTTTTGCAGACTATTTTAAGAGGCAGGTGAAAAGTCTAATAGCCTTCAAATACCAAGGTTTACTTCACTTAGAAGTGCTTGTCTCTACAGGTCTGACTCGATTAAAAAAGAGGAAAAGAAGGAAAGCTTAAGAGAAGTAATTTTGTGAAGGTTGAGCAGCCTTGAGTGGCTTTTCAGGTGTATAAAACTCAGACAGAGTTTATAGCGCAGCTTTTCTCTCCACTGATAGGATCCCTGCTGCACCGGGGCGAGCTCGTCTCAGCCCCATCAAACTGCACGATATTTTCACTTGAGGAGTCAAAGCCTCAATCAGCCCTCCGCCTGCCTCCAAGGTGTGCTATACACTTGTGATATTTTATTCAATAATTTCTGTCAGAAACCGTGTTCTAGCTAGCATAGATCTGTGTAGTCCTTTTAAGATGTATGTATTTTTTAAAGAAGTACTGATATTCATAGTTTAAAAAATTGTAAAATCTTCATAAGCAACCTCACTTCTCTCTGTTGAATTCATGCTGCACTTCTAAAAGGTTAATACAGATGTTAACATAGAAAGCAAATATGTAATTGCTTTGAATTATTTGTTACCTTGTTTTATAAGGCAATGAGAATTTATTGAAATTTGTTCCAGAGAAAATTCTAAATATTTTCATGGATTTGGCCTTTTCTAAAAATATATTATTCTACTCTATCATTTCTCCAGTTACATGCATTTAGAATTCTATTTATAAGTTAACAAGCACTGAAAAAAAAGAAAAAGGAAGCTCAGGACAATGAAATTGTGTGCATCATATTGTTATGCCACACAGTGGCCTCTCCCTCCCTTTCTCTCTCTCTCTGTCTGTCTCCTGCTCATAGTGGAAGAATCTGGCTTGGCTTCCTAAACTACACCTTTTTTTGTCTTTTCTAAAGAGAATCGAGTCTATGAGGCTTGATGTAATTCACTGTCCTTCATTCTCCCGGTTCCCATCAATCCTTACAACCCTACCCGGTCTGTTAGCACAGAAAAGAACTAGGACTGAGAACTAACTGCTTTCATTGGCTCCTGTTTCAACTCTGTTGCTCATTCATAAAGAATTTCCATTGTACATTTCTCAGACTGTAAAACCTTTGGAAGAAATCAGCTTTGACTGTGTCAAAACCTGACCTGTCCCAGTGCCATTTGTTAGTAAGACAAAATAAAGCAAAAGAAACATACACACACCAAAAAATAAACAAAAACAAATTAGGGTTTAAAATACTCAAGGGTATTTAGCACAAGAGTGGTTAAAAGCTATTCCCATTTTAACAGATGTATATAACATCAGTTAAGGGACAAGAGAAACAGGAAATCTAGAACTTTCTTTATGTAATGCAGCTTCTGAAGTGCTCATGCTTATTTCTGGTCCCGTCTAAAAGAGAAATCTCTAAACAAAAGTATCCCTTAGGCATTATCAAGGTGCACTGGAATAAGAAAGAATGAAAATCTCGTGTTCAATGTATTTTATATGTTTTTGAGTTTGACTTTTTTTCTCTTCAAAGGAAAGCAAAAACAACACCATCAGATTTTAGTGAGTGCCAAGGCTACCTTCTCTGCCTTGCTATCATGAATATTTGTCTGTCACTGATGGATGCAATCCCTTTCGGCTACTCCCTTTCCTTTATTGGAACCAGAAGAGATCACATGATTGAAAAGTAACAAAGAGGTATATACCTAGCAGATGATGGAAACTCAGCTGTGCATTATTTCCCATAATATGTCTATGTAAATGCCCTTTTACCTTCTCCTGTATTGGTAATACTTTGAGGTTTTGATTTAAAGAAGGGTATTCACAAATATTATAAAATAAAATTTGAATTTTATATGATTTTAAATAAAATCCAGAAATTCTGATATCCGGTGGAAGACTTTAAATATTTTAAGTAAATTTGACTTCATAAAAAATTTTTGTTTTAACCAATCGGTTAAATCTGAAAATAAGGAAAACTGTCTTCCACATAGACTTAGAAAGTAAACTGTGTTCGAACAGTTACATGGACTTTATTATCACTGATAACACAAAGACCAAAGTTGAACACTCCCTATTTATCTATTTATTTGAGTAGAAATTTTATTCCACTCATTCTTTCCATTTCAAAAGTTTCAAAGAATGTTGCTGTTGTTATTGTTGTTGTTGTTAGGTGCCGTCGAGTCAGTTCCGACTCATAGCAACCCTATGTACATCAGAACGAAACACTGCCTGGTCCTGCGCCATCCTCGCAATCATTGTTACGCTTGAGCCCATCGTTGCAGCCACTGTGTTAATCTATCTCATTGATGGTCTTCTTCTTTTTCGCTGACCTTCTACTTTACCAGTCATGATGTCCTTCTCCAGGGACTGATCCTTCCTGATAGCATGTCTGAAGTATAGACGTATTCAAGGAATACCATTAAGTTATTCTCTCTCTGTCTTTGTCTCTCTCTATGTGTGTGCATATATATACATATATCCGTGTGTGTGTGTGTGTGTGTGTGTGTGTGTGTGTGTGTAAACCAAAAACCAAACCCATTGCCATCGAGTCGATTCTAACTCGTAGTGACCCTATAGCAGAGTAGAACTGCCCCACAGGGTTTTCAAGGAGTGGCTGGTGAATTCGAACTGCAAAGCTTTTGGTTAGTTACTGAGCTCTTAACCACTGGGCCAACACAGCTTTATATATTTGTATACATATATATGTTTTCCCAGAACAACATTCTACTTTGAAAACTATAACAAAACACTTTGCATTTATTGCTTATCTGAGTTCTGAAAAATATTTTTTAGGGTTTCTTACAGGTTTGGGAAGCTTAATTGCATTTTTAAACTAGTACCTGAGAAAAATGTCTTCAGTTTTAAATGTCTTCTCAAAATTTCTCTGAAGGAAAAAAAGTCTCTTTTTCTGTCATGGATTTCAGGGGTACTTCATTATGGATGGGTCCCTGATGGTGCAGTGTTTAAGAGCTACAGCTGCTAACCAAAAGGTCAGTGGTTCAAATCCACCAGCCTCTCCCTGGAAACCCTATGGAGCAGCTCTACTCTGTCCTATAGCATCACTATGAGTCAGGATCAACTCAACGGCAATGGGTTTCGTTGGTTTGGTTATTTTGGACATAAGATCTAAGAACACCATAGATGGAGTTAAATGAATCCTTGTGCTTGGAGAATCATTTGAAACTTTACTTTCTATGTTTAAATTTTTTAAACATGCCCTTTGGATTTTAAAATGCACTTAAACTCAAGAGGGACTTGAATATCAACTTCTGTTTTTGATCATAGCACATAAACTTCCACACTACGTCCTAGAATTTTGACACATTAACAGGTTTTTCAGGTGCCACTGACCTGAAGTCACTCTTTCCTTATAAAATCTTTTTAGAATAGTCCAATTCAGAGCACTCTCCTTTTACTCAGAGAGCCATTGTTTGTAGAACGCATTAATCACATACTGCCTTGTGACATTTTTCTACCATTTTCTTATATTATTATTTGCCTTAGCCCCTTTTCTCTGGTCATCCAAATCAAGTTATAACTTCCTTGGTAACTTTGTTGGTCATCTAAACCAAGCTGTAATTTCTTTAGAAATAGCCATGATGTCTTTTTCTTTCCTTTCTATTCTCTGTAGTATTTGAAAGTATGATTGGTGTGTAGAGTAAATGCAATAAACGTGTTATTGTAATCTGTCTTGACTTTAATACATTGGTGAAGCTGGTATTAGACCATCTAGTGTTCCCCCTCCCTCACGAATATCTGTCTTGAGTCTGAAGAAACAAGTTAATCTGAGAATAAACAGAGTCAGCTTGCTGCTTATGACCTGATTGGCTTGGTTTGTTGCAGCCAACATCAAGGAACTAGTTGCCCGGGGGCTGGGAACTTTCATAATATTACATAACTATGAGTATTTTAAGCCACACTCTAATAGACTAGATAAACTCTTAATCTAGGTGATTTCTCATTCCTTTTGCTTTTTTTTGAAACAAATTAGAAACTGTTAGTGTGGGTGATCCATATGACTTCCTCCTTTTTGTACCCTGCTTCCTCTATTTAGAATCATGATCCAAAAGTAGCAGTAGTCTAGTCAGTTCAAAATCTCTATGAAAAACAATTTTAATGTTTTAGAAATAAGGTTTAACTTAGAACCAAGAGATGTAAGCGTCAAAATGGAAAAGTTAACTGTGTTTGCCATCAGACACATCTCAGTAGGAATTCTAGTGTTGTCTATTTCTGGCTCTGCAATTTGACCATGTATCTCCTCTGTGCACCAGGTGCCCTCATTTACAAACTGGAATAATGCATACCTCCTAAGAAAATTATAAAAAAACAAGCAAAATCATGTACAAAAGCATTCATTATCTGTTTTACCAGACTCTTATTTTTGTTTCTATAGTTCTTTCCACGATACATCTGAATGCGGTGATAAGCAATCCACCTCAGCAGTGTATTCATTACTCATTGATTTGAATATTCTTGCATTTTAACAAATACTTGCAATTTATTTATTTATTTTTAATTTATATCTATTTGCTTTCAATCCCTATGGTCAATGCACTTAACATGATGATATTAAGCAATGCCAATATGCTTACTTTTGTCACTGTAGGTAGAGAAGTCTGTTAACATTACAGAGCACATTTTGAACCCTAAGAAGCAGTTGATTGAAATAAACTGGATTGGAGACCATGTTGTCTTGCAGATATTATACCTGAATCTGTCTTAATTCCAGGCTAAGCAGAAGTGAATGACTAACCTAGGAGCAAAATCAAAGCAGCTGCCAAATACTGAATGGCCCTTTTTGGTATTTTTTAAATGTTTTTTTTTTCTTTTTTTAAATTTGGGGTGACTTTTGTTTGTTTGGTTGCTTCTTAAGACAGCTTCAGGTGATACATTCTGTGCATACTTTTCTCCTTAAAATTGTTAATGGCTTCTCAGACTACTTCCTTATTTTATTGTTCATTTGGCAAATTATCTGGTTGCCACTCCACTAGGTAAGACCCTTAGTGGATTCCTAGAAAACATTGAAGAAAAACCAGACCCCTTGATATAATTAAGTTGTTTTCCTGTTATTAGCTGCCACTGAGTTGGCACAATGGAACAAAACACTGCTCAGCCCTACACCATTCTCATGATCAGAAATAGACTAGGCTATTGTGATCCATAGAGTTTTCATTGGCTGAATTTCAGAAGTAGATTGTCAGGCCTTTCTTCCTAGTCCATCTTCATCTGGAAGCTCTGCTGAAACCTGTTTAGCATCACAACAACACCCAAGCCTCCAGTGACAGTCCGGTGGTGGCTGCACATGAGGTGTATCAGCTGGAAATCTACCTGGGGCTCTGGCATGGAAGGGAAGAATTCTAACACTGAGCCATCAGTCCTCTTGACCCTTATTTAGTCTTATAGCTTCCAGCCCCTTCTGCATGTTATGAATTCCATGCTGAAATATCTGTAGCCTCTTGATGCACTATGCTCTTTAATGCCTCAGTTTTTCTGTCTTTGTGGGTTTCCCGCCCACCTTTTTTGCATCTGATTAGTTCCAACTCTTCCTTCATGAGTCAGGTTAAATGATAGTATGTGAGAAGATGCTTTACAATCTATTAGAAATATCCTATATTCCAGCACCTGGGGTATGCATGGCACATAAATATTTGTCTGTTAAAAGAATGAATGACCTGTTGTGGCTGAGAGCACTTATGCTTAGGGAATTCTGTCTTGGCATCACCCACTGTCTCTAACATGGTACATCCCTGGAAATATCCCTTTGCATTTATTAACACTGCTGTCAATTTGCTATTGTGGTGTATCTATGCGTCCTTGAATCACTCTTTTATTTGGCTACATTTTCACCTGATACACATTGGCTTTAGGGATTGTTTGCAGGCATTTAGACCAAATGCCCAGGCCTCATTGGGTGAAATTATTTGCACTGCATGTGAAACTAATGTTATCAGGCATGATTATGAAGTTGGAAGGGACTTTTTTTTGAGGGTAGCAGAAGCCCCAGTGTGAAGCCATGAAGTCTCAGAGAGCTTTAGCTTGCTAGAGAATTGCAGAATAGTAGAGCTCTTAGAAATCTTCAGGATTGCCCAATTCAATCACCTCATTTTACAGGTGAGGAGATTATGACCCTGTGGCCAAATAATTTGTCCAAAGTCACGTAGATAATTTATTGCAGCACCAGGACTACAATCTTTGTGTCCTAATTCCTGGTTCAGGACTTTCTAAAAAAAACTGTATTACTCTGCCTCTTTAAATTCTGGGCTTTCCTATAACAGGGAGAAACAAAACTGTAATCATAATAATACTAATAATATATCTTTGACAATTTTCTTATACAAAGCTTTAGGATAAGGGAAATTAAGAATCATGCTGAATGTGTTCTTGTTTAGAATATGCAACTTTGAGGAAATAAATTAGAGAGAACATTTTTCTGCTCTGTATGACTTGGACATAAAAATTATTTCATTCCTACTGCAAGTAAAACATTTTCTCCTTTAGTAAAATAAGTCAGTTGAAAATAAGTCAGGACGATGTGTCTGCAGGTGTGAGTGGTAGGTTGGCTCCTATGGTTAGAAAATGGAGCCTGTTCCTGAGGTGAGGCTGCTTAAGTCCACATTGTTCCTGATCAGGTGATACCTGAAGACCCTCCTGACACTTCCCTCAGGGCCATTTTTAAGCCATGATTCCAGAAAGGTCTCTAGCCCCTACTGTATTGGCATGAGCCCTCATCATTTCCATGAAAATGCTGTGTTCTTCTCTGAAGTTGCCAATCTCTAGTAAAAAAAATAAGAGTATTATATGATCAGACGTAGGTACAACCCTGTATGGACTTCACAGAATCTAAGAGAACATTTTAAAAATATGTATTTGTCTATCCTGAAACCTCAGCACAGTGCCCAGCATAGCCCAGACCCTCAGCGAGTGCTTGTTACCCAGTCACCTCTGGCAAAGGGCCTGGATTAGTCATTTAACCCTGGCGTAGCCACAGGGCATTGTTAAAGCAAAATCTTCCTGGAATTTGAATAGAACAAATGAATGGAAGATTAGCTTTTCTCTAATAGAGCGGTAATCACTGCATTCATTCTTTCATTCTCTCATTCAGTGCATCTTTATTGGGAATCCTCTGTCTATAATGCTGCTGGGAAAATATAATAGACTCTATCCTTGCTCTCGAAAGTGTATAATATGTACAAACAGTGCAATATTGTGTGAAATAAATGGCATATGAGTGATTTAAAGAGTCCGACCAATAGGGATTTGGAGGTTAAAGGGATCAGCCCTGGTTTAGGGTGCTCAGCAGAGTCTTTATGGAAGAAGCTGGGCTGGTCCTGGTGTGTGCATGAGATTTTGATGGCAAAGATGGAAATGAGGGAAAGAAGGAGAGAAAGGGTATACCAGGCAGGGGAAACACAGAAGAACTAAGGAGAAGAGTAAGGAAGATGCGACTATGTTCCAGAAATGATCAGAACACCAGCCAGTTTGTCTGAATTATGGAGTTTGCACATGAAAGGAAAAGTAAATAAATATTAAGATGGTGTATATAGAGAGAGAAAATTATGGAAAGTCTAGAATATTAAGCTATACATTTGGATTTTATTTGGCATATCTACTTAGTTGTACAAGTCCTATACTTGCTTTTGATTAGAGTATGTGAGAAGGGAGATTTCTGCCTTGAACATCTGCAAGAGGGAGGAAAGTGAGACTTGCAAAAGAAATGATAAGTAGGAAAACAAACCAAAACAAAATCTGATAACCTACGTGACTAAAAAGAAATGGAATCATCCAATTGTCCACATAGCAGATACCTCTTTAGTTTAATTCAGGGCTTCAGACCAGTTTATTCTGGTTCCAATCCCTGCTGAGACTTTGCATTTCTAACAAGTTTCCAGGAAGTTATATGTCATGAATTGAATTATATCCCCCCAAAAATGTGTGTATCAATTCAGCTGGGCCAAAACTCCCGGTATTGTGTGGTTGTCCTCCATTTTGTGATTGTAATTTTATGTTAAAGAGGATTAGGGTGGGATTGTAACACCCTTACTAAGGTCACATCCCTGATTCAATGTAAAGGGAGTTTCCCTGGGGTGTGGCCTGCTCCACCTTTTATCTTACAAGAGATAAAAGGAAAGGGAAGCAAGCAGAGAGTTGGGGACCTCATACCACCAAGAAAGAAGCACTGACAGCAGAGTGAGTCCTTTGGACCCGGGGTTCCTGAGCAGAGAAGCTCCTAGTCCAGGGAAAGATTGACGAGAAGGACCTTCCTCCAGGGCCAACAGAGAGAGAAAGCCTTCCCCTGGAGCTGACAGCCTGAATTTGTACTTCTAGCGTCCTAGACTGTGAGAAAATAAATTTCTCTTTGTTAAAGCCATCTACTTGTGGTATTTCTGTTAGAGCAGCACTAGATGACTAAGACATTATACATATGAATCACCTGGAGATCTTGTCAAACAGTGGATTCTGATTCAGCATATCTGGGGTGGAAATACAAATTCTCAGCAGGGATTCGAACCATAAGAAACTAGTTTGAAGCCCTGGTTTAATTTCAGTGGTGAGCTTAAGAGATATAGTGGTTCAAGAATGTCATGGTTTAAAATATGAATGTGGGCTAAAGCAATCTGTGGCTTAAAATCTGGAATTAGGAGTGGCAGTGGTAGAAAGTGATCTAAATATTGTGGCTGCAACTCTCCCTTCAGTGGCCATAATGAAAACATTAGCATAAAACTGCCCCAATTAATTGGGTCACACAAAATTAGATTTTAAGGGTCCCGGAGTTGCACTGAGTGATACCTGATCACCTTGACTGAAATCAGCCATTCGGTTCAGGACCAATTTCAAGCCAAAATCATAGCACAAGGGTAAATCTCTCATTAGTGATTTCATTTATGCAAAATTCTAATTAGCTCTGCTTGGAAAGATATGTGTCTGATGATATGACAGAGCTAGAGAACTAAAGACTCCTTTGATATTGTGGCACACAGCACAAGTCTCCTCTAAATAGGGTGATCATATAATTTATCACCCAAACCAGGACACTCTTAAAAGTGAAAGAGGGCACTATTAATAATTATGTTGGAACAATGGGCGTAAACGCACTGTCCCCGACAACCTGGAACGCAAGGTCCCCTCTTGTAAAGTATAAGTGAGAAGGACTGTTCTTCTCCGCCTTTTGCTTTTAAGTGGACCGAGTTATCTTTGGAAAGATGAAACAGCAAGTGTCCCATATTTGTTGCTTAAACTTACCTCCACAGAAATATAGCACAGGACATGTCTTTCTTATTGTTAGAACTGCCCCAAATCGTGACTGACAGAAGTTTATGTGAAAACAACTGGAGGATTTTAATTGTGTTCGAGTTAAATAGAGGTTAACCTGAAATGGCTTGTTAGGAGCCAACACAAGACTCCCCCAGAGACTTAAAGAACCCTCTATCCTTGCTTTATTTGTGCCAGTACAATGATACCCACCTCATTAGAACCAGTTCTAGATGTCAGAGGGACATTGACAAAGACACACCTAGAAGAGAAGGTGAGCAGGAGTTCTGGCATGCAGAAAGATGTAACAAAATGCAGAGAAAACAAGCCATGAGGAGAGAAAATTTAGTTAATGAACAAGATAACCTGTTACCATCCAGTTGATTCCAACTCATAGTGACCCCTATAGGACAGGGTAGAACTGCTCCATAGGTTTTCCAAGGAGCAGCTGATGGATTCGAACTGCTGACCTTTTGGTTAGCAGCTGAGCTCTTAATTACTGCACCACCAGGGCTCTACGGAACAAGATAGCTGCTTTCAAATATCTGAACAACTGTGTCGTAGAGGGGATGGGAGACTCAGTCTCCAACGTTTCAAAGGGCACAGCTAGGACCAATATTACACAATAACATTGAAACTTAGAATAAGTTGAATTACCTACAATTGAAGAAGCCCCTTTAAAAAGAAATGAGCTTCTCACCACTGAAAATACGTGAACTTTGGAACTATACCAGAACTCATGAAAGGGATTCAAGGTGGGGTAGATTACTCCATGGTCTCTTAAAGCTCTGAGGCTGTTGTTGTCAGCTGCTGGTTAGTTGGTCCCTGACTCATGGCAACCCCGTGCACAATGGAAAGAAATGCTGCCTAGTCCTGTGCCATCCCCAAGATCAGTTGCTGATCGGACCTTTGTGATCCATACGGTTTTCACTGGCTGGTTATTGGAAGTAGATCACCAGGCCTTTCTTCCTAGTCCGTCCGAGTGTGGAAGCTCGGCTGAAACCTATTCAGCATCATGCAACACACAAGCCTCCACTGAAGACAGGTGATAGCTGTGTATGAGGTGCATTGGCCAGGAAGAGGCTGTAGAGTAAAGAGAAGTGAACCATAAAAGGGAAGACCTAGTAGGAGAGAGAGATGCAAATTCCACATCACCTCTCTACAAATCATATCCCCATCCCATTATGTATGAGCATGTGTTTGTGATTTTACTGAAGGCCGGATGATGAAATAGATGGATGCCTGAATTGAAGTGATATAAATTTTGACTTAGACATTTGCAGCAATAACTGCTGTTCCTGTGCTGAACTATAAAATCACCGCTTTCCAAGTCACTTACTCCCGCTTCTGAATTTATAGTAATGGGAATTGAACTTTAAAACCACTAGGCCTGTGGTGGATGCCGAATGATGGAGTCTGTTCCCCTGGTGCTTCCTGGCTGTCATAATCCAAGTTTACAGAGGAGAACTGGAGGAGGAGGCAGGCGGGTTTGTAACCATATGGTAATTATCTGCTGTCTGTGAAAAGACATATAGATTTGTTTACTGGATGCAAAAAAAAAAAAAAAAGGCATCTGAAATGGGATTCCGAGAAGAGTGCGAAGGAAGTTTGGCACACTGGCTGCTTCTCAGATGGCAGTAATAGACCTTACAAATCTGGAATGTGCTTCAGTTAATCAGTGGAGACTGTAGACATTGGCATGCAGTACTGCTGCTTTAAGGGCAGGGGATTGTGTTGCTGGAGAAGGCTGTGTATCGTTCTTTTACCATGGTAATTGAATTATGCAAACATAATTTTGAGTTGAGGTCTTTAAAAGGTGAAAAATGAATCAAACAGCAGATAGACAGCAACGTTAATGCTTTGAATTGATGATGTGTTTAATAGGAAAGGAAGAAACCTACCCTAGTGAGGTTATCAGGGTGATATTCCCACTTCCCAACAGAGTGCCTGTGAACCACACTCAACTGAAGACTCTCCATTTGCCTCAGTCCTCCCTCTTATGTGTGGCTGACACTCCACCTCCCCATTTTTATTGGTGCAGTGGTTAAAGCACGCGTGGCTGCTAACCAAAAGGTCGGTGGTTGGAACCTACCAGATGCTCTGCAGCAGAAAGATGTGGCAGTCTGCTTCCACAAAGATTACAGCCTTGGAAACCGTATGGGGAAGTTCTACTCCATCCTACCAGGGTTGCTGTGAAGCAGAATTGACTTGACGTCAACGGATTACCATCATACTCATAACTGTAGCAGTACTAATTCGGCATCGCTTAACCTCAGTATATTCTGCTATTTAGAACAATTGCCAGGGCTCATCTGAGCAAATTTGTTGAACCCATTTTAGTATTTTAATACTGGGGGAAAAAAAAAGTGAAAGTGTAGAATGGCCATGTCTGCTACTTTAGTTGCAAGACTCTGAAGACAAACTTATTAAAACCAAACTGTGGGCTGAAACCCAAAATTTGGACGGAAAATAATTATTCTGGTCTCAATCTTGGTATGTAGGTTTCAAATTCCAAGCCTGCTTTTTTCTTTAGTTATTCTTTAATAAATAAAAAATAAGCATAGTGATAAAAAATAATTTTCACCTTTTCAGGAAAGATATGGAATGAAGTTGGGGTGGAGATGAGCATCATTTGAAAAAAGATCAAAATAAATTTTAGGAATTTTTCATAGTGAAAAAAATAGAATGTCTTATTAAAAAAAAGTTTTGTTAAAATTTTAATGTAAAGAAGATTAAGTCTCCATTTGACTGTGTTCAGTGACATGAAGGGTGACTTTGAGAACAGGTCCTCCTCGGGTTGGAGGCGTGGCAATGGGACTTTCAGCTGATCCTGCAATTCTAATGTAGCCCTTAGCTACAGAAAGCAGAATGGAACAAAAGCAATGCCATTGATAACTGTAGATAAAGGACCATGGAGTGAACCTTGACACTCCATGACACCACTTCCTGCATGAACTTTTACACGACTGTGAAGCAATTTTCGCATAACTACCAGGATAAAGTGGAAGATCGCCTGTTGCCAAGACCAGAGTGTTAAGGGTTATCATTTTCGAGAACAGGTAGAGCAGGGAAGGATTGTCACTCAGGAGAAGGGATTTTAGAAAAATAAAAGTTAATAATAAAGAGGTCTGTCTAGGCTTCTATGGCTTATAAAAGAGACCTGTTATTCTGACAGTTTACCAGAACTCATTCTGACTTCTCCTACCTGTTTTCGTTTTGGTTCTTCTGTGACCATTATTTCATTTAGTAAATGTTCTTGCCATTTAAAATAAAAGTCAGAGAAAACTGAATCTTTGGAATTTTTTTTTACAAAAAGCACCTACATGTTTCTAAAACCTTCTGTTTTGTTCCTGTTAAACTCCTAAACAATTGAGGTAAAAATGAAGTGAAAAAAATCACAGGCCATTTAGTTGATAATACGGTCATATTCAGGTAATTTTGACGTGGATTATTAGAGCTAATGAACTATTTTTCTTTAAAAATAGTGTCTGCATGGGCTCCAAACATCTTGCCATAAAGTTTTCATGAGCTTTAAAAAAAAAAAAAAAAACTCTCAGTCTATAAAAGTCAATGACTCACAAGCTGAAACTTATCTAAGGAAGCCTTGACCACACTACAGCGACAGCTCTGGAGGAGTAATGGAAGCCTGCAGGGTCAGTTAGCTGCTCGCAGAGAAGGCCCCGGAAAGATCTGAGAAAAATAGGCTGGAAGGAGCCTCAAGGGGCTGTTCCTGTCTTCTGTGGCAAGAAGTGGGATTTTAATGACTCTCTAATAATTCTCCAATTACATATTTACTCAATTCATTGAATATTACACCTTTCTTCAACCTCCTAATGGTATTTTTATCCTATCATATGTGCAAGCCATCCTACTGGTGAGCCTGTAACTCAGATGCATCTGAGCCCAAGGCCTTGATTCTAGAGAGTTATAAATCCATCCTGACACAGAGCATTTTACCAAAGAAAGTGGCTGTGTTTGATACATCCCTTGATACATGTCCTCATCTAATCTGGCAAATCATCAGGTTCCCAAGAATATACAAGTTGTTTCAAGTCTGAGAGAATTCAAAGCTATCTGATCCATACAAAAATCTAAAGCACTTTTCAGTTCCTGAGTTGCCATTCAGAGGTGTCAGGCTGTCTGTTTTCCTTTGACATCTATCTTTCCCAGTATGGAGTAGGAGGTGAGATGAGGATTCACTGCAGTGACTGATGGCTGCTTTCTCCTTACCATCTCCAAAGAGTTCCCATGTGGTCAGAATCATTTATCCTTTCCCTTTAATGGTGTTGCTATCGTTAGATGCTGTTGAGTCAGTTCCAAAACTAGCAACCCTATGTACAACAGAAAGAAACACTGCCCAGTCCACCTACTAAATTCTAGGGATCTTACTAAATATTTTTTACGCAGTATCTCATTTGTTTTTACGGTAGTCCTTTTAAAATGGCATTATCGCAATTTTTACAGACAAAAAACTGGCTAAGAGAGATTTAGCAACTAACACCAAGTCTCAAGGTTCTAAGTCAAAATAATTCACGCACTTGGCTGCTAAAATGAAAGATTAGAGGTTCCAGCCCACCCAGAGACACCCCAGAAGAAAGGCCTGGTGGTCTACTTCTGAAAAACCAGCCATTGAAAACCCAGTGGAGCATAGTTCTATTCTGACACACATGGGGTCATCATGTGTCAGAGCTGACTGGACTGTAACTGGTTTACCTGAATCCAAAACTTAAGCTCTTAATGATTTTGTCTTTTGGATAGCACACAGTTTTAGATAGACTTTTAGATTTGGATAACTTAGACGTTTTTTCCATTCTTCCTGTACGTATTGGAAATGTATTTGGATTCTTTTATATACTTGCAGTTGGTTAGCAAATATAATATGACTTTGTGGCCTTGTAATGTCTAGGAGATATATCACGGCATGATCTAAAGGCTAGAAATAAAAAATAGCATGCACTGTTTAACCTTCTCAAATACATGGCCAAAGGCCTTGGCACAAATAACTTGTGGCTTTCAGAAAACAATTCTTCCGCAGTTCATCAAATCAAGAATGTCACAATTTCATGTTAGGTTATATAAACATGCTGTGACTTTTTATTACAAGCCTGCTCAATAGTGTACAAATCCACATTATGGCAAATGCCACCGATTGAAAGGTAGTGTGCCCATAATCTCTCTAAAGTCTAGCCCCTGCAAATGCATGTAGCCAATTCATGGAAATTCAATATAAAAGTCACCCTCAAATTTGAAATTTAGGACTTCAAAAATTTCACATTCAAAAGCTGTGGGTGCCACCACACTTGCCAATTTTCTAACATAGGTGTTGGGGGACTTCCAAAAATGGATTTTTATAAAGAACACTTTTTTCTTCCTCTAGAAGAGAAAGATAAAGCATTGTGAAAAGTACTCACAACACGGGAGTTGATTTTGGGCAACTTGCCAAGGTGGTCATTCCTAAATGCCTTTTCTCATCTCTCACATCTAACATTCCACTTCATTTGACTACAATGGCTAAAAAATCCTTGCAAAACATTGTTCAGATTATTAATACATTATTATTTTTTTATTTTCCACATTTGAAAATTATTTCTACTTACTATCCTAAGTTGTATACAAATACTAACTCATTTCATCCTCACAACAACCCTATAAAGTAGTACTCTTTTCATTTTTATTTTGCAAGAGAAAATGAAGGCATAGAGAGGCTGAGTAACTAGCCAAACATCCCCTTCCTCATAACTGGTTGAACCAAAACAGAAACTTAGGCATCTAGGCCCTGAGCGCATGCTTGTCACCGGTAAATCATGTTGCTTTTCCTGAAATGCTTATGACATATGAAGTCCCATTTCTATCATCAATAAATGGTAGCGGAGCAACTGAATCGATGTTTAGCCTGGAAGTGACTCAGTGTTGGATTCTTTCACCTGCAGTTTTTTTTTTTAATATTTTTTCTACTTCAGGTGAAGGCTTACAGAACAAATAGTTTCTCATGAAACAGTACTACACATATTGTTTTATGACATTGGTTAACAACCCCACAAACTGTCAACCCTCTAACTTCTCAACCTTTTTTTTTTTGGTGAAAATACACATAGCCAAAGATACACCATTTCAAAAATTTCTACATGCACAGTTCAGTGACATTGACTACACTCTTCCAATTGTGCTGTTGTTCTCACTTAAGATGAAGGCTTACAGAACAAAATAGTTTCTCATTTAACACTTACTACAAAAGTTGCCCCATGACAATGGTTAACACTCTCACAACACATCAACAATATCCTTACTCAACCTTGGGTTCCCTATCACCAGCTTCCTTGCCCCCTTCTACCTTCTGGCCCTTGTTACTGGACTACTGTACCTCATTAGTCCCATTTTGTTTTACGGGGCTGTCCACTCCCAGGCTGAATGGTGAACCTCAGCGATAACTTCACCACTGAGCTAAAAGGGTGTCTGGGGACCATACTCTTGGGGTTTCTCCAGTCTCCTTTATGCCAGTAAATCTGGTGTGTTTTTTTTTTGTGAGTTAGAATTATGTTCTACATCCTTCTCCAGCTCTGTCCAGAACCCTCTGTTGTGATCCTCGTCAGAGAAGTCAGTGGTGGTAGCCGGGCACCATCTAGCTGTACTGGACTCAGTCCGGTGGAGGCCTTGGTAGCTGTGGACAATTAGTCCTTCAGACTAATCTTTTCCTTGTATCCTGTTCTCTTCATTCTCCCTTGCTCCCGAAGGGGTGAGACCAGTGGAGTATC
>NW_004444085.1:2289420-2302419 GCF_000243295.1 Trichechus manatus latirostris
AGGGTCTCTTCATTTTTCTTTGTCCTTTTTTCTGAGTTTTCCTGAAACAGAGTTGTATCCAAGTGTTTGTCTTCAATTCCACTGATCCTGTCTTCCACCGTTTCAAATCTGTTTCTCAGCCCTTCTATGACACCTTCCATTTCTGAAATCTTGTTGTTTATCTTTTGGATTTCTAATCATTGTCTTTGTATGATTTCTAGTTGTGAATTTATTTTGGCATCTTGTTCCTGCATTATTTTCCTGAATTCTTCCAATTTTTTGTCTGTATTTTCTATGAATTTGTCTGTTTTTTCCTCATGTTTGTTAGCTTTTTGCCTCAGTTCTTGGAGAATTCTCAGTATTAGAGATTTGAGTTCCCCTTCAGGTAGTTCTAGTGCATTTTCTTCCACGGGGGAGTCATCTGGTGTTTTATTTTGGACGTCTACTGGAACCATCCTGTCCTGTTTTTGTAAATGTTTTGATATTGCTTGCTGTCTTCGGTGCAGTCAGTTGTTATTTTTCTCATTTATTGATTGTAGATTTGTTTGTTTCATCCCTTTTTTTTTAAATTTGACTATGTCTGAGGAGGCAGACTGTGTGTTCTTTGTTGTTTGCTCGTCTGTGGGCACAATATTTTTTGCCTCTTTCTCCAATTGACAGGGTCAGTCACTCAGATATGGTATGGCAGGGCTGGTCTAGCTGAAGAGGAGTTACTGGGACGGGTTGTTTGTGGCACTTACTACAGCCACCAGGGCGGGTCGGTAATCAGTGCAGGGCAGGTTCCAGTAGGCCATGCCTGTCCTGCTTGGCGGTGTGATGTTAAGTGCACTGTGCAGGTAGGCAGGATGCAGCAGGAAGATTGTTATGTGTGGAGCTAAGGTGGATATGGGAGAGAGGAGAGAGGAACAGGAGCCAAAAACATACAAACAAACAATAAAGAATGCTAGCGGAGCTTGCCATTGAAGTGGAGAGATGAGAGACTATGAAATGGTGAAAAACAGAAAGGGGAAGAGGAAGAAAGGAAAAGAAAAGAATGAAAAAATAAAAATCAGAAAGGTTAAAGAACCACAAAGTTCCCAGGGATCCCATCGGTGCAGCTATGAGGTCTGGGGAAGTCGCTCTCACGTGTTGCCTGGCTAGAAGGCGTAGACGTATACAATGCCAGGTATTCAGGGAACAGAAAGAGAAGGAAGATATAGAGAGACGAGAAACTGAGTAATGAAGAAAGACAAAAAGGGAAAAAGAGGGAAAAGAAAACAAAACAAATTAAAAAAGAAAAACAAGAAAAGCCCCCAAAAGACAACAACAACAACAAAAAAAAAAAATGAAAAAAATTGTCCTCAGGATCCCTCTGCATGTCTGTGCAAGCCGAGGGGGTAGTTTCGAAGCTCTGCAGCACCGCCTGGCCAGAACGGGCTCCCAACTCAAGAAAACGATAAGAAAACAAATAAACAATTCAAAACAAACAAATGAACAAAAGACCCGGGATCCCACCAGCACGGCAGCCCAGAACAGGGTGCAGCTCCCCACTTGAACGGAGCTCCACAGCCCCTCAGGAAGAAGCAAAGAATGCGCATGGAGCCATGTATTTGAGCAAAAGGAGGGGGAGGTGGTGAGAGGTAAGGAAGAAATCAAAAGAAGTGGAAAAAAAGCAACACCAGCAGCCAACAAATGGCACTCAGAGAGCCAGCTTGTTCAGGTGTGTGGAATCCAAGCAGCCAGTGTTTCCCGGACAAGAGACTGTGGCCGCGTAAAGCAGAGGAGGCCGAGTGTGGGTGAAGAAGGGTAGGGGGTGGGAAAGCATATATCACAAATTACCGGAGCTCTGGAGCCCCTCAGAAAGAAGCAAAGATGGCGCACGGAGCCAGGTGTTTTAGCGAAAGGAGGGGGAGGTGGTGAGAAGTAAGGAAGAAATCAAAAGAAGCAGAAAAAAGCAACACCAGCAGCCAACAAATGGCACTCAGAGAGCCGGCCTGTTCGGGTGTGTGGAATCCAAGCAGCCAGTGTTTCCCGGACAAGAGATTGTGGCTGCGGGAAGCAGAGGAGGCCAAGTGGGTGTGGAGAATTGTGGGGGGTGGGAAAGCGTATATCGCAAATTACCGGTTGTTTTGTCTCCTGCTGGAAGCTCTGTGAAGCTGCTTTCTCGTACCCCCTGTTTTTTGGTCTCTGATAGGAGTCCAGGATGGCGGATCCACGCTGCGTTAGCTGGTAGAGGACTTCTGCATGAATCTCTCCTCGCTCTCCGTTCTCTGTCAGTTTTCTCACTCCGTTTGGTGCTTGGCTGAGTTCTTTATCTCTTCATTTGATGTTTTAGGGTTTCAGGATTGTTGTTTTCTCTGTTTGGCTTAGTTTTTCAGATCTTTGCTGTGGAGGGACAGTGTGGTGCTTCTGCCTAGAGCACCCTTTTGCCGGAAGTCCTCACCCGCAGTTTTGATGAGTGTAACACATTCAGTAAAATAAAGAACTTTGCCATTTTCTGTTCATAGTCTTTATTGTATCAGCCATTTTTATAGTTTTTGATGTTAGATTTTTGTGTTTTCCTCATATTGTATACCTTTATGTAATAATCAGCTATCTGAGATGCAGTCTATGCTAATAAATTGTAAGTAGTAGACATGTTTCCTTAAAAGGTAAACAATTTATTTTTTAAATATTCATGTTTTAAAACTTTTTCTTACAATGAGTTGACTTCATAAATATTCCCTTAGGTAAAAAAATTACGAACCTCCCTTAGGATATTCTAAGCCCCAGATTTTGATAGTAAGTTGCTTACTTGCAAAGTGTCTTCTCAAGTTTTAAAGATATATATCTTTAAATAAAAACTCACTTGTGTTGCATTATAGATATATATATACATATATATTCATATATATACATATATAAACATATATATTCACTGAGCAATATTCACTTTTACATTATAATAGAATTTATGTTAGACTCTGTATATGTCACTGATAACTCCCAGGTCAGTATTATTAGCCCTGGAAGAAGGTACACCAACAAGCAGCTGAGATGATGTCTGGAGCAGAAAGAGTTTGAGGCAGTAACAGGAGCTGTCAGTCATCTGTCAGTCTGGCGCCCTCTCCAGTCTGTTGGTATCCCTTGGAAATAAGGCTGGCAACATTTGATGAACAGTAGATGGAAATCCTGAAGTTAACAATATGTTTTTCCCTTCACTGATTTGTGAACCACCCTAAGTAATTACTCTACATTTCTAGCCCTTAGTTGTCTCATTTGTAAAACGATTTGTCTTCAGTAACTTACTTACTCCATCAAGAAAACAAGAATTGGAAGTTGTTGAATATGCATGAGCAGAAGGGAACATAACAAATATTGTAGACCAAATTATGTGTTATGCATAGGGCTAGAGGTAGAGATTTGAGTGGTCTTGCTGGAAGAAAGTGTAGCATAAAGCATGCATCATCTGTCAAAAGGCAAACCCTCTTAGCAAACAGGATTTAATTTTCCTTTTCAGTTTACCTACTCAGAGATATGTCCTTAGTTTAACTGCAGATTATTAGTAATTTTGAAGCAATCAAAAACATCCATTCAAGAAATATTAATTAAGGGCCTGTGTATCACTTAGGATTAAGTCTTACTGAGTATAATAGAACAAAGTAGCAGGGCTTAAAGAAGAAATAAGTTAATTTCGCTCACATAACAAGTCCTGAGGTAGGCAGTCTATAGCTGGTATGGGGGATTTATAATGCCATTAAGAACTAGACTCCCATATTTCTAGGGTGTCATCTTCAAAATGTGGCTCCACCCTCAAAATGAGAGCTTCAGCTACCATGTCAGAGTTCCAGGCCTGCAGCAGGAATAAATGAGGGAGGGAAACAGGCCACCCCTCCTGGATGTCTCATCCCCCTTTAAGCACCCTTCTCAGGAATGCCATACAAGTTTCCTCTGTATATTCTTTGCTAATGTCACATCTAGCCACAAAGGAGGCTGGGAAAATGTAATATAGTGTTTAGCTGTACAAGAGGCAAGAGGCAGATGGACGTTAGGGTAGGTGGCAAGCTGTCTCAGCCCTACCCCATGTCATATTATAGGGTCGTTATGAGTCGGAATCGACAGCAACAGGGTTTTTTTTTTTTTGTTTTTTTTGGTTTTATGCTAGGTGCTGGGCTCCTGTTGAGGTTTATATTACACTGGTGTGTGAACAAATAGGAAATACGTTGCTGAAATACTTTGCCTAGTGGAAAAGAGTAAAAGAGAATGGAAAAGGGAAAATAAAAACGCATAAGCATTTATTTACGTTCTTAATTTCTCAGTAGGTTTTGCCATTTTAGTGAAATGAAATGTTACTATTTGTGGCAGATTAGCTACAATCAACTCAATTTGATGCAAGTTTGTCGAGCATCCCTTGATTACAGGTCACTGTGTCTAGTACAACAGAAAAGGGACACTGTTGCAGCTAAAGAGGCTAAACTTATACTAGAGTAAAATGCAATGTAATAAATACATAACTAAGAATCTGATTTGACATGTATGCCAAGCACTGTAGTGGAGGTTGCAGACTAACATAATTATCCAGAAGAGAGTGTGTGTGACATTACCCAAATGGAACAAGTTTGCTTTGTACTGTTTCAAGTTCACCCATCAAACCCCTAATCCTTGTGAAGGGAGTCTCTGTGTGGTCCAAATGGTTAATGCTCTCGGCTGCTAATCAAAAAGTTGATGGTTTGAGTCCATCCGGAGGTGCCTTGGAAGAAAGGCCTGGTGATCTACTTCCAAAAATCGGCCACTGAAAATCCTATGGAGCACAGTTCTACTCTGACACACATGGGATTGCCATGAGTTGGAGTCGATTTGATAGCTGCTGGTATTAGTAAGCCTTGCCAGTAAGTTCACAAATGAGTGTTACTGAAAGGGACGAACCAGGTACAATGGGTGGCTCATTCTAAATGTAATTAATTTCCAATCTCATAAAAAGCTAAACTTCTACATAATCTGGGCTGGGGTTAGCCAGTGTTATCAGTTTCATAAACAAAGAGAAGCATATGTATCCTCTCTCATGACAAGCAGTAATGAAGTATATTTGGTGGTATTTAAAAGCTAGATAGTTCTAAGCTAAGGAAGGAGAGAAACAGACTTTAAGGCATCTGTTGTAGGTGAGAGGGGCAAGGTCAGTACAGGACAGTCAAGCCTCTCTTTCCAGGGTCCTCATCACCCTAGAAACACCTTCAGCAATCAGAAGAAGGGAAACAAGAGGGAAACGTAAGAACAGACAGCAAGCCTGGAAAATTATATTTGAAAAGTGGATGAGTGGTAGGAAGGTGAAATTACCTGTAATTGACCTTTCTCTTTTTTTCGCATATAAAGAATTTGAAATTCCACTTAAAAATAAGAAAAAGCTGTAAATATATAGCTGACTCATTCAATAGATGGGCAATAAATGTAATTTCCATTTATCTGCGACAGGGACCTTCTGCCTTCCCCACGTCTTCCAGACTTCTGAGTTTTCCCATGGTCTGCACAGCATCTTTCCCCCTGGCTCCTGCACACACATTCTAATTACCTGCTTATAATTCTTCTCTTATAATATCAATCAGGGCAGGATCAAGGGCAAAAAATGCAAAGGACAATTTAGAATATCTGAAACCTGGTGCTCTGTCACTTCCTATCTGGGGGATGTTATTAGGTCACAATCTTTCCAAGCCTCAGTGTCCTAAGCTATAATGAAAGGCATTGAACTTCGTCAGTGGCTGCGAATTCAAATGTTTACAGGCACTAGGCAGATTAAAGAATTGAGTAATTCATGACAGGTTAATAAAAAAGGGATGGGGAAAGACTGTGACAAAGTAAAGCGGGGCAGCTGCTGGTAAGATCTGCCAATTCCTGACAGTGGCAAAGACAGATCCATGGTAGCCAGACAGTCTGATTTTTTAAGAGAAGCCAATAATCCATGTTAGTGTACAAATGAGTCCCTGTGTGGGGCAAATGGTTAATGCACTAGACAGCTAACTGAAAGTTTGGAGGTTCCAGTCCATCCAGAGGCATCTTGGAAGAAAAGCCTGGCGATGTACTTCTGATAGATCAACCACCGAAAACGCTATGGAGCACATTTCTACTCTGACACATATGAGTCGACTCAGCAGCAACTGGTAGTGTAAAAGCTACTGGTGTTTAACCCTGACGAGTAATTTAATGTTTTAAAAGTAATTTGGCAGAAGCAAAATCCTTCTGCTGCTGGATTCAGCCCTCTGAACATCAACGTCCAACCTTTGCGAGAGATAAGTGTCATTTTTTTCTATAATTCTATGTGTAATAAAGTAAATCATCATTAACCAGCTATGCAAAACCTACCAACTTTGTACTTACTATGATGTAACTAATGTAAAAATTACTCCCAAATATATTGGATCTAGCAAATGAAAAACAAAAATTTGATGTGGACTAGAATACAAAGGCTTTTTGCCAAACACTGGAAATCTGTAGTGCTGAAAGTTCCATGTGACTCTGTCATCCCTACAGGAATCACACGGACTTAATATAGTTTTGAGTCTACTAACAGTCTGTCCTGTAAAATAAAACCTTTGCTCTCAGGGGCTCTCAGAAGATGTGTCTTCCTAAACATAGCATTTCTAGCTGTGTGGAGAGTTTTACTCTTTAAGCAGCAAAAAGGGGGATTTTTTTTTTATTGGAAAAAAAAAAAAGCTATCCAAAAGATTAAAATAGCTTTTTGTCTATATAAAAAATATATGAAACATAAATTAATCTTTCCTTGGAGACTCAGGTTTATCATCTTGAAAATCAGTTATCATAAGACACATCTGAATAATGCCCTCAGGGCCTCTTGAAATTGGTAAAGATATTTGTCTCTTCACTGTATGGCCCCACATTGCTACTTGCTATTTGAATTCTTTCCCTTGTTTTTTCTAGGTTTCCTGCCACTTTTTCCACCATCAATGTATCAATCACCACTTTCCCCTACTGTCAGTATGCATAATAGTCCTACTGCTGCTTCTAAAGGCTAATTTTCATGTGTTGGGAGTTTGGAAATCCAAAATCCAAGCTTTTTAGATGTCTGTCTAAAATATTGGAAAGTTGTCCTAAATACATACCTGAGGGGCTGTCCACTGAATCTAAAGCACAAGGATCAGTGCCTAAACTTTGAGAAGTTAATTTTGACTAGTCAGAGGCCCATGAGGTCTCAATTCTAGAGAAGTGAAATTGTTACATAGCTAGGGGTCTGTAGTGGCACAAATGGGTTGCTCTTGACTACTAACCGAAAGGTTGGCAATTCAAACCTACTCAGAGGTGCTGCAGTAGAAAGCCCTTGTGATCTGCTTCCTTGAAGATCACAGCCAAGAAAACCGTATGGAGCAGATCTACTCTGTAACACACGGGATTGACAGGAGTTACAGACAAACTGTTCACAAGGTAGGACTGACCTGATGTTTTAGCCCAGTAAATTGTCAACAGGACTTTGCAGGTGTGGCCCCAGTCCATTTTTGTACATTATGTTTATATCTACATTTAGGATCATTTTAAGGGAATGTTATCACACTTAAAAGATAGCTCTTGTGAAGTTAAAAAAGAGGATTAGAACAAGTGAAAAACAGAACTTTTTCGTTACATTTAGAAGGAAAAATCACTAGGGATAACCCATAAATGCCTCTAATCTGTGGCTTTTGGGGCAATGAGTTGCACTCTTGCTTGCTTATCTAAAGGGCTTCTGACAAATAATTTAAGACTTATTTTGAAGCCTGCTAAGTGTGGGCTACTTAAACTGTCAAGCATCCTCCAGTTAAGGTAAACATCCCTTTGAATATTCAGCTGTGAAAACAAGGATCCTTGCGTTCCACTGGAAATCAGGAAACTGCTTAGTTTGCTTCTTTTAAGCAGTTGCCGCTTATAAACGCATGATTTATTTTGCTGGAACTGTCTCTGGTATTATCTACAAAATGAAAATGTTTTTATTAGCAAAGATGTTTACAATGGATCCCATGTATAATTTGGTGTGCAATTTTACTTAGACCATATGATATATGAGTTTAGCTTAAACGTACCAAATTTGAGAGTCTGTATAGTCCTTAAAAAAAGCTAAATGAAATGTTCACATGTTTTATAGCCCTCATAAAACATGTGCTTCTGTCCTGATTACCTAGAGAAAGAGAGACAGAGAGAGAGACAGACGAAACAGATCTTAGGTCTAAGCTAGTAGGGCTAACTAATTATCATATGACCTTTATTTTAATGTTCGATTCATCTTCTTTAGATTTCCAGTAAGACAAGATCATGAAATGTATGGTTTCAAAATAACAATCTATGTAAGTAAATTCTCATGCAAATGTATGTACTATAAATGGAAGAGCATTTCCCAAATGCAAATGCTAATACAGATGTTAATTTCATAGTAATAACCCCCACCCGCCCTAAAAAAAAAAAATCCTTGTTTTTAGTAGATTATGGTAGGGGTCATTTCAAAGTCTACATAAATTCTGAAAGTATATAAACTCATACACCTTTGTCAAAAGTTTCTATTCAATCCTTGAGCAAATGAGTTTTAATCTTTGGGTTATTTCAGCACATAATGTTAAAGTAATTGCAACAGTGTTTTTCAAAGCTGATGTAATTAAATGTTAGCACTCTTGGAGACTCAAATTCTTCAAAATATTAATTAAAATGATTATAGCTCGATAGTACACTATATCTATTTGTACTCTATGTCTTTCCAATATTCACATGTTTTTACAAAACAAAAGAATGAGGTTGAAGAGCAGGATGAGGATAAATGTTGGAAAACTGAATGTTGATGAGATTGTTTCTAGCACAACGTTTGAAATTATTCATTGAGTAGAAGATGTATATTGGATTGTAGGAGGGAGTTGGGTACCTATGATAAGGTTAGACTGTGGGAAACCTTGAAGAAAGAACAGGCTAAATGTTGATGTCCTTCAAAATGGAAAATCTCTGAGTCTGTTTATGGGGAAATCCGACTCAGGGAACGCAATCTAGATGTGTCATGTAGCAAAGACTTACCATGCTCAAATCCGTCTGGTCATAAAAATTACCTGAGTACAAATTATTAAAAATATAGAGTACAGACTACTTCTAAAGATTCTGATTTGAAGTTGAGCTGGAGCCAAGAAATCTACATATATTTACATCTGCACCTGGACTATTGTGACGCATAGCATAGGCTGGGGTAGGTTGGGTTGCTGCTGAAACAGGAGTGGAATGGAAGTCACTTCTGGATTCTGTACTTGCCTTTAGAGTTCTGCCATCCCAGAAAAGTTCTCCCACTTTCTCTCTTTTGCTCTTGTGAGAACTCTTTCTCTCTATCTCTATTCTAAATCAGTTACGATTGGGTCGATTCTGATTCCAGGTGATGCCACGTGTGTCAGTGTCGAACCTTGCTCCGCAGTGTTTTCAGTGGCTGATTTTTCAGAAGTAGACCACCAGGCCTTTCTTCCCAGGGGCTTCTGGATGGACTCAAACCTTCTAACTTGCACATTAACTGTTTGCACCATCTAGGGACTCCATAAATCTTTGTGCCATCTTTTCGTGATATTTTATAGGTTTGTGCCTCCTCTGCACGTAGATTCTTGGAATCTGAATTATTACTGTTTTGACTTTCTGACTGGTTTCTCTGCCCCTCTCCATCCTTTGAGCACAGCAGCACTAGGCAGGACTCTGTTTATGTTATGCTGCCCAGCGGCTCCTTACATGAAATCTAAGTTTCTCAGGCTTGTGTTCCCTCCCTTCCTTGGGAAACTTCATTTCAACCTCACCTCATTCATCTCATAGGAGTCTGGTTTATGTCCTCTTTTTCTATCGAGTCAAGCTGCGTGTCCCTAAATATGTGATTACGGATTCAGTATCCTATACTTTGATATATGATTTTGTTCTATTCTCTGATGTCCTCCTCCTTATTCTCCTTTATTTGGGCCTGGAGGTCTGAGTACCTCCTGAGATTCTAACTAGCTCCCAGGAGCGCAGGATGCTGCTGGACTAAGTATTCCTGTTTGGGAAACAAGATCTGTCTGCTCTCAGGGAGCTTCCTGGATAAATCCCCCACCACCTCTCCACCTCCAGTGCTGGTACAGTTACTCCCATATTTTCCTACTCTATTTCTTCAGGACTAGGGAGTTTGATTTCTAGGTGCAATTTCACAAGTTTTCCTTTCTTTTTCTTGATCACTTCTCTGCATGGGGCATGGTGCAGAGAGCACCCGAAAGGCGTCAAGAGGTGTAGATGCTGGTGTTAACCATTATCTAGTTTGGTGGACTCAGGCAAGCTACTTAACCTCTCAGCCTTGGGTTCCTCATTTGAAACAGATAAGTTTTTGCCTAGAAAATCTCTAAGGTTGTGCCAGCTCTGAAATGTTAGTAGTCTGTGGAAATATGTTTTATTCCCTCAGATTGTGAGTTCCCCACATCTAAGTGTCATCCCCGTTTAATTGACCCCTCCTCAGTAGCCAAATGCAGTATCTGCATACAGTTGTCACTCGATGCACTTTTTGAGTTAACTGAAAATGGTTGTAAAGAATTTTATATTAACTGTTATGCAAAGTTTTAAATGTTAAGAAAAGATCTAGGGCAATGAGTAAAGAGCCAGGGGAAATAACCAAAATTAAAGATGGTGAAGTTGGAAGTAAGCAATGACCTAAGCTTTCTTTTATTTTTTTCTTTCCTTATTATGTTCCTAGTGCTTCCTGTGGGAAAAGAGAAGTGCTTAATGCAAGAAGTACTGGTTCCTCTTATGATTTTCATGACAAAATAGAGAAGCTCCGTCTGCATCGTCCCTAGTCAGTGTATATGCATGGGAAACCTTGAATTCCACGTTTCTGTTTTCCCCTTTGGCTCTGTGACCTCCCAGGTGTGATCTATTTTATTTATTTTCCTTCTATATTATTTCTTCTCCCAACTCATTCTAAGAAATTAAGCCCACGCAGCTCAGCTGGGCATAGAATTATCTTTGACAGTGCTTGAGAAGGCTTTCCAGAACATAAGTAGTACAGCAATATGGTAGAGATAGCATCACGGGGTGGACAGAACGTGGGCTTCTGATTCAGCCAAATTTGAGTTCTATCTCCAGCTCTTGCTATTTAGTGGTTTATTTTTAAGTTACTTAATTTCCCTGGGTGATGTAAATGGTTAATGCCCTTGACTGCTAATTGAAAGGTTAAAGGTTTGAGTCTACCCAGAGGCACCTCAGAAAAAAGGCTTGGTGATCTAATTCCAAAAAATCAGCCCTTGAAAACCCTGCGGAGCACAGTTCTACTCTGAGACATGGGGATGCCAGAAGTCAGAGTTGACTCAACGGCAACTGGTTTTAACCTCCCTGGACTTCAGTTTCTTACCAGGAAGAGAAAGATAAGAGTACCTGCCTAGCAAGTCATTGAGATGATTAAATGAGATGATGAATATAAAATACCTAGCACAGGTCTCTATGAGTCAGAATCAAGTTGACCAGAAACGGGTTTGGTTTTATTAAGTAACTGAGTTATCACTGGTAGAATTCAGTTCTCCAACCATGTGACCTTTTCACAGGGAAGCACTGATGTAAATGTTACACCAGACTGATAACTTGACCATGGCTTCTGTACCCCATCCCTTACCGTTCCCCAGAGGAGACTTCTTAGGCCAGCATTGCACAGCAGGCTCTTCTCTCAGCTGTGTCCCAACATTCCCCAGCATTTCCTACCTTGTATAATGCAAAGTAGGAGCCCTGGTTGCACAATGGTTAAGCACTGGCCTGCTAACCTAAAGGTTGGCAGTTAGAACTTACCAGCAGTTCTTCAGGAGAAAGATATGGCAGTATGCTCTTGTAAAGATTACGGCCTTGAAGAATTAAATGAAACAGAGAATAGAAAAATAGTTGAAAGAGTTAACAAGAGCAAAATCTGGTTCTTTGAAAAGATCAAGAAAATCAATAAACCATTGGCCAAACTGACAAAAGAAAAACAGGAGAGGAAGCAGATAACCCGTATACGAAATGAGATGGGTGACACCACAACAGACCCAACTGAAATTAAAAGAATCATAACAGAATACTATGAAAAGTTGTACTCTAACAAATTTGAAAACCTACAGGAAATGGACAAATTTGTAGAAACTCACTACCTACCTAAACTAACACAAAGATAGAACAACTAAATAAACCCATAACAAAAGAAGGGATTGAAAAGGTAATTTAAAAACTCCCCACAAAAAGAAGCCCTTGCCTGGATGGCTTCACTGGAGAATTCTACCAAACTTTCAGAGAAGCGTTAACACCACTACTACTAAAGGTATTTCAGAGGATAGAAAAGGATGGAATACTCCCAAACTCATTCTATGAAGTCAGCATATACCTGATACCAAAACCAGGTAAAGACACTACAAAAAAAGAAAATTACAGACCAATGTCCCTCGTGAACATTGACACAAAAGTCCTCAACAAAATTCTAGCCAATAGAGTTCAGCAACATATCAAAAAAATAATTCACCATAATCAAGTGGGATTTATACCAGGTATGCAGGGATGGTTCAACATTAGAAAAACAGTCAATATAATCCATCACATAAATAAAACCAAAGACAAGAACCACATAATCTTATCAATAGATGCAGAAAAGGCATTTGAAAAAGTCCAACACCCATTCATGATAAAAACACTCAACAAAATAGGAAGAGAAGGGAAATTTCTCAATATAATTAAGGACATTTATAAAAAGCCAACAGCCAACATCATCCTAAATGGAGAGACTTTGAAAGCATTTCCCTTGAGAACGGGAGCCAGAAAAGGATGCCGTTTATCACCTCTCTTATTCAATATTGTGCTGGAGGTCCTAGCTAGAGCAATTAGGCTAGAAAGAGAAATAAAGGGCATCCAGACTGGTAGGGAAGAAGTCAAAGTATTTCTATTTGCAAATGATATGATCTTATACACAGAAAACCCCAAATAATCCACAAGAAAACTACTGGAACTAATAGAAGAGTTCAGCAAAGTTCCAGGATACAAGGTAAACATACAAAAATCAGTTGGATTCCGTTACACCAACAAAGAGAACCTTGAAGAGGAAAT
>NW_004444085.1:2304460-2352909 GCF_000243295.1 Trichechus manatus latirostris
TGAGACCAGAAGAACTAGATGGTGCCCAGCTACCACCAATGACCACCCTGACAGGGAACACAACAGAGAGTCCCTGATGGAGCAGGAGAAAGGTGGGGTACAGACCTCAAATTCTAGTAAGAAGACCAGACTTAATGGTCTGACTGAGACTGGAGGAGCCCTGGAAAGTATGGCCCCTGGATTCTCTATCAGCCCAGAAGTAAAACAATTTCCAAGGCCAACTCTTCAGACAGGGATTGGTTTGGATTGTGGGGCATAAAGTGATACTCGTGAGGAGTGTCCCTCTTAGCTCAGGTAGATACAAGAGACTAAATGGGCAGCTTATGTCCAGAGGTGAGATGGGAAGACATAGAGGGTTAGGAGCTGGTTGAATGGACATGGGAATTGGGTGGAAAGGAGGAGTGTGCTGTCACAGTATGGGGAGAGCAATTAGAGTCACATAACAACGTATGTATAAATTTTTGTATGGGAGACTAAGTTGAAATGTAAACTTCATCTAAATTACAACTATAAAAAAAATAAAGATTACAGCCTTGGAAATCCTGTGCGGTAGTTCTACTCTATCTATAGGGTCGCTATGAGTTGGAATCAACTTGACAGCAATGGGGTTTATTTGGATTTGGCATAATGCAAAGTCAACATTCATATGTTTTGCTGGCATTAACATTCCTCACATGATATATGGAAATATACAGAAAATTATGATCTGGTTTCATTCTGGTGGGGCTGGGGGGGTGAGGTGGGAGCAGCCCACTTCCTCTTGCTTTCCATTCTGCTTAGTCCTGCCATACATCTCACACCCCAAGTCTCCTTTTTATATTGTTGCTGTTGTTAGTTGCTGTCGAGTTGTTTTTGACTTATGGCAACCCAATGTGTGCAGAGTAGAACTGCTCCATAGGATTTTCAAGATTGTGACCTTTCAGAAGCAGATCACCAGACCTTACTTCTTAGGTGCCTCTAGGTGGGTTTGAGCCACCAACCTCTTGGCTCGTAGTCCAGCGCTTAACCATTTGTGCCACCCAGGGACTAAATCTCCTTTAAGCGGTTGTATTGCAAGTCTCTGGCCTTTCTCTAACGACTGTACTTCTTTGGAGCCCCTGAGATCTGGAGACATGACAAATTTTCACCCTGTCCATCTACCCTCTGGCTCCAGCTTATACCTCCTTCCATAGACACCTCTTCTGCAAAGAGACACACCCATATCCTGGCCTATACTTCTTTCCTGTCTATCTGGTCCACAAAAAATGGGCAGCATGAACTAAAACAGTCACCAAGTTATATTCACCTTGTGCATTTGTACCATAACCAGTATGCTGTCAAAGTCCTTGAACCAGGATATTGAATAAAAGCTTAAATAAAAATACTTTGATTACACACTATAATAATTTATTAATTGAACTGATCAAATAATAAAACAGCATTACAACTAATCGCATACATACTACATGGCTTTAAACTCAGCTTTGCCCAAAATTGCTTATGCAGAGATTTTGAATATTCCTCTTGCCACAGCATTGTTCTGCTCCACCTGATCTGATCAGTAATTCCCTGTGTCATCTGCTCCTGTTTTGTGGATGCTTACAGTCTTTAGTTGTACCTAATGTCCCTTCACTAGATAAGCAGGACTCTGCTATCTGAGATGAAAGTATTTTAAGAGCAGAGATATCGTGATGCCCCTCAAAAAAAAATTGTGTTCTTTCCATAGCCAGAGATTGCACTTCCCAGATTCCCTTGCATCCAGGTGTGGTCACGTGACTACTTATCCTCCGTGAACAATGAGCAGAGATGGCATGGATCTCTTCTAGTTCAGAGCTTTTAGGAAGCTTGTGGTGTTTCCCCATGCTTTCTTACTTCTGTTGTCAGCTGCAGGCAAAGGATTTCACGGAGTCATAGTTGATAGCAGAGTCTAAATCACTATGAGAAGAAGAGTCACCCACACATGACAGTTCTTTGAGTAAGAAATAAACTTGTTGTATTAGTTTTCTATTGTTGTGGTTAAAAACAATTATCTCAACTTAGCAGTTTAAACAAACTATGATCTTATACTTCTGTGGGTCAGAAGTCTGGAGACAGTATGATTCAGCTGAGTTCTGTACTCAAAGCCTCACAAGGATGAAAAGACAGAGGGGGTTGGCCAGGCTGGTCTGGCGGCTCTGGGAAAGTTTCCCCTTCCAAGCTCACTCACGTTGTTGGCTGAATTTACTTCCTGTGACTGTAGATCTGAGACTTGCTGGCTGTTAGCCGGATGCCAGTCTTTGTTCCTAGAGATTGCCAACATTTCTTCCCATGCTTTCCATTTGCCCCGCCAACAGTGGTGGATTGCATTTCTCTCATGCTTAGGATCTTTCTGAATTTTCTTACTGCTGCATTTCATTGACTTTAGCCAGAGAAAATGATCTGCTTTTAAGGGCTCACGGAATCTCTGAATGGTGCAAATCATTGTGTGTTTGGCTGCTAACCAAAAGGTTGGAGATTCGAACCTACCCAGAGGCACATCAGAAGAAAGGCCTGGTGATCTACTTTGAAAAGTCACAGCCATTAAAAATCCTATGGAGTGAAGTTCCACTCTGACATGAGTTGGAATCAACTGGAGGACAACTTTTTTTTTTTCTTTTTCATGATTAGATTGGGCCCATCAGGTTAATCCAGAACAATCTCCCTATTTGAAGGAGAAAACTTAATTACATCTGCAGAGTCCCTTTTGTCATGTAGGGTAACATATTCAGAAGTTCCAAGGATTAGGGTGTGGACATCTTTGGAGTTCATTCTGCTTATCACTCTTGTACTGTGATGAACCACTGTAATTGGTAATTTGTTAAAGTAACTAGTGTTACTCCAACACAAATGCTTTCCCTTTCTTGTGGCATTTGTGTTATCATCTTACCACTCGCCTTGCTGGTATCAATGCAGTTCAATGGAAGTAAAGGGAAGATTTTAAAGTCAAAGAGACTTGAGTTCATGTCATATCTCTGTCCCTTTCTACCTGGACACTTATGATAACTTTGTGAATGTCAACGTCCTAAATGCCTGTAAATCTCTGTAATATAAAAATAACACCCGTTATCTCATTAAGAATAACTAAGAGACAGGTGGATTTAAAGGAAGGCACAGTTTATTACTTGCAGCAAGTAAGGAGACAGGGGGATCACTCCCAAAGCACTGTCTCACTGAACAAAGGGCTAGAGAAGTTTTGTACTATGTGGGAAGGGGGAAGCATACATATTCATTAACTTCATACATATTCAAAAAGGAGTCAGGCTAGGATTTGGCACGGAAGGGGCTGATGGACTTCTCCCTTCTGAAATGGGGTTGGTCGCTGCTCGATGACATATGTCCAGTGATTTTAGTTCCTTGGCATGGGTCTTTTTGTTCCTAGGCAATACTTATTATGGGATGGGGCCATCTGGCGGTCAACCTGGTCTCTTACTGCACATGCCCAGGATTCTAGTTCTAATTGGCTGATCTGAAAGACAGCTGAAAGCGGAAAGATTAGGAGGAAGCAGCTTAAACTTTAACCGTGAGTGAGATAAACAATGTTTTGTGGTTGACACCATTCTTCTTCTAGTAAAATTCTTAACTGACATAACTTGCTGCTTAAGACCTTTTCTGGCCCTAGCTAGTCTCAATGTTACTTCACAGTTGTTTCAAAAAGTGATTAAGACCACTTTATTGTTGACATGTATTTACTTAATAAGCACAGTTTCACTCCACAGCTTCCTTTTGGTCTTAACTTCTCCTCACTCACCGTGCTTGCTCAGAACTGCCCCAGCCCATAACTGCCTTTACAGATGGGTAAGCCATCCAATAAAATAGAGAAAATAACGTTAAAAAGTCTTCTCCAAGGGGTCAATCTTCCTAATTCTTTCACTACTCTAATGGGGAGAAGAGATGAGATGAGAGGTAGTAGGGTAGGGATGGAAGGAATAACCTCTAAGACTGTAAGACATGAGCCACCTGTGGCCTAGGGAATAGTGGAAACAGAGTGTGTGGAGCCAGAGGGAATGTGCAAATGTATGACCCAGAGAGTGTCTGGGACTGGAGCCATGCCATGTGACTACTAAAACGTCATTAAAGACAGGAGAGGCTAAAATGTGTACTGAAATCAAGTGTGGAGTCCAAACGTCGGGAAACCAGGAAACTAAGTTAGAAAGACAGCTTAGACTTCTGCTTTTTCCTACACCTATTCATATGACAAATTGAATCTGATTAAAGGACCCAAGAGACAATTGGGAAAAAATAATGACAAAAGAAGTCCCTTTTCTTGAGCCTCTTTCAGATGTTCAGGCCATAATGTAGGTCCAAGGGGCTGTTGAGCCCTGGAAAAGAGTGTTTTATTAAGTCATTATATGTGGTTTATAATTGGCTGGCATTTCTTTCAAATTTAATCCAGTATGTATAGTCCCATTGTCTGTAAACTTCCAAAAGACAGGGTATTTGTATTCATCTTGTTTCACCTGTCTTAATGTAATTATTGTCATACAGTAAAATTCTCAATAAATACTGCTTGAATCAGGAATAGACAATGGCCAAGTGTTTACTAACACGTCTGTGGTAGTTTAACTTTGACTTTTCCTCCCGGAAAGTTAGTTAATTACTTCCGTGCGTTATCAAAAGGGCAAGAAACAGGTGTCAGCGAGAGGTAATAACTGAGCTTCTATTTTGTGTCCTTCCCTCCAAAGCTTGTAATGTGTCAAAAAGGAAAGTGTGGGGCGAAAGCAGGAGGTCTCTACCCTCAAAAGTTTACAAGATATTTGCAAAGACAAAAGGAGCACATTTGGGATGAATTAAAACATGGTGTGTGGTGGCATAACCCAGCGTGGAGGAGGGCCAGGTGGGCGTAAGGCATCGCAGCAGATTGATGCACAACTGGCGCTAACCAGCACGTTCCTGCAAAGGATATGGAAGGCAGACTGGAATTATATACATTTTAGAGACTGTTGTTAAAATATTCTAACTTTTGTGTTCCATAGTATCTAGCAGGTAGTAGACAGTCTAGATGAATGGAAATTTAGATTAAAGTGAGCAAGTGATTGGCCTCAGGGCTCTGAAATTCTCTCAGGATGTGAGACCTCCTGATTCTATGGTCTGAATTTGTAGGATTTGTTTTGTTTTGAGTTAGTGTTGCTTTTTTATTTTGCATAGCACCAAATGTGATTTTTGTTTTGTTTTGTTTTAATCTCTAGTTAAGTTGTGAGGCTTCATGATTCCCTTTAAAGCAGGCCCAGAAGAGCTGCTGCCTTCCGCTTTGTGAAGTCCCCGCCTCTCCAGGCAGCAGCAGATCTTTCCTGCTTAGTTGGAACTTGCCTTTCTTCAACTCTTAGACTGGATGGGGCTTTGATAAGCAGAGAAACCCTGGGGCAAGCAAGTAAAGATGGTCATTATCATTTATTAAGCAGGTGTTGAAATGAATTGGTCTTTTTATCGTAATACAGATTTACAGTGCATTAGGCAATCCACTTTTCAATTTAGTGTACGCCGTTGATAAATTAACAGATGTCGATTGATTTTTTCCCTCCAGTCCCCCTGTTTACACCTGACAGGCAGTGCTTTATAGCTGAGCGGTTATTTGAAGTTATAAACATAATTAGCCATTTTTTAATTAGGCTGACAATTAACAGGAGATTTCACAAAGCTGCTAATTTGACATGTCATACTCTCCATAGTGTTTATGTTAACCACTACTCAAGTGAATTCGATTGAACAGAACCATGGTATCTGGGGAAAAAAAGCAATCTCAAAAGAACCTTTCTCCCCAGTTGGCAAGCATCCTGGCCCTTTAGGCAGAGAAGTGGGAATTGAGTGAAATTTAGCAAAACAAAAATACTAACAGCAGAACTTCAAACAATAGATGCCTCCACAATGAGATTAAGCTCAAAGAACAAAACACAAAAGCAGTTCGCACTAATTGCACTTGAGGTGGTGTACTTCAGAGTCTTGGGAAACCCAAGGCAAATGTGTGGCTCTGTTGTGATACAATGTTGACAGAAAACAAAGCTGCTACTTACACCTTCATCACCACAGCAGCATTTCTTGATGCAAATACCAGGCAAGTATCATTTTGAGATAGGCTTGCCTTTTGCCCTGCTGGCACAGTGGTTAAGAGCTCAGCTGCTAACCAAAAGGTGGCAGTTCAAATCCACCAGCAGCTCCTTGGAAACCCTGCGGGGCAGTTCTACTCTGACCTCTAGGGTCGCTATGAGTTGGAATCGACTCGATGGCAACAGGTTTGATTTGGTTTTGTCTTTTGCTAGTCCCTGGGTGGTGCAAATGGTTAACATGTTTGCCTGATAACCAAAAGACTGGCAGTTCAAGTCTACCAAGAGGCACCACAGAAGAAAGATCTGATGATCTACTTCCAAAAAATCAGCGATTGAAAACCCTGTGGAGCACAGTTCTATTCTAATACACATAGTTTCGCCATGAATTCACTTCACTGCAGCTGTTTTTTGTTTTGTTTTGTTTTTGGTCTTTTATAGTTAGGAGTTTATTACTATTATGTACTACATTTAAACTGATATAGCCCTCAGTCTTTTTATTTTTGCCCTCCTTCCCCTACTCTCAGAGAGAAAAAGAGATACTTTGGGCCTCTGGGTTGTTATTTTCCTATCAAAGGAAGCTTTTATTGTGGCTCTCTGATTGTGGAATTCTAAACTATTCCACTCAGTTTATAGGAAATATTCTATTTAAATCCTTGGAAGGCTTCTGAGAGCTGTTACTTGGTAACCACTTCCAGCAAAGAAGAAGCCACCTTCTGCTGGACTCCTCAAGTGACTTTCAAAAAGAAGGCTCAGGAAGTTGTAGTTTTGGAGTTGAGATGAAAGGCATGCTATATTACCTACATAATCTGTCAAGAGGCCAAGGGAGCAGAAAAGAAGAAATGATTGGAAATTTTCTAATGCAATGAAGAAAAACTATTACTTTTATAGGACTTTTTAAAAAAATGAAAAACGTTAAACATAGAAGAGTATGGATTTTTCAAATTCCATGAGTTATTATTCTCTGCTTTCTTCTCCCAAGGCCAAATCACACTTCCTATTTGCAGCGTGCAAGCCATTAATTACATTTGCAGTACTATCTGAAACAACTTACTGAAGTTGAGATATGCCGTTGAGCTTTAATTAATAACTTTTTGCTGCTTTCATGTTTTTTGCAAATCTAGATCTGAAGAAATTTGCCACTTGAGGAATGCTGAATCCAAAAACTTCTTTTGAACCGTTTGCTAGTTGCCACCCTTTCTCTGGTATACCTCGCTAAAGAATATTGCAGAATTCAGCATGACTGAACTAGACAGAAATCCTAAGCTTCATAAAGCACCATTGTTTTAAAAAAAAAATGAATGGAAAGCATTGCTTTAGAAAGGGAGAGTTTCTAAACTTTTTATGTTAAAGCATCTTGCTTTTTAAAGAGTTTGCTTTGTTTTTCTCTAACCTCTGCTAACATCTCCACTTCAAGGCATACAAGAAATCCACAACATTCTCTGGGCAACAAGATAACTAAGCCCGATAATACTTTTAAGACACACTCCCCCCATGTGCATATGACAATTATATTACATTTAATTATAATTATTAATTATAAGTATTATAATTAATTTGCTAGCAGTGAACGTATTTGCCTAAAGAAATTCAGTCTCAGTACACACAAATTCTCTACTCACTCTACCCCACATACAGAACAGTCAGATTTTCAAATCTGAAGCCACAGTTCAAAAGTAAACAAGTTGCCATCACGTCACCTCTGACTCATGGTGATCCATACATGTCAAAGTAGAATTGTGCTCCATAAAGTTTTCAATGGCTGATTTTTCAGAATAGTTTGCCAGGCCTTTCTTCTGAGGTGCCTCTGGGTGAACTTTCCATTAGCAACTGGATGTATTAACCCTTTATCCTAAGGACTCCGAAACCATAGTTAGAAACCAAATATCATGTGAAAAGGCCCTTTCTGCAATGAGAAATATATCGTTCATAAAACCATATACTTTATAACAGAAAAAAAGAGTTTTCTGTAATTGGTTGTCTTCTCTTTCTAATCCAACATGAAAATCTAATCCTTCCTATTGCCCAGGAAACATTAGACTTATACAAATAGCATAGTAAGACATTAAGAGAAGTGCTGATTTGTCTTTAGGGTTACTAGGCGTGATGGAAGAGGAAAGTAAAATTAGAAATTGATACAGGGAGGAATGACAGAGGATGATGAGTGGAGAGTGATGGCAGCGGAACCCTGGAGTCAGAAGTCATCTGGGGCCTCAGATAAGGGCAGACTGTTCTGAACACTCTATTAACCCCGAGGGAATTGTCTTAAAAATTACTTTCTATGATATTAATTGATATCCTCAGGGATGATCCCATGCCTTAAAATGGTTAGATTATTATGTATATTCTGTTTCAAAAAGACAGCAATGTAAGTAAAATATCTTTGAAAAATAATGTTTTATAAATACAGACTTTACTCTTCAGTGGGTTCATTTCAGTTATCTGAAAAATTAAATATGTGCATTACTTTATCTAGATGATGTTAGATGAATGAGACATACTGTGTGTGTGTGTAATTCACACCTCACACATGGGACTCACAGCTTGATGGATTTCAACACAAGGTTTTCTTTATTGAAACCCACTGACTTAATAAGCTCATATATAATATGAAATTTTTCCTCCCTCCAAGAGGTAATTTGGTATTCACACTCCTACTTGTGAACAGGGGCCATATTTAAAATATTGAAAAACCTCATAGGTGCTCATCTGTCAGATAGACACCAGTCATGAATTTCCTCCTGGATGCTGGCCAAGCCCATTAAAGACTTCTTCTAAAGAAAAAGTATTTTTCGGTTTTAGATTCATTTTTGTAAATTCCATTTTTCTAATATGGTTTTCCACATCCTTTCTAGAATCAAAATGCTGTACTTGATCTATAGTATAGAATGTTGGAAAAATACACAAAAGATTTTAGCACCCCTTCATTTTGATGGTTAAACACATGGGGCAGTTTTACAGTGATTCTGTTGGAAGAAATAGCAAATTAATTATAATTCAGTGTGTTGCACAGGTGTTTGCAGCTTGCTGATTAAGAGCTTTCACTTCTAATGGGCCCAATAAGCCTTACAGGAAACTCAGGACTTGAAAGGATATGTCTGGAGAACACCCCTAAAGCTTGCTTTTTCCTCCTTGTCCTATTCTCTTATTCATTTAGTTCAGTTGTGAATGAAAAATGACTTTGTTTTTGTTGTTAGTAGCCGTTGAGTTGATTCAGACACATGGTAGAACAAAACGTTGCCAGGTTCTGTGCCATTTTCATCATTGTTGGTATGTATGAGTCCATGTTGCAGCTATTGTGTCAATCTATCTCATTGAGGTTCTCCCTCATTTTTATTGACCCTCTGCTTTACCAATCATGATGTCCTTTTTCTAGCAATTGGTCTTTCCTGATGATGTCCAAAGCAAGTGAGCCAAAGTCTCTCCATCCTTGCTTCTAAGAAGCATTCTGGTTGTATTTCTTCTAAGACTGATTTATTTGTTCTTTCAGCAGTCCTTGTTATATTCAATACTTTTTGCCAACTCCATGACTTTGAACCCTTTAAGCCATGGTGTTTCTAGTAGGCATCCATTTTCCAAAGCCCTATGCTTGTGCTTTAGTTGAAAAAACAACCCATAGATTTTCTACAAGTTTATCTTTCAGGATTTTGGATTATTACAGAGGTACATATTCCAGAGACCTACAGACACAACCACCCAACTCACTGAGAAAACTCTATAGAGAAAATCCACAAGAATACCTGTTTTCTATGTATTTTGTATCCCCCTCCTCCCTTCCTCTCCATTCCCTGCACTTCTCTTTCAAAGGCCAACCAGCGTCCTCTATTGAGAAGCTGAGATTCCATCTGAGCCCTGTCATCCTCCCTGCTACTTCCAACTCTACTTTAAATGTTTAGGTTCACGTGTAATCAAATAAAAGATGAAGAAACACTTCACTCTGACAAACAACCTTAGACTTTCATTGTGGATGGCTAAAATGGACCAATAAATGTTACCCCAGGAGTTGCAGGGTTTGGACCTACTGGCTTTGCTGGTGTGGGATTTTGGTGGATTTAGGGGAAGAAGAGACGGGGATAGTGGAGACGCAGCAACACCCAAGGAAGGGTTTCCTGCAGTCTATGATCAAATGTACTCTGGTTAGTCTGGACCAAATAAATTTTCTTTGGTGGCATTATTCTGAATTAAATACATAATTATCAGTATCAAATAGCCCTTTTACAAGTAAATTTCTTTCATTCAACTAATATTTACTGAGTGTCTATTTTGTATTAGGAACTATTCTATTTTGGGGTATATCAGTGAGTGAGAGAAAAATACTGCCCTCATGGAATGTATATTCTAGAGGGAGTAGACATACAATAAAAATTTAACACAAAAAAATAAATTATGTGCTATATATACTCTAGAAAAAAAGGAAGAATGAAGAAAGGTAAGGGTTCATGTGGTGGGGACGAAAGGATTATAGTACTCAATAGAGTGGCAGTTGTCAGTACTTGAAGGAGGTGACAGAGTTAGCCAAGCAGCTATCTGAGGGAAGAGCATTCAGGTTGAGGAAATAGAGTAATCATAATCAGTTCCTACTATGCACGGATTCTGTGTTTGTGACTTCATCTACTCGTTAAAAGGTATTTGTAACCCCCAAATCAATATTTGCAGCACTTTTGAGGTTGCTCATAAACATGTCCAAAGTGGCAAAAACATTGAGTTGGCCGAGGTGCACATTCCCAGCTGAAGTCAAACAAGGTAACTTTCTGCCTTCTTGTTTCAGCTCTCATATTGTAAACAAGTGTCCTTGTCACAGTCCATTTAGTGCAAAGTTTTTGGCATTTTTGTGCTTTTTTGGGAGATTTTGCTATTTCAAATGGTGCACAGCCATAGTGCTGAAGTGCTGTCTAATGTTCCTAAGAACAAGAAGGCTGTGATGTGTTTTTGTAGAAAATATATGTGCCAGCTAAGCTTCATTCAGGTATGAGTTATAGTATTGTTGGTAGTGCATTCAGTATTAATGGATCAGTTATATATATATACGTGTGTATATAATAAGGTGTTTTCAAACAGAAACACACATGAAACAAGACTATGAATTGATCAAGAAGCCCTGATGGCACTCTAGTTAAAGCACTCAGCTGCTAACCGAAAGGTCAGCAGTTCAAACCCACCAGCCGCTCCATGGGAAAAAGATGTGGCACTCTGCTTCTATAAAGACTACAGCCTTGGAAATCCTATGGGGCAGTTCTACTCTATTCTATAGGGTCACTATGAGTTGGAATTGAGTTGGTGGCAGTGGGTTTGGTTTGGTATTGTGTTTTTTATTGATCAGTTGAAAATGTTGTGACCAGAGGCTTGCAGGAACCTAACCCTATATTTTCTTTAGAAGTAATAGTTAAGAATTCTCTAAATTGAGTTTTGAAGAGACTTTATAGAACACAACTACCACGAACAGTGAGAATTAACTGTATTTTAAAGGGAGTGGAGGTCTGACACATTCAGGAAACTATCCAGGCCAGAGGACGTGGAGCCAAATGAGCTACTAGTAGAAAATGATGTCAGGGAGGTAATGAGGATGACGTGGGACTGGCATCTTGGAAAGATCACATAGAGTTCTGTAGGATATTGTAAGGACGATGGCTTTTGTTCTGAGCAAAATGGGGAGCCATTAAGGGTTTGGGCAGGGAGTAACATGATCTGACTTAGATTCTAAATGGATCAAGTTGATTGTTATGCTGAAACTAGATTGTAAGAGGGGAAAGGTGGAAGCAGAGGAGTTAGGAGACTACAACAGTAATCCAGGGAGAGATGATGGTTTGGATTGGGTGGTGGTTGAAATGAAGTTACATTCTGAACATAGTCTGAAGCTAGACCCAATAAAATGTCCTGGTAGATGGAATGTGGAATGTGAAAGAGAAGGGTAAAAAATAAATCAAAGGTTTTCATCTCAAGCAACTGGAAGGATGGAGTTGCCACCACTGGAGTAGAGGAAGCTATTTTGGGTGGAGTAGATTTGTGGGAGGTGGCCAGGATGTGTTAGTCTAGGTCCTCTGAGAAGCAGACACTAACTGGGCTTAAACATAGAAGGATTTAATTAGGGGAAACATCTGTGAGAGAATGTGGAGAGCTAGCTGGGAGAGGTTGGGAGAGTGCCAGACCACGATGCAAGTCTGACCCAAAGTGAAGGAGAGAGGGAAGGAAGAGGAGCTCCTAGACCGCCATACAGTCAAAGGGAATTCCAGGAAGGTTGCAGAGGAATCTTGAGCCCAAGTTACCTGTGAGGTAAGAGGAGCACTGCATCTTCCAGGAGTCCAGCCTGCCTTAGTATCCCTGCTGCACTCAGTCAATGGACTTCAGAGCGCAGTGCTCCCCTGGTCAATTAAGATTTCTGTAGGTGGGGGTGTGAAGTACATTCTCACGGCCACCACAGAAGTGATCAGCAGTTCACTGTTGAACATGTAGAGATTGAATGTGAAATCTAAACTATAGTAATCCAGGGAGACAGCTAATATTATCAGGAGGATATTGGTTTGATTAATTCTTTTATTGATTTATTCATCTCCCCTCATTTCAAATGGATTTGATGTGGCTTACAATATGTGAGCTGAGGCATAAGCTATCGCCAAAGAGACACAGGGTCAGTTATGAAAGGAAGTCCATGTGGAGAAGAAACATAGATGTGGAAAAGTATAATAAAATATTTATGACAGCTATGTAGGCCCTTGCTCGGGTGGTAGATGGAGATACAGGTACCAGTGCTCTCCACAAACCTCAATCTGAAAAAACCAATCTGTTGCTGTGGAGTCAATTCCTACTCATAGTGACCTTATAAAACAGAGTAGAACTGCCCCCATAGGGTTTCCAAGGCTGTAATCTTTACAGATTGCCACATCTTTCTCCCTCAGAGTTGCTGGTGGGTTTGAACTGCCAACCTTTCAGTTAACAGCCAAGCATTTACCCACTGTTCCACCAGGGGTCCTACTCCACAAACCTATACTGCCATGCAATTCATCTCTGAAATACAGATGATTTTTTTTTCTATCATTTTATGCTCATATTATTATTTCTGCTAATAAATCCTACACCCTTTGATGGTGGAGATCATTACTTATTTCTTTTTTATCCCATTTGAACATGAAGGGCCACTAAACCCAACACAGCTGTAGTCCTTCATTCACAAATTGTTGTTTCAATAGCCATATTAACACAGACCTTATTTAAGGATGTTTAAAGGCAAAGGAAATCAATTCTTTAAGACAATTTAATTTATCAAGTACTTATTGAAACTCTATTGTGTGCATGGTATTATACTTGATCCTGAATTCAGATAAATTTAGTAGTGACAAGACAAGAACAAATACATCCACTGTTATGGGTAAAATTGTGTCCCCCTAAAAATACGTTGGAGTCCTAACCCCTGTACATGTGAATGTGACCTTGTGTGGAAATAAGGTCTTTAAAGCTGTTATTAGCTAAGTTGACATGAGGTTATAGTGCAGTAGGGTGGCTCCAGATCCAGTCTGACTGGTGCCCTTATAAAAGAGAACAAGAGAAGTACAATAAAAAAAAATAATAATAAAAAAATTAAAAAAAAAAAGAGAGAACAAAGAGATACAGAGGAAGGATGTCATTTAAAGATGCATCTCCAAACCAAGGAATGCCTAGAGCTACCAGAAGTTGAAAGAAACAAGAATCTTCCCCTAGAGACTTCAGTGGAAGCATAACAAAACATGTGTTGTTTTTGTTGTTGTTATTGTTAGTTGCCATTGAACAGATTGTGACTCATAGCGACCCCATGTGTGCAGAGTAGAATTGCTCCACAGGATTTTCAAGGCTGTGACCTTTCAGAAGCAGATCGCCAGGCCTGTCTTCTGAGGTCTCTCTGGTGGGTTTGAACTCCTAACAACTTGCATCACCCTGAGACTCCAAGCAACATATAGTACCAACAATAGGTAATAAATACCTCAGGGTGGTGACACGGTGTTTGGTGCTAACAAAGCTAGCCTAAAGTAGTGATGGTATGATCTCATGAGGTAGAAACAAAGCAAACAACGAGCAAAAATGCTATACTTAATAGCAAAAAAAAAAAAAAAGAGAGAGAGAGGGAGAGTGAAGAATATGAATAATAATAGAAGACTTAATCCTATCAAGTGTCTACCACTATTGTTAGTAGTAAAAGGTCCCTTTCTGTTAGAAGAGAGTAATACCCAAAGTATGAAGGCAGAGGTGGTTCAGTGGTAGAATTCTCACCCTCAGTGCAGGAGTCCTGGATTTGACTCCTGGCCAACGTGCAGCCACCACCTGTCTGTCAGTGGAGGCTTGCCTGTTGCTGTGATGCTGAAACAGGTTTCAGTGGAACTTCCACACTAAGATGGGCTAGGAAGAACGGCCTGGTGATCTACTTCGGAAAATCAGCCAATGAAAATCCTATGAATCACAACTGTCTGATCCTGTTGAGTCAGGGGCTGACTTGATAGCAGCTAACAATAACAATAGCCCTAAGTTTACAAATTAGCTATTTATAATTTACCATGAGCAAGTTTCCAGTCCTATCTTGAGAGTAGATGACAGTCAAGGAAGAATCAAAACTAAGAAGAGAGTGGAGGATGGTCACAGAGGGGTGCTGCCAAAGGCAGGAGCACAAACTCCTTACCTCTTCACAGTTGTGCTGGCCTGTGAGTTACCCTAAGTAGATTACACAGAAAATATAAATCCACAAGGACAGGCAGTTATGTCAGTTTCAGACATGGTATGTCCTCAAGCCTAGTCCAGTGCCTGGTACATAGTAGATGCTCAATGGACATTTGTGGAATGAATGTCTTAGATATAATCATAGAAATGAATAAGCTACTGGTCATTATTACTGTTATCGTGTAAAATGTTAATGTGCTTTATCAGAGGAAGATCATGTGCTTGAAAGGTAAGATGCTTCCCTTTCTGACCAAGAACAGGCAGAGAACAGAACCACTTTGATTTTCACATTATGTGAACTCCCAGAACGTCTGAAATATCAAAGAACCAGTCAGAACTCACCAAAATCAGTAGAATACACTGATCATAACAAAGAAAAATTCAAGTCCCTATCCTCTTTGAGGAGTCACAGTGATTTTAGCAGAGTTGATGGTGGCAGTTTCTGCGTATTTAAAACTGCTTTATAAATTGTAGTTGTTAGTTGCCATCGAGTTGGCTCTGACTCACGGCGACCTCATGGACAACAGAACAAAACATTGCTTGGTCCAGTCCCATTTTCAGGAGAGTCCATTGTTGTGGCCACTGTGTATTTTGAGCACCTCCCAACCTAGAGAGCTCATCTTCCAGCAATATACCAGACAATCTTCTGTTGCGGTCCTTAGGGTTTTCATTGTAGGTTGCCAGGTCTTTCTTCCTAGTCTGTCTTAGTCTGAAAGCTCCACTGAAACCTTTCCACCATGGGTGACCTTGCTGGTATTTGAAATACCAGTGGCATAGCTTCCAGCATCATAGCAATACTCAAGTAACCATAGTACAACAAACTGACTGATGGGTGGTGGATTTTATGCATAGAGTATTTTAATTTGAACTCTACTTTTGTTCTTTAGCTTATGCTTGTCTTTCTTTTTCTTACTTTTTTATCAAGAACTGACATTTTTCAACTGATATTTTTCTAAAATAACATTGCAAATGATAAGTGATTGTGATGAAATGAAGTGATGATAAGCACTGTTACCTCTGCCCACTAGTCCCCGCAGGCTCCCTTGGCCTTGGCACTTCCCTGCCAAGCTCTGCTGCCCCACCAAGAAACCTGGTGTCTGTCACTGTTTAGGTGAGAAAGTCCCCTAGGCCACAAGTGTAAACACTCTGCTGGGCAAACAGTCAGCTTTATAAGAAAACAGGGTCTGGGGGGAGGAGATCATTGCAGCCCCAGTTTCCTTTCTTAGCTTAATAGGCACCTGTGCTCAGTCTCAGTACAGCCATCTGGGTGGATTAAACTATTTGTGCTCAGCTACAAACCTAAAGGTTGGCAGTTTGAATCCACCCAGCCGTGCCACAGAAGGAAGACTTGGTGATCTACTTCTGCAAAGATTACAGCCAAGAAAACCCTATGGAGCAGTTCTACTCTGTAACACATGGGGTCACCATGAGTCGGATTCCACTCAATGGGAGTGGGTTTTTTTTTTTTTTTTTTGGGGGGGGGTACTCAGTAAGCTGTGGACAAGATGACCTATTTCCTTCTTAGAATTTTCATCCATCAAACATAAAATTTGTCTCTTACATGGCAATGATTATAAAGGACAAAACAATATTTGTCTAAAATGTCTGTATGTTGAGAGAAAAAACATTTAGTTAGCAAGGGATTGTCATCCTTAATGCAGGAGGTGATTCTGGATGCAGAGCACCAGCAAGCCAAGGAAAAGTCACTTTATTGATAAGCATCAACAGATGGGGCACTGCTAATAATGAAAATGACCCTGGCAGCCTGGCTGCGATTGAATTTACCCAAAGCAGGGAAACTGCTTTCCTCTCCTCATGTCACCCATTGTTATACTGCTCACAGCATGTTCCGGAGTCCCAGAGAACTGTGGGAAAATGAACGGAGGGAGCTCCATAGTCGTCCCACCTTCGCCAAGAGCAGACCCTATGGTGACCATATTCTTACGTCTAGCCCAGAAAGGCGCACTGAAAGCACTCTAATGGAGAAAACTATTTATTTTTAGCTGTTTATTTAAGCACAGGAGGGTTCCTGATGGAGCCGTCAGACCTTGCTCATTGGCTAATAGTTTAATTAGGCCCATCTGGAGGAGGCTGTGGTGAGAACCGGCCCCACTCTGATACTGGCAGAGAGGTAATTTGTCATTCTGTGCCCCAGTGACTGGCACACTACCGTCTCTAAAGCCACGCGGAAGCTCAGCCATCTGTCTCAGAGGAGAATAGCTCAATGCCATTTTATTTTATTTCTGAAATTTTTATTTATGTATGTATTTTTATTGTGCTTTAGGTGAACGTTTACACAGCAAATTAGTTTCTCATTAAACAATAAATACACATATTGTTTTGTGACATTGGTCGCCAACCCCATGACGTGTCAACACTCTCGCTTTCTCGACCTTGGGTTTCCTATTTCCATTCATCCAGCTTTCCTGTCCCCTCATGCCTTCTCGTCCTTGCCCCAGGCTGGTGTGCCCATTTAGTCTCATATACACGGTTAAACTACATGTGTTATTGTTTGTTTTTATAGGCCTGTCTAATCTTTGACTGAAGGTCGAACCTCAGGAGTAAGGTCAGTACTGAGTTAAAAGGGTGTCCGGGGGCCATACTCTCGGGGTTTCTCCAGTCTCTGTCAGGCCAGTAAGTCTGGTCTTTTTTGTGAGTTAGAATTTTGTTCTACATTTTTCTCCAGCTCTATCTGGGACCCTCTATTGTGATCCCTGTCATTGCAGTTCATGGTTGTAGCAGGGCACTATATAGTTGTGCTAGACTCAGTCTGGTGGAGGCTGTGGTACTTGTGCTCCATTAGTTCTTTGGACTAATCTTTCCCTTGTGTCTTTGGTTTTCTTCATTCTCCCTTGCTCCACATGGGGTGGGACCGGTAGGTGTATCTTATAAGGCCACTCACAAGCTTTTAAGACCCCAGACGCTACTCACCAAAGTAAGATGTAGAACATTTTCTTTATAAATTATGTTATGTCAGTCAAGCTAGATGTCACCCAAGACTATGGTCCCTGGCCCTCAGCCCAGTAATTTGGTCCCTCAGGGAGTTTGGATGTGTCTATGAAACTTCCATGACCTTGCCTTGGTCAAGTTGTGCTGACTTCCCAAGAATTGTATACTGTCTTACCCTTTACCAAAGTTACGACTTATCTATTGTCTAGTTAGTGATTTTCCCTCCCAATGCCTCCCCTCCCTTGTAACCATCACAGGTCGTTTCTTTCTGTGTGTAAACCTTTTAAAGAGTTTTTATAATAGTGGTCTCATGCAGTATTTGTCCTTTTGTGATTGACTTATTTCACTCAGCAAAATCAACACCATCTGAAGCATTTGTGTTGTTCACATTGGCACCCAAAACTCATTGCCATTGAGTCGATTCCAACATATAGCGACCCTACTGGACAGAGTAGAGCTCTCCCATAGAGTTTCCAAGGCTGTAAATCTTTATGGAAGCAGACCGCCATATCTTTCTCCTCTGGATCAGCTGGTGGGTTTGAACTGCTGACATTTCAGTTAGCACCTGAGCACTTTAACCACTGTGCCACCAGATCTCCTTCACCTTGGCACAGAAGGAGAAATTCTCTGATATCCTTGAGATAACATCAGCTAGAGGGAAGAGAGAGAGTTTCTGGAAGTCAAGTTAATATCGCTTTGATCAGACAATCATTACAGAGAGGCTCTCTCCCACCATGCGACAGATATAAAATTTAAATAATTACAGAGTATCAGCATTTGTTAGTGGCCTTATTACTTAAAAGAATCTCTTCCATAGCTAAAAAACCATGCATCTACTTTGAGTAGTCCTGTTTTTTTTCTATGCAACTGATGTCAGGCTTTCCTGTGCCACATCTATGATACTGCAGTGGTAAGTAGAGAATTAAAATTTCACAACATCTTTGCTTATGGTCAGGGTGGCCCATGTCCCCAGTTTAATTAAAGATAGTAAGAGACAAAACAAATGAAATCTTTTATGTGCTGATATCAAGGATTTCTGATGCAGTTAGATCAATGTCTTAAACTTTTATGTTGGAAAATACTACAAAGTCCACAAAGAAAGGACTTGGGGAAAATTTCCATCTTTATTTATTTTATTTTAGTTTTTTAAAAACCTGTGTTATGAGTCCACTTACCTGGGTGTATTTACGAGGCTGTATCTCTTACTCTTCTACTTCTTTTGTGTCCTTTTCCTTTCTCAAAACCCCTAAAGTACTTAGCTTGTCAAATATCTTATCAAAGGTTTTTTTAAAAAATTTTTTTTAACAGTCTCATAATGTGGATGCTGACTTAACTAAAAGCAAGTACCAAGAAGCTTCTATTACACGTCTAGCACTTTCTTCTTTTTTAAATGACATATACTGAGGTGCATAGCTTCTGGGGACATAGAGTTTTGTTTTTTTTTTTTCCCTCCAAAACATATAAACTTGCCGGTAAATTTCCTACTCTGTAGAGCTGTCATCTAACTCTATGCCTCATAAAAGAATGAGAGAAAAGTAATAAATATAGAAAGTTCCAAAGTAACTCTCACAATATTTATGGGGTGCACCTTCTGTGTAAACCAACATTAACAGCAAATACAACATAGTTTTAACTCTTCATTAATATTTGATATCTTACAGACCTTCAGAGAGAGTTTGTAATTAAGAAAAGGAACAATATTTGATCAACAGCCAAATTATAGTATATGGATGGAGTCAACAGCAACTTTCCAATTTATCCCTTTGGAGCGCTGGTGGCGCAGTGATTAAGAGCTTGGCTGCTAACCGAAAGGTCAGCAGTTGGAATCCACCAGCCACTCCTTGGAAACCCTATGGGACAGTTCTACTCTGTCCTATGGGGTCGCGATGAGTCAGAATTGATTCGATGGCAAGGGGTTTGCTTTGGTTTTATTGTGTGAATTGAAAAGAAATGACTCTACCTAAAATCAATAATACTTGTGTAATTATCATCCCTCGGCAAGCAACTACATAATTTGGAAAACTATCTTAGGTAATTTTATGAATAATTATGTGCAGACCACAGATTCAAGAATTTAAACAGAACTTAATAAACTATCTTATCCGACCTCAAAATATGTAATTTTAGCAATGATACAATTAAAACTTAGTAATTTCAGTAAATTAGTGGGCTATTAAGTAGAAAAGAAACTAGAAATCAATGGTCTAATCCCCTTGCCTAGTAACCTTCCTACTCCATAACACTCAGTGATAACTTCCTGCTATATCAGCACCTTCTGCATCACTCAGTATAACTTCCTGCTATATCAGCACCTTCTACATCCACTCCGTGATAACTTCCTGCTGTATAAGCACCTTCTACATCTACTCAGTGATAACTTCCTGCTGTATCAGCACCTGCTACATCCACTCAGTGATAACTTCCTGCTGTATGAGCACCTTCTACGTCACACTCAGTGGTAACTTCCTGCTATATCAGCACCTCCTATATCACACTCAGTGATAACTTCCTAATGTATCAGCAGCTTCTACATCACACTCAGGCCAGTTTCCAGAAGTGCATCCCAGTCAAATCAGAACAAGCACTTCTGAATCATTCTAGTATTATACTCTAGTTTATAAGATTATTTCTTGCAAATTAATCAACAAAGGAGAATTCCTTCTATGGGCCTAGAAATTTGAGCCAGCTGTATCTTGTGCAAAGAAGCACTGCTAGCTGTAAAAAGAAATATAAACAGTACAAGTGGACACATGTTAAATGACAAATAAGAGCAGAGTCGATAGAAGGGAGAAATTATTGTACATTAGAATGGTTAGTTTGCATCCAACTGACCATTCTAATGTACAATAATTTCTCAAGTCAAACATACCTGCAATCATTTGGTTGGCACAGAACCAGACAACATTCCACTTAGTCACACGTAAGGTCACCGTGAGTTGGAGCTGACTCGATGGCAACTAACAACAACGACAGAGTGGACAGAAAAGATTTAAATACTGTGTAACTTAAGCTGAATGCTAAAGGGTGGGAGAAGTACATAGATGAGCATAGACATGACCATTCCTGTGGAAAACCCACTGCTGAATATAGTATATTAACAGTTGCATTGGACTTTGAGAAATCTGTAAGTGGTACCAAGTTATTGCATGATCCCAAACCAAATACATTATTGGGACATTTCAAAGGATGTACGAAAAAGGCCATTTCTCTTGATTTGTTCCGTACAAGCAAATTCAATTGATCCAATCAAAGACGATTTGAAAGGTTCAAGTCATTGTAGTTGAGTATATAATTTAGTAGTTGTGTATCCTATGTGCTTTATTTACACTCTCTAAGCATCATCTGAGTATCTCCTGTCTCAAGATTGTTGTATAAAATACGATAATATAGTTTGCAATATCTTCTATAAGTGTGAACTACTGAGAGGCAGCCCAGTCTAGTTGTTAAGAGATCAAATGCCACCAGTTACTAGCTGTCTGGAGTCCCTGGGTGGCACAGCCAGTTAAGCACTCAACTACTAGTTCAAAGGTTCATGGTTGAACCCATCCAGAGGTGCCTCCGAAGACGGACCTGGCAACTCTCTTCTGAAAGGTCACAGCCTTGAAAACCCTACAGAGCAGTTTTACCCTGCACGCATGTGGTAGCCATGAGTTGGAATCCACTTGACAACAGCTAACAACAACAACTAACTGTCTGATATTGCACAAGTTATTTAAGCCCCCTGAGCCTCAGTTTCCTCTGTAAAATTAGGCTCATAATAGTGTCCATCGCACAAGTTGTTATAACTGTGCAGTCCAATGCATAGAATATGCTTTCTATCATACTGGTATACAATAAGTGCTCAATAAATGTTAGCACATTCGCTACTAAGATATTAGTATCACTGTTACTAGATTTTGTTAGTCATTATAACTATAGATTTATCTTTTCCCCTTTTGAATATGCTTTAAAAATAGAAAGTCAATTGAAACAGCATCAGAGGATGACTGTGAACAAATGTTCCCATGAGGGCCAAAATCTTCTGATTGAAGACAAATACTGACTGATTCTTAGGTACACATTTATTTTGTAAGTTAGTAAATCTTGGGAGAATGCAAGACGTTTCTAAGCATAATGTAGTTTATTTTGTAAAACTGTGGAAGTAATAGGGGAAAAAGCCAAACAAATATTTACTAGAAAATATACTTTAAAAATAAACTTTTCAGCTATTTCTAACTTGTCTTTAGACCAATCTGAATTAATTTCCTTTATGAAGAGTCCTGGAGATGCCTGAGGCACAGCTTGAAAAATAAGATGTGCTGTGCTCCTGTACTGTCTCCATGAGCTGCGAGTTGAGGAAAGTTGCTTTGGGCCTGATTGTATGTGAAAGAGCTAGAGAAAAATACTACTTTGAAGAGAGTGTTTCTGTGGAAAAGGAATTATTTTAGGAAGCAAAGGAGAGAGTCTAGGAAAGATACTATATAAAAAACTATAAAAATCATGTAATAGTTTTTGGAAGATGAAAAGGCCAGAGAAATGTTACACTTTGTTTAAAAAAAAATGAAAGCAGAAACTTAAAAATATATATACTTTATTGTTTCAGGTGAAAGTTTACACAGCAAATTAGGTTCGCATTTAGCAATTTTTATACAAATTGTTCCATGACATTGGTTACATTTTTCATAATGTGTCAACATTCTCATTACCATTCTTTTATGTTTCCATTTATCTAGCTTCCCTGTCCCTTCTTACCTTCTCATCTTTTTTGGGGGGTAAACGTTGACAGTTTGGTCTCATATAGTTGATTATTTAAGGGAGCACAGTACTCATGAGTGATATTATTCATTTTATTAGCCAATCTATTATTTGGATGAATGGTGACCACCGGGAGTGGCTTCAGTTCAAAGTTCAAAGGGTATCTTAGGGCATATAGTCTCGGAGGGCTCTAGTCTCTATAAGTCCAGTAAGTCTGGAATTTGAGTTTGTTCTACATTTTTCTCCCTTTCTATCTGGGACCTTCTATTGTGTTCCTGGTCAGAATGGTATGTAATGTTACCCGGCACCATCTACTTCTTCTGATCTCAGGCTAGATGAGGCTGTAGTTCATGTGGACTGTTAGTCCTATGGACTAGTTTCTTCTTTGAGTTTTTGGTTTCCTTCATTCTTTTTTGTTCCAGAGAAATAAAAACAAAAACAAAAACAAAATTTTTGTCGTCGAATCAATTCCAACTCATAGCAACCCTATAGGACAGGATAAAACTGCCCCACAGGGTTTCCAAGGCTGTAATCTTTACCAAAGCTGACTGCCACATCTTTCTCCCATGAAGTGGCTGGTAGGCTCAAACTGCTGACCTTTTGGTTAGCAGCCAAGCACTTAACCACTGCACTACCAGGGCTCCTTCCAGATGAGTAGAGATCAATAGTTGTATATTAGATGGCTGCTCAAAAGCTTTTAAGACCCCAGAAGCTATTCACCAAACTTGGATGTAGAACGTTATCTTTATGAACTATGTTATACCAATGGACTGAATTGTCCGACGAGACTTTTGTCCTAAGCTTTCAAACCCAGTAAACCAATCCTGCGAGGTGTTTGGTTATGTCTAGGAAGTATCCATAACTGTGCCTCCTATGTAAGCAGAAGCTTGTTAAAAGCTGTGGAAAAAAAAAGTTTTGGCAATTGCCTAAGATTTCTGCTAACATATCTATATACCTTTAAACCCCAGTCATGTTTGATTCCCTTAAATTATTCCTCTCAGAGAAGACATGTACACGAGTATTTAGGCTTTCTTGCATCAGTTTAATGATATTTCAGGCTTATAAATTACAGCTTCCAGTTCTGGATACATCCTAAATAAATAAAATTATATATATATACTGAATTCAGTATATTTTATATATATATATATTGAATTGTATATATATATATAGTATGTGGCCAATGGTAGATGAAATTACAGCTAAAGGAAATTAGCAGCTTATGCCATCTTGCAATTCTTTGCTATAAAGTTTCTACAAAGAACTCTATCTAACACACTTTGTTCTTTCTACTGTTCCTGAAAAATGCATTGAAATGAAAAAGCCTCAAACTATTCATTTATCTTGGTAAGGGTCTCTAGAGTTATTTATCTTTTTTTAATTATGCCTCAAAAGAAACATGGAGTTGTAATAAATAACATCAGCAGTGACAGTGGAAATCGTATGAGTGTTAACATGATGTGCAGTTTTCTCGTCTGGATTTTAACCTCCATAAAATTGTGGGTCCTTTCCATTCCTCTGTCATCCTCCATCATTTGAGAGCTGTACAACTGCTGTATTTCTAGAATCAAGGGGAATGTGGCTGCTTGCTCTTAAAAGGTGCACCAGCAATGGCTGAATTCCATTGGCAGGCTGCGTGCACTATTACTAATTTTGCATCCAATATACACAGCAGTCATACCTCAGCATATCTAAAATGCATTTCTTCCTCTGGAGTCTTTACTGAGTTTATCAGCACTTAAAATAATGCATTATGATTCCCTGTTCCAAAACATTCCAAAACCAAAAGCCAAACCCATTGCCTTTGAGTTGAGTCTGATTCCTAGTGACCCTATAGGACAGAGTAGAACTGCTCTATAGGGTTTCCTAGCGTATAATCTTTATGGAAACAGATTGCCACATCGTTTTCCCATGGAGTAGGTTCAAACCACTGACCTTTGGGTTAGCAGCCAAGCATTTAACCACTGTGCCATCAGGGCACTTCCAATACATTGAAACAAATTAAAAGGAAGTGGAGGGGGAACAGTCAACTGGGAGTATTGCACTGGCATAGAGTAGAGAATTTAGAAATGGAAAAGACTGTTGCAAGTTAGAATTTGAGGGAATCGATTAAACTCCAAGAATCAAAGGCTATTTCCAGCACCTTTGATTTCAGAGGTCTGCTCCAATCTGATGGGAAGATATGTGTTTTGCTGTTGATGAATTCAAAATAACGATTTTATGCAGTCACATTGGCAGCAACGTGCAAGCTCATCATGTAGCCAAGCCTGGCAGCTACATCATCAGTCTCAAAACCAAGCACCCTTTCTCAATACCAATTAACATTTGAAAATCATTAGGATCTTTTTCTCTAAATGTTGAATATTCTGTCTTCTTATATTAAGAGACATATCCATTATTTGTGGATTAAAATAATATATAAAACATGTACGGGGAATTCCAGGACTAAATAATGTGCCTCAAGAGACACCCAGTCTAAGCAGAGGGAAGAGCATATTTTGAAGGCCTGTGGATGTGGTCAGCCTGGTGTATCTGAAGAAGCCCAATATGGCCAAATTGGCAAAAGTGATGGAAAATGGATGCAAATTGAGGCTGTGTATGTAAGATCTGTAATTTGCAAAGCATGTAGGCCATGTTAAGAGTTTTGAATTTATTCTAATGGAACTCTCTGAAGGGCTTTAAGCTAACCCTGTTGTTGGTTGTCGTGGAGTTGGCTCCCACTCATGGCAACTTTTAGTATATCAGAACAAAACGTTGTCCAGTTCTGCACTATCTTCATGACCATTGATATGCTGAAGTCCATTTTTGAGGACACTGTGTACTTTGAGTGCCTTCCAACCTAGGGAGCACGTCTTCCAGCTCGTATTGGACAATATTCTTTTGTCATCCATAGGGTTTTTTTTTTTTGCTAATTTTCAGAAGGAGATCATCAGGCCTTTCTTCCTAGTCTGTCTTAGTCTGGAAGCTCCGTTAAAACCTGTCCACCATGGTCGACCCTGCTGGTATTTGAAATACCAGTGGCATAGTTTCCAGCATCATAGCAACATGCAAGCCACCACGATGCAACAAACTGACAGACAGATGGTGATAGCTAACCTTAGCTAACACTTATTCATCCTTACAGAGTCAGCATAAATATCACTTCCTCTAGGTGGCTTTCCCTGACATCCCTGAATACAATTAGGTGCCTTGGGTATATTTCCCCGTGACAGCCTTCTTAATACTTCTCATTGTTATAATTGTTTAATATCTGTATGTCATTCCTGCTTGACAGTAAGAGATGGTGTCTGCCCTCACAGTCTCATTAAGTATGTTTTGACAGACTGATTGAAGTTATGAATGAATAAACCTTGATAGATGAAGAAGAGGGTGAGGAATGGGGAAAAGACATTCAAGCAAAAAGAAAGAGATCGGGGCAGTGGCACGAGAGCACAAAAATGAATGATATTGAGGAGAGAGAGTATTTTATTATTGTTTATTACTGAGGACGAAAATGGAGATAAAAATGGAAGGCTATGAGAGTAGAAGGCAGGCAAGAGTTAGGTTACAGGCCTACCAAAGAGCTTGGTTAGAAGTGATGGGGAGTCTCTACTGGGTCTATGAACTGGTTAGTATACATTTACATAAGTCACTGGTTTAGTTTTTAGCTGTTTGTCTGACAAATTTGTTAGACCAGGTTAGGAAGTTGTTATAATTTGATGTGGTCTTTAGGTATATGCTATCGTCTTACTAATTTCAAGGGCTTTTAACTGCAAAGAGATTGTGTTGGTAATATGCACCATCTGCTTCTACCTAATGGCAGTTTGCAGAACTGCCTGAAGGGGCCAGTAACAGTTCTGCCAGATTGTGCATTTCTCACAGTTCTGTCAGTCCACTTGCTTCTCTGACCTAAGTCCATCCAAGGGACGTAGTAAGACACTATCTGTTGGCTCAGCCCCACTTGAAACTTAAGAACCCATCCAATCAGCTGTAACATATCAAGGCATAGGTAAAATGCCCACTGATTTAGCATTGACTCAGTCCTACTACTGGTCACTCTTTGATTTCAGGGTCTTCAGTTCTCAGAAGCTTGGTTCCTGCTTCATCGCCAGTGTCCCCCATGAGAGGGGCCACTTTCTTCAACTTCCCAGGACCTGCTGGCAGTCCCCTGTACAGCCAGTTCTCCGTGGATCAGAACTTTTGACAAATATGTTTCTTTTACATCCACTAACTGCTTGAAGATTTCTGTTTGACTGGACACCCAGCATCCTATACTCTCCTTCAGCTTTTTTATGTGAGTTTGTATATCTATTCTGCCACCCATCTGTCAGTTTGTTGTACTGTGGTGGCTTGCATGTTGCTATGATGCTGTAAACTATGCCACTGATGTTACAAATACCAGCAGAGTTACCCATGTGGACAGGATTTAGTAGAGCTTGCAGACTAAGATAGAGTAGGAAGAAAGGCCTAGCAATCTACTTCTATAAAGCAGCCAATGAAAACTTTATGTATTACAACAGAAAATTGTCTGACAAGCTTCCTTTGGACATATCATCAGGAGGAATCAATTGCTGGAGGAGGACATCATATTTGGTGAGGTAGAAGGCCGATGAGGGTGAGGGAGACCCTCGGTGAGATGGGTCAGCACAAGAGCCAACACAATAGACTCAAACATGCTGGCAATTGTGAGGATGGTGCAGGCCTGGGCAACATTTTGTTCTGTTGTTTGTAAGGTCATGATGAATCGAAGTCCACTGGACAGCAGCTAACACAACACTATAGATGTTATGTGCATATTTTGAAAGTGCTTATGAAAATTAACATTTTAAAAATCACTCTTGAAGAATTGCTAGACATCGTGGTTTTGAGTGAATTCTTATAACATAAATTTAAACTTTAATGAAACCAAATTAAAAACAAAAACAAAAACCCAAACCTCAAAAAAAGGAGTTTGGTGCCATGCAATCTACCACCTTATCAGAAAAGTCATTTAAAAGGCTTCATAGCCTTTGGAAAATTCTGAGACCTATCAGTGGCAGGAAACTCTACAGAGCTCCTCTTGTGCAGACAAGAAAAATTGCATTCATACCACGATCATCATTGACTGTCCAGGTCGTGCTGGTGGCTGGCAAGAAAAGACAAAGCTCCTGTGACAGCTATTGGAACAGCCTGCACAATTCTCTGTCACTGACTGCAATAACCCACATCACCACCAGTGTGTGAATGTTTTGCTTTTTTTAAAAAGGAAACGCTTGTGCATTCCCACTCCTTTGTCCTTCTCCTTCTCTTTGCTCCCCAACCAAGTCTTGATAGGAAAGCGAGGTGATAGATGTAGGTAGCTAAAAATAGTTTGTCTTGCATGTAACATACAAGCAAATGAATAATTTTCTCCTGTAAGCAAGATGCCCGGGGACAGGGAGAGCTTGGCAGTGGCAGCAAAGGGACGTTGATGGAGTGCTGCTCCCAGCACAGTAAATCAGGGGTGGCATAGCTTGGCACACTTGCAAATGCTGCTGCAGCCTGGAGGAACAAAATACAAAAGCCCTGGAGAAATATTTCCTGCATTTAAAAATTATACTTGAGCTCTTTGTGGTTGACACAGGGAATTTGATCATTTGTCCTCAGCCCGTGTAAATGGCATAATGAATGTCACTTCTCCCTGCATTAGCTGTTGCCACTGCTGCTTTCGAGATAACTTGGAGTCTTTATTGATCCTGAGCCCAGGGCAGCTGGGAGAGCTTCACGTGTGTGTAATCGCGTGGGGCTGAGTGCGGTTCAGTGACGGAACCCTTGGTAATGAAGCACAGGCAGAGAGGACCACGGCTGCCTTTGGTTCACATTACTGACATAGTGGAGCATCCAGTACTAGGCGGGAGAGTTTTCACCCGAGCAGTGGAGTCTGTCAGTCACGCTGTCACTTGCATTCCCTAAGTTCCAAATCATTCTTAGAATTGTGCTTAGAGATTTGGGGTCGGATATGGGCCAAGAAAGCAAATTAGCTAGAGCGCCTCTATTGAGCTCCAATTGGCAAATTTTAGTATTGAATGACAGGGCTACAAAGAACCTTGTTGTTGTTGCTAGCTGGTATCCAGTCAGCCCCTGACTCATGCAAAGTCCATGCACAACTGAACAAAGCACTGCCAGGTCCTGTGCCATCCTCATGATCAGTTAGGGATCAGACCTTGGTGATTCACAGGATTTTCATTGGCTGGTTTTCAGAAGCAGATCACCAGGCCTTTTTTCCTAGTCACTCTGGAAGCTCTGCTGATAGCTGTTCAGCTTCATAGCAACACACCAGCCTCCACTTACAGACATTGGCTGGGAGTTGAACCCGGGTCTCCCACAATGGCAGCGAGAGTTCTACCACTGAACCACCACTGCCTCACAAGGGAACTTAGAGAGCTCATCCTGCAGCATTCCGTCCTTATATGATCAGAAAGCAAGACGCAGAGAGGCCAGTGGAGTTGTCCTTTGTGATGTGAGTGATTCTAGTAGAAGCCGGACTTCCAGGTGGCTTGTCTTTCTTGTGTTTGAAGATATCACATGGTCTCCCTTCTGTACCCTCGCCGTACCAATGGTACTTCCCGACCTTTTGTTAAGCTGAAATCCCTTTTTGGGGGAAATAAAAGAATAAGGTAATCCAAGCCCCCCAATTGTGAGCCACCCTTCAGGTGACCCGGTCCTTGGAATGACCTGGTGCTTTCTAGTCTGGAAAAATTTAACATATCAAGTTTGACAGACAACTGATGCACTTGACGCGACAGAGAACGTGAGACAAAAATAGAGTAATTGACCTTCAATCTCCAGATGGCGAAGTTTATGGTGCAAAGGCTTTGTGTTAAACATCTACACTAGGGAGACTTCAGTGCTTCCATTCAAAAAGTAATTCATATCCTGTATGTAAGAATTTGTTTTGCTCTGTGCAGTAGCTTTATTTCAGACACATGTTTTGTTTATGCTGTAGCACATTTGATAAGGCAGACATGTTAGAGTTTGGCTGAGCTGAATTTGAGATTCTAGTTCTGCCATTTCGCAGCTCTATGGCCTCACTGCAGCTATACCTGAGTTTCCTCTCCTGTAAAATGGAGAAAACAGTTCCAGTAAATTGGGAGGATTACATGAGATAATACATACAAGCCTCCTAGAACTGTGCTTGCACAAACAGATAATCAATAAATACAGACTATTATTACTGCCAACTTATTACTAATTAAATGAGTGGAGGGGCCAAGTATGATAGCATTTTCCTAGATTTAGATAAATTGGTGTTGGAGCTGATCTGTCTCTAAATTTCTTCCATAGAGTTTCCAATGAAGGGATTAAGGGTATGCGTGCATGTGCGTGTCTATGGGGGATGTCCTTGAATTAATCTGATATTTTGAAAACCCTGAGAGAACCTGTATTTATTGGTAGAAGGCTAAATAGGCTAACTCTAATAGCTATTTTTCCCTCTTGATTTTGTTTATTCTATATAAATTATATTAATGCAGTAGACTTTTTTCTGATCAAATTTTCTAATTGGCAATAATATTATTTGAGAGATGAAAATGGGGAAATACCTAATTATATAAATACTTAATACACAAATTTACCAAAATGTACATGAGGCTGCCTTTATCCATTGACCATGAAACTGAAGAAAGGACTGCATTCTTTTATTCGGGGCCAGATTCAGTGGTTTTAAGAGGATCTGAAGTTAAAAAATATGGGTTGATTTTTCATTCAACAAATAATTATTGAGCACCTACCATGTGCCAAGCATTGCTTCAAGTGTTTTTCAAATAATATAGACAAAATCCTTTTGGAGCATATGATCTAATGTGAATTCTGATTTTGATTTCAAACACTTTGGACCAAATTCTCAAAAGGAATCATTAGTGACATAATAAGACATTTTGGTTGCAAAATCAAACAACAAAACATAATAAATGTGAAATTATTTATATTGAGGTGAAGTGTGTAACGATTTATAGCCATCTGGAACAGAATTAAAACAAAAAGCTTTATAGCAAAATAATCTTACAAACTGATTTAGGGAAACAGAATAATAGCAAGAGTAATGTAGAACAAAATTCAAACTCATAAAAAAAGACCACACTTACTGGTCTGACAGCGATTGGAGAAACCCTGAGAGTATGGTCATCGGACACCCTTTTAACTAAGTACTGAAGTCACTCCTGAGGTTCACCCTTCAGCCAAAGATTAGACAGGCCAATAAAACAAAACAAGACTAAATGGGCACACCAGCCCAGGGGCAAGGATGAGAAGGCAGGAGGGGACCGGAAAGCTGGTTACAGGGAACTCAAGGTCGAGAAGGGGAGAATGTTGACATGTCGTGAGGTTGGCAACCAATGTCACAAAACAATATGTGTATTAATTTGTTTAATGAGAAACTAATTTGCTCTGTAAACTTTCACCTAAAGCACAATTTAAAAAAAGAAAAGAAAAAAAAGTTACCCATTACCCTCGAGTCGATTTCAACTCATAGTGACCCTATAGGACAGAGTAGAACTGCCTCATGGGGTTTCCAAGGAGCAGCCGGTGGATTACAGCTGCTGAACTTTTGGTTAGCAGCCCAAACTCTTAACCACTGTGCCAAACTTTCACCTAAAGCACAATTTAAAAAAAAATTAGTTGTCTAATAAATTCACAGGAAACTTAAGATGTAATAGGCCCAGAATTTTCCCTGGCACTACTTTTCACAAAACAAAGATTTCATGTGTTATCAGTTCACTGCCCTCTTCTGAAACGTGTGCTTCCTCAGTGTGAATAAAATGTGACTTTTGTTGCCCTTTTAGTTGTAGATGATTTTCAGTTTAAAACCCCAATAGCTTCTATGTTCTAGACAATAAGTAGAAACATTGTCTGTGCTTTAAAAAAAAAAAAAATGTTGTAGATTAAACAATAGCCTATGCAATTGTAAGAACTGATATTGGATTGTTCACATCATTAGTTTATATGAAATTACAATTAGGCAACTGAACTCCATTACACTATGTTAGCAAGTGGAAAGTCAAAGTGTGAACACCCTTATTTTATAGTGTTGTTTTGATTAAAATTTATCTGCTTTTATAACTCTTTTGGAGATATTTCATTCCTTGTTGATTTAATTGCCCGAAGATTATTTTACTGAATTATTTTATATCAGGTGGTAAGTAACATAAAGAATTGTAACATTGACAACTTATGGCTGCTATATTAAATACATATTGTTTTCTTTGAATATATATTTGTGTCTTATTGAAATTTTTCTTGTATTTAGCTAATCTTAATTTCTCTTTTAGTTAGGGTAACTAAGCATGAAGACAGAAACAATTACTAGTTTTTCCTAGACACTAAACTTTTTCTGTGTTTGTAGTATACATTAACTTCAGACAAGAATAAATTTTTGGAATCTTGCTATTTTTGCCAGGTAAGCATAAAGGGCAGCTTCTGCTCTTATGGTGTGAGCTCTTTTCACTATACTGTCACACTTGGAAATTTCTTCTTATAGCCCTTACTTCCTGTTACTATAATTCATTATCTACCATTAAATCCCATTGCCATGGAGTCAATTCCAACTCATAGTGACCCTGTAGGACAAAGTAGAACTGCCCCATAGGGTTTCCAAGGCTGTAATCTTTACCAAAGCTGATGGTCACATCTTTCTCCCACATAGCAGCTGGTGAGTTCGAACTGCCAACCTTTTGGTTAGTAGCTGAGTGCTTTAACCTTTGCGAGATGAAGATTTCTTCGTCTACCTCTACTCTCCTTTAAAAAAGTGATTTTTTCCTAATATACTTTTCAACTGACATACAAAAGAAGAAAGCATTTCTTTTTACAGTTTAATAGTATTTCAGAGGGCCTCCCGTAAAAATATTTATCTATACATATTTAAGTCTGTGTCTATATACATATACATATCACCTAGCCATATAAATCTCCCACACAATAACAGGATTCACTTTAGGATGACCCTTTATCTTTGATAAGCTTGAGATGTTTGGCTCAACTTACACCTTTAGTTTAGTGCATCCACCATGTTTTATTGTTTCTCAACTGTATTTTCTTCATATTTCAAGTCAAAATGTAAATGAGACCCTTAAGGAACTTTTATAGGTAGAACTGTGTTTTGCTCATTTGTCACTTTTCACTCCCTTTCTTTTAAATATCACTAATGATTATTATGGGGCCCTGGTGGCATAGTGGTTTAGAGCTCAGCTGCTAACCAAAAGGTCAGCAGTTCGAATTCACCAGCTGCTTCTTGGAAACACTATGAGACAGTCCTATTCTGTCCTATGGGGTCACTATGAGTCAGAATTGACTCAGTGGAAACAGGTTTGTTTTTGGAAATGACTATTATACTGAAAAGAGAAAAGTAATATTCTACCACCCCCTCCAGCTTTTCCCCATTAAAGAACTGAGCATTTAGAAGGAGAGCACTTAAATTTAAGCTCCTCTATCCAAGGAGTAAGACCATGATTATCAAAAGTAAAGAGACAAATAAGCAGAATTTATAGAATGGTACAATTTCTAACCAACTGCCTAGATAGAATAGATTTCCTTAAAAGAAATAGGAAACTCACTTGGGAGGTAGTGAGTTCCTCATCACTAGAGGTATTTAAGCAAAGCTAACATGACCTCGTCATGAGTCAGAATTGACTTGACAGCAACTGGTTTGGTTTGTTGGTTTTTTTAACATGACCTCTTAGCTGACAGCATCCGAACATTTAGTGAGCAGTGGGGTTAAAACAAACTTATGATCCTTCCAACTCTGACATTCCATGATGGTCTGAAGTTTACTCTGAGGTGGAGTTGCACTGAAGTCTGTCCTCTGTTACAAGGTTAACTCTGTGGATTTGAGATTGTATCTTAGCCTCTTTTAATGTTTTATAATAATGGGGGCGTTGGTAGAAGATGGAGCCCTGGTGGCACCGTAGTTAAGAGTTACAGCTGCTAACCAAAAGGTCCGCAGTTCAAATCCACCAGCTGCTCCTTGGGAACCCCATGGGGCAGTTCTACTCTGTCCTATAGGTTTGCTATGAGTCAGAATCGACTTGACGGCAACGGGTTTGATTTTCGGGTTTTTGGTAGAAGACAGATATGGTATCAAGAGCTTCCTTTTGCTCGTATGTAACATACTTCCTCATTATGCTGCTCTTGAATGGTCCAAGGGGATTGGAAGAAAAAACTGATAAAAAGATTAGCCATAACCCAAAGCTGAAGGGATAAAGCCCTCTGGGACATTCCTGAAAGCCATGGAGACTTCTCCAGCCACCATATGACTACAGAACAAACTGTGAGCTCTGGGCTGTTAAGAGAACAGTGTGCTTTGCCAAATGATCAAGCCCCAAGGAATGGCATTGCTTGGAAGAAGGAAGGGACAATAGCTCCCTAACACTCTTCTAAAATTCTCTGACACTATCGTTGCTACCCCAGTTGCAAAAACCCCTTGATGGTAATAAAGTCTAATGACTCTGATATTCCAAAACCAAGAAATTCACTGAGACACTTCCTTCTCAATTGGCAAACTGTGTTACCTTGGGTAAGTTGGCTAAGTTCTCTCTGCCTCAGTTAAAAAAGGGGGGAGGGGGTAACATCACCTGCAAAGTTGATGTAAGAATTGAAAATAATATGTGAGCTCCTAGCACAATGTATAACATCCCTCTAAAACCAAACCAAACCCGTTGCCATCAAGTTGATTCTGACTCATAGCAACCCTATAGGACAGAGTAGAACTGCCCCATAGGGTTTCCACATCTTTCTCCTGCAGAGCAGCTGTTAAGTTTGAACCGCTGGCCTTTCGATTAGCAGCCAAGAGCTTAAACACTGCACCATCAGGGCTCCTATAAGGTTCCTAGGTGGTGCAACTGTTTATACTCTACTGCTAACCTAGAAGTTGGCAGTTTGAACCCACTCAGCAGTGCCGTGGCAGAAAAGGTCTGGACATCTGCTTCTGTAACACACGGGGTTGCCATGAGTCAGAATCAGCTCAATGACAACTAACAACAGCAGCAGCACAATGTATTAAGCAAATGCTGTTGTTGTTAGTTGCCATCAAGTTGGTTCTGACTCATGGTGTATAACAGGATGAAAGATTGCCTGGTCCTGTGCCATCTTCTTGATCATTGGTATGTTTGAGTCCATTGTTGTGGCCACTGTGTATTTTGAGTGCCTTCCAATCTACAGAACTCATCTTCCAGCACTATATCAGACAATATTCTATAGTGATCCATAAGGTTTTCATTGGCTGATTCTCAGAAGCAGATCATCAGGTCCTTCTTCCTAGTTGGTCTTAGTCTGGAAACTGCTAAAACCTGTCCACCGTGGTGACTTGCTGGTATTTGAAAGACTGGAGGCATAGCTTCCAGCATCACAGCAACACAGAAGCCGCCACAGTAAGGACAAACTGACAGACGGGTGGTAGACTAAGCAAATAGAAGGTACTTACTAATTGGCAACTTTTCCTTTTTTCCTGACTTAATCTAGATCTGACTGCATTGTCTCTTAGACTGTGAGTCAACAGCAAAGCCCTACTCCTGGGCTTGAGAGTGATCGAGTGAATTGGCTTGATCTGGTACCATTACTGATTAGATGTATGACCTTAAACAAATTAATTCAAAGTCTCAATTTCTTCATCTGCAAAATGATGATGATAAAATTATCTGCCTCACAGGGTTGTTGTAAGAAACAATATAGTGCATGTAAGGCACAGAGAACATTGTTTGTACATAGTCAGTGCTCAATAAATGTTAACTTGAAATATACATCCATTGTTATAATTGGGCTGGAGCTGGGGGGCGGGGAACTAATGCAAGTGGAACAATAGACTGAGGTGTTATAAGGTCTCAATTGAGTCAAACTGCTTAAGAAAATGTATCTTTAGCTACATTCGTTATAGTTTCTACAAATGCCATTTTTATATTAATGCTACAAGATTTATTTTACATCAACTTACTCAAATATATGTACTTTTGGCATTTAAATTAACTTCTTGTCCCAAATTCTAAATGGGGAAATATTTCATCGTTTTTCAAACAATCAAGGCTCATTGTTAATTCAAAAGTTAATGACATTTTCGAGGCCATTTCCATATATTGAAGTGCAATATCTACATCTGTCGTCTGTCTCTCCTGGAATGATTAAAAGTTGCTTCATTTATACTGGGTTGAATTTAACAAGCTAATTCAAGAAACATAATGGCAACTAATGAGAGTTGAAAAAGGAGCTTTGCATTGTTGTAAGGTTTCCTCCATGTTACAAAACCAACCACCAATTTCTTCTCATTACTGAATGTCTGTTGTCTTCTCAGTTCTCTAGGCTTTATCGGCTTGTGCAGGCACCTTCGGTTGTCCATGCTCATCTCAAAATATTTGTTGTTTGTTCAAAGCCAGGCAGTTAAGTTTGCCATTTTTATTTTGTAATCTGACATCCATGATACAAATATCTTTAGATATTTAGACAGTAAAGGCCTCATTCCATCCCACGGCAGTAAAAAAATTGTTTTGCCTTTACAAGAGAAGCTACATTGACATCTGAATTTAGTAATGAAGTAAATTATTGCGAGTAATTATTAATAAACCATGATGTGAAAATATAATTCAAGAATGATACAAATTTTAAGTTACACATTTTTTCTAGAGAGATATAATAGAAATCTTAGCAGAAGAGTAATAAGGAGAGAGGATAAGAACTTATTTTACATACTATTTTTTCTATACTTTGCCATCTTGGCTACCTGGGTCATAAAGTTCTGAGCTTATACCACACAATTCCCTCATGGTAACCTCTTCTCTTGTCTCCTGGATATTGCCACTTCTCAAGGTAAAATTCCATTAGGGCAAACATCCTGTCAAAGTGTCTATATGTTATGGAACTTTAGGCCTCTCTATTTACTGTAGATGAGGGCAGTGATGGAACCCTCACCTTCCATGCAGGATACCCTAGTTACATTTCTGGCAATGCACCTCATGCGCAATGGAGGATTCCATGTACCTATGATGCTGAACAGATTTCAGAAGATGGTCTAGGAAGAAAGGTCTAGTGATCTGCTTCTGAAAATCAGCCAGTGAAAATCCTGTGGGTCACTTCAGTCTGATCCACAACTGATCATGTGGCTAATGCAGGACCAGGCAGTATCTCCTTCCATTGTGCCTGGGGTTGCTGTGAGTCAGGGGTTCACTCAGTGGAAGCTAACAACAACAACATTTATGTAGGGGAGTCTCTGGGTGGTGCTAACAAGCTCAGCTGCTAATCAAAAGTTTGGAAGTTTCAGTCAACCCAGAGGTGCCTCAAAAGAAAGGCCTGGCAATCTACTTTTGAAAAACCAGCCAGTGAAAACCCTACGGAGCACAGTTATGTTCTGACACACATGGGGTCACCATGAGTTGCAGTCAACTCTGTGGCAACTGGTTTATTTACAGTAGCAGTGAGAATAGTCTCTTTCTCTCTCTCTCTGTTTCTCCACACTCACACACAATGCACACACACACACACACATATATGTATGCCACCATTATGTAAGTGATTTCTAAAGAACGGGGTGACTAGTGACCACAGCAAAAAAAGATTTTCATAATTCCTCAATTGGATTTGGTTTAACTTTTTATTATCAAGGAGCAAATGAGTTAGTTTATGCAAAAGTATTTGAAAGCTTTAAAACAACTCTAAAAATCTAAGTTGAGTGTAATTACTGAAGGAAAAGGCTCTTCATCACCTACTAAAGGAAAGTATATTTGTTTTTTAAGAGCGTATTTGGGTTTCCTTAGACTTGCGTTTATCACTGGTAATCAGGATTTAAGAAGCACTGTGTAATTATAGCTCTAAATCTAAGAATGCCATAATTAAAGAACGAAACTTGTGAAGAGCAATGCAAGCAGAAGTACAGTTCATGAAACTGCAACTCATCTTTCCTGCTCTGAAATAGGTAAAATATAGGATTTAAAGGATTCTTAAAAAAAAAAAGGAGCCCTGGAGGTTCAGTGGTTAAGAACTACAGCTGCTAACCAAAAGATTGGCAGTTCGAATCCACCAGCCACTACTTGGAAACCCTATGGGGCAGTTCTACTCTGTCCTATAAGGTTGCTATGAGTTGGAATCAACTCGACGGCAATGGTTTGTTTTTTGTTTTTGTTTTTTGTTAATAGAAAAAATGATTTACATCATGATTGGCAGAAAAATAAATTGCCAAGTATCTGATGTCATCTATAGCAGAGCCACTTATGTGAAAAGAAATCTCAATATTTTAAAATAAAATGGTTTATTGCAGCAGTGTCCCTATTCTATTGCGTTTGTCTGCTTCTGTTGTGTGGAGGACACCTATTTACTGGATTATACTATTAAAACAATAGTATTTCAGAAATGATGGCATCAGGACTTTTTTTTGTCAGAAAACAAAGCCCATCCCTTTAAGTGCCTATTAATAGGTAAACAAAAATAACCAAAAACAATTGACTAGAAATTTCTCTAAAAGTATATATATATATATTTTATATAAAATTATACTTAAAATAGCAGCAACGGTGCTCCAAGTAAGTACCACAGTGTCACCCTGGGGATAAGTGCGTTAGTTTTTATGTATGGACTTTGTGACATCTGTTTTAAACTGCTCAGTAGCCTTTAATTTTTTCTTTTTTCTTTCACTTCAGGTTTCTTGGCAATGCTCTGCGATAGTTCTGTTTGCTAGGTAAGAGGACTCTGTATAATTGGAGGGACTCTTTGTTAGCAACACCAGAAACGGTCCAGGGATAAAAACGAAGAGAGGTTCAGAGAAAAGCTAAAGCATAGTTTTGGGGAAAAAGAAAATGTAGAGAATATAAAAGGGACCAGAATCATGCAACATGAAACAGGGAAAAATGAAGAGTAGCCTAATAATGATTTTAAATTCTGTAAGAGAAATTTGACCAGCTGTTTTCTGTCTCCAGGGAGGAAATGGACCTAAAGTACAGGAAGTCTTTAAGCTCAGTGCAAGTATTTATTGAGGGAGAGGATTGCTCCGTGTAAGAATGGATTGGTGCAAACATGTGAAGGCTTTTTCATGGAAAGGTTTTAAAAATCAATAGGTAGAGTCATGTCTGGGTTGGGCCTTTTAAATTCAGTCCTCTCCAGGGTCAAACTTTAGGTAAAGGCTATTTGGTATGCACAGCAAGGCAATCTCAGTGATAAGGGGACCCTGCCTGGGTGGTGCAAACGGTTAATACACTCACTCAGCTACTAACTGAAAGATTGGAGGTTTGAGTCCACCCAGAGGTACCTTAAAAGAAAGGCCTGGCGATCTACTTAAGAAAAATTAGCCATTGAAAACCCCATGGAGTACAGTTCTACTCTGACATACGTGGACTTGCCGTGAATCAGAATCAACATAACTCGATGGTAACTGGTTTATCTTAGATGAAGACCCTGAAAATGCCTTATAAGTTATATATAATATACATTTGCCAAGTAAGTATTAGATAAAAGTTATTGCTGTCAGGTCCAACTCATAGTGACCCTATAGTACAGAGTAGAACTGCCCATAGAGTTTCCAAGAGACTGCCACATCTTTCTCCCGTGGTGCAGCTGGTAGGTTCCAACCACCGAACTTTTGGTTAGCAGCTGAGCGCTGAACCACTGTGCCGCCAGGGCACCCCGTAAAGATTACAGCCTTGGGAACCCTATGAGGCAGTTCTACTCTGTCCTACAGGGTTGCTATAAGTCAGACTCGACCGATGGCAGTGAGTTTTTTGTTTTTTTTTATCTGCCTATACAGTAGCATGGTCGAGTGGTCTAAGGCGCTGGATAGGTCGCTATGAGTCAGAATCCACTCAATGGCAACGAGTTAGTCTCCTATTCTGTCCTCAGCATTTTGCTCATAGTTGGACTACAAAAACTGTTTATTAAATGAACTAATAATATATGATCATTTCATCTTGAGAAGTGATTTAAATAATGAATGGAGAAGATCATTTTTAGGATAACCTATTAGAATTCTGTATATTTTTAAATCTTAACAACCATGAGTGATATAAGCAAAATACATTAGTGTATGTAAAATAAATTTAAAATTGTAAAACCCTTTAAAGTCTTTTAGTTTACATTACAATCTTTTCAATTTCACAAATATTTTAGTTAATATGTATTGAATTCTAGAGAAATGTTTAAGTGTATACCACCTTTCAAGGGTTTAAATAAAAATCGGCTTCTATAAATACAGATTGGTTTGCTTAACTGCATCCAGCTGTGACAGAAAATAGACTAGAATGAAAATAAATCAGAAAAATTAAAAAGTATTTGTTTTGTAAATAACTGCTGGTTTTATGAAAAGCTTATTAGTGCTAGTTAAAACTGTATTATTAATGAATATTTACACATTTATATTGCTTTCGGTTAACCAGTATTGGTTTTTTGGGTAATGAAATGGATTCAATTAAAGTATTTTTATTACACATACACATACTTCTTTAAAGTGTATCAACTGGAAAAATTATAAGAATATTGTATAGCTTCTGAAGTTCTCGATGTAATTTGAAATATTGTCATGAAATATAAATTAAGTGCAAAAACATTGCTGAATATATTACGACAATACTTGGCAGATTCGTTCTCAAAACACCTTTAAAACTGCAGTAATTGTAACTTGCAAACGTCACAAGAAAGCAAATCCTGTCCTTTTGTGGTTGAAAAGGTAAACTAGAAGAAACAAACCTTTTTAGCTTTGGTTCAGCTGTTTGTATATTACCTCATCTCAGGTGGTAATTGATTGGCTCTTTTTCTTAAAGGAACAGAGTGGAGAACGACAAGGTCTAAGAGATCATTTTTGCACCCTGCCTGAATTGGATACATAGGGAATTTCAGAAAAGTGTTCCTACTGTTGTTTTCTTTACCAAACAGCATCTCTCATGTGCTGTGCCTGTACCCTAATTTCAAAATAGAGCGTGCTGAAATTGTATTTTGTTGTGACAGGTTCATTTTTAGAATAGCATGTTGAGTGCACTTTCTTGTTGAAGAAATTGGTTATTGGAATCTGATCTGTAACAGGTATGCACTCATAAAAACATGTGCGCTCATAAAAACAAAACTGGTGTTGAGGAAGGAGGAGTCATACCTTTAAAGAAAATAGGTTTGACGGTGATAATAGGGGTAGGGAAGGAAGAGGGGGCAGTGAAGATAAGTCCACTAACATCATATCCATCAATGGTGGGCCCATAAATCATTAAAAAAATCTACATCTGAAACATACTCTGAGCAGGACTGCAGTTTAGAAGAATACGTACAGATTAGAGGAAGGCGTGAAGAAAGCATAGAACGGAATTGTTTTTGTGTTATTCTCTGCTGGCAATAGCCAGCCTCAGAACTTCCAGAGAAAACCATCAGAGAGACGCTTAACGCATTGAGACAGCACATTGATTGGGACACGCAGGCTTACTTGAGCTTGAAGAGGGATGTTCATTTAGGCTGTAAATAACTCAATATTGGCTAAAGGGTTAGTTGGCCATAAAGAGGTGTGATTTGCCAGGAGTCATAATCCTAAACTCCAGCCCCAGCTCTGCCATCGTGTAATCCCAGGGAAGTCACATAACCTCACATAACCATCTAAACCATCGGAGGATTGGGGAGTGGGGGAGGGTGTCATAGACCAGTCTATTTCATATACCACTTATGATGATCAAATGATAATATCTTATATGAAAGAACTTTGGAAACCACTCAGCACTACACAAATGTAAGATGGCTTGTTTGACTAACTTGGAATAAACATCTAGATAGCACTAGTTCTTGATTATCAGTAATTTGCTAAGTCTATCCTTGTCATTAAAATGCCACTTCATAGGGTTCTATACATGAATAGGAGGAGGTCTGTCTCTAACTTAGGTGCAGTAGAGTGATTATAGAGGTAACTACTATGGATTCATGTCATTTGTTGTAAGTCCTTGGCTCCAGGGTTGTAGGTCAGGTATTTCCCACCTATTCAGACTAGAAGAAGCAATGACACTTGTTCCCAGTGCTAAGGGCTAAGACTCAGCCCTACTGCCTGTTCATATGCCCAGTTGAGTTCAAAGTTAAATGCTCTTTAGTTATCCATTGTGTGTGTGTGTGTGTGTGTGTGTGTGTGTGTGTGTGTAAATGTGTGTAAACAGTTCAATGGCTCTGTATTGTTTTTCTTCATGGGATGTTTGTTATGATGATGAGCTTATCATCCAATTTAGAGTCCTCTATGGTTCTAGAGGAAACCCTTGTGGTGTAGTGGTTAAGTGCTAAGGCTGCTAACCAAGGGGTCAGCAGTTCAAATCCACCAGGCACTCCTTGGAAACTCTATGGGGCAGTTCTACACTGTCCTGTAGGGTTGCTGTGAGTCAGAATCGACTTGATGGCAACGTTTTTTTTTTTTTTTATGGCTCTAGAAGCAACTTAGATATTAGCTAAAAAATTATGTTTCTAAGATTTATAACTTTGAAAATCAGTAGCATTTCATTAAAATGTCTTTTAGTCCCCCCACTAGCACTTCATTTTTCTCTGCAAAGAATAGACACACTCTTCTGAGATAATACGGGCAGCAAGCTCTTCCCCAAGATCGCACTAACCGACGCCTTTTGGTAGTAGTTTCAGCAGAGGAAGGTGCTAATATTAATGGAGAAAATAATTGTTATTTAGAATTTCTGTAACACCCTCCTTTGCAAAATAACTACAATAATCTGATTTAATTCTCACAATTACTTTACAAATTGCCATTAAAAACTACACATTCCCCTTTATAAAGGCATACAAGCAGAGCCACGTTTTCTTAGATATGGTAGCAGGAGGAGAGTAGAAAACACTTACTTCCCTGCATCCCAATGTAGTATCATACTTTACACAAAATCTTTATAAAAGACATCAATATATCCAGATCTGTCATGTATCTGTCTATCCATCTTATCATCTATCTACCTATCTATCATCATCATCTATCATCTATTTATTAATGTTGTTTCACAGCATTTATAACTGTTGTCAAAAATTATCTATAATTTCTTAGGTTTAGAAGTTATTTCCAAAAATCCAAGAATAATGTAAGTTTTATTGTTCATTATAGTTTAATCAATTGCCATTGAGTTGATTCCAATTCATGGGGACCGCATGTGTGCAGAGTAGAGCTGCTCCATAGGGTTTTCAATGGCTGTGAACTTTCAGAAGCAAATCTCCAGGCCTGTCTTCCGAAGCGCCTCAGGATGGGTTCAAACTGCCAACCTTTTGACTAGTAGTCGAGCACTTAACTGTTTGTGCCGCAGGGTACTCCTCCCTAGTGTGGTTGTAGGTCCTTAATAAATGCTTTTTATATGTATTAAGAAATGGTTATTTCCTATTTCTGAGTTGAAACACTTAAAGCCAATATGACCTAGTGCTGTTTATTGATTTTCTCTTGTTAATAAACTGTAACTCTAACCAGTAAGATTCTAGGCTCTTACCTTGGTAACCCAGAGCAGTAAAGTACCAAATATATATGCATTGTAGGGCTGCCAGAGTTTGACATAAAACACTTACTCAGTAGAGGAGTGTTGAACGACTAAATGAATGGATGAGTTCAGCTAACTTTGTCAGTCTTCTCTCTCTGCTCAGCTTCCCTTTTCTCTCACTTTCTATGCTTTACCTCTATCTCCCCATTACACCCTGCGCCCTCTGTTTAATTTCTTTTATTTTAATACATTTTTTATTCAATAAATATTCATTCAATTCCATCAGCAAGACTGCTTTGCTAATTCTTCTAGAACTTGCAAAATTATTACTGGTAAATAGTCAACTTGGTTCCTGTGAATACTCCCTCCTCTAGGATTTCTAGCAAGTTGAGGAACACTACTTAGCAGTGTTTTTAAATCTTTCCTCTCATGAAGTAACTGAAAAGAACAAAAGAATAGGTTATTTTGTGCTAAATTGTGTGTCCCAGATTATAAGCATTATTAAAAACAAAAACAAAAAAACAGTTGCTGTGGAGTCAACTCTCACTCATGGTGGCTTCATGGGTGTCAGAGTAGAACTGTGCTTTATAGGGTTTTCAATGGCTGGTTTTTTGGATGATCACCTGGCCTTTCTTCCAAGATGCCTCTGGCTGGACTACAACCTTTTAGTTAGAAGCTAAGCATATTAACCTTTTTGCACCACCCAGGGACTCCATAAGTTTTACAGTGGTTTAGAAAAGAGAGACAGCAATATGGGATGTTGCTATGGGGAAGCTTTATAAAGGAGATAACAGTTAAACTGGACCTTGAAAGGGATTCGGAAATGCATGGAGTAGTAGGGAGAGAAAACATAAATGAAAATAGCTCGGCATTAATTACTACTTGTGGGAGGCAGTAAGAACTGGTGTGTTTGGGTTGAATTAAAGGAAGAGATCAAGTTGGAGAAAGTAAATTAGAATCCAATTGTGAAAATCATAAATGTCATGATGAAGAGGTTATGATAAATTCCAGGGAAACAGAATAAACCCACAATTGTTTTAGAAAATTTTTTAAAGGAAAAGCAAAATATCCTGGGAAGAACCCCAAAGTGGGAGACAGAAACTCTGCACCTGGGTGGACTTTGGATTGGAGGTCTCTGGATCTTGATTTTCTTATTTAAATAAAAGGGGAGGAGTTCGAATCTAAACTTCTGTAAATCTAAAGGAACATTTTGGATTATTCGTATTGTTTAGAAACATTTGAAAGAAAATATTTATAAACAATTCAAGCAAATTCTGATTGTTTCATCATTGAAGGAATTTCCTATTTTCATGACGACAACTTTTATTTGGTTCATTGTGAAGCCTTGAGAACATGAAGATGCTGCCCTTTTCTCTCTTTTACTTTGTAGTAGTTAGTTTTCAAGTCCCTAGTGGATCAGAGTAAAATTCCAGCTACTTCCTCAGCCCACCCATGAAATGAAAAAAGCACAGACTGACCTTGAATTAGAATCCTGATCTCCAGAAATATCAATAAGGCACTTTGAAATGCATGTAAAAAAACACAAGGCAAAGTGATTACGTATGTCAGGGCAACGTGGACTTGAACATGGGCACCAATGAGGAGGCAGGAAAGAGCTCTCGGAAAAAGACTTGGAAGTATTTTCATTTTTTTCCCATAGTTTTAAAAAAAAAGAGGAGTAGACTCACAAAGTGTTTTTGCATCCCTCTCAATTCAGAGGATAAGTGAATTGAGTAATAAGTGTTTGATTAAAAATTTAAAAATTCATGCTAAAATATCTCAGGATTTGAATTCATTCCCTTTAATGTGACTTACTTTGGTATACACCAAGGGATACCCTTCCATTTGTGTGCAGAATAAAAAATGAATTTCTGGGTAGTTGAGATTCACTACTGATGTTTATTGAAATGTTAGAAATGCATTTTTGTCAGCAATAGCTTGGAAAGAAAAAGCCGTAATTAAATTATTTTCATTTTTAAAAAATATGTTTGCCTTTCTCACGTAGAATAGTGGCTTATTAAGTTCCTCCCCGTGCTGTTACCGTAGCAGAATTGTAAAATGTTTTGAAAACATTCCTTAGAGCCACACAACAATAATTAACAGCCTAGCAAGTGCTGAACACCAAGCAGCTGATAATAGCAGTCTAATGTCGACAGAATGCAATTAATCGTGGATACTACCCATCGTGCTCAGGATTTATACTCAGTTATCATAAAGCGCCAATGAGGTCCCCTCTTGATCCTTTCAAATGTATGTATTAAGAGTATATTTTTCCCCAAAGCAAACCAAAAAAAAAAAAAGTAAAAGGAAGGCTTTGAGAATTGGAGTTTTTAAATATGTTTACTCTCATTCCATTATGCATGTAGTCACCGGTACTCTCCAAGGATGGCTGAGTCTTGGAGAAGCATCAATAACCTGTGGTTCTAATCTTTCCCACAGACACAACAACAGCAGTACTCAGCCCAGTCACAAAATGACAAATAAAACCCACACTTGATTGTTGGTTTTCCCAGTCCTGGAAACCGATTGGAGACAGGGCTCATGCTGATTTAGGAAAGTGACCAATCTCTTTGTAGTGTTTGTAGTGCGGTGTTGGGAAGGGCTCCAAATTGCTGGATCTGTGCCTTCTTTATTACTAACTCTCATCCAATCCACCTACTGTATGCTTCATTCCGTCTTACAGAGTCTTTGATCTTAGCGTCTAAATGAATCCCTAACAAGTAAAATAGATAAAAACAGATTACGCTACAAAGCATTATCAGAGAAAGTAAATGTACTTACCAGGTATAATTGACCAGAAATCTAACCTATAGCACAGGAAGCATTTGTAAATAGAAATGGTTAGTGCTTCATAATGTATGGGCTTGTCTTTGATAACTTGCTTTTTTTTTCTTCTTTCAATAAACTGACAATTATTGTTAATTTATGCAAAACAATATGAAAGTAATTTAGCATCATATCAAATGGAGACCAGAACAATATTTGGCCTCTTAACATTTCCAAATATATGCTGCCAAATGGACTACTGGATAAATTCCAATACTAAGTAATTAACTCACCAAATGGAGGAAGCAATGTGTGGGCGTGAGGGGGTGGTAAACAGAAGTCATTAATGTAGGATGCTTGTGTTCTAGGTGATCACAGTTTAGTGGAAGGAGAAAGATTTATATATCTTAATACAATGTGATGAGGGCCAAATGGAGGTAAGTATAAAACTAGGATACCACCCATCTGTCAGTTTGCTGTACTGTGGTGGTTTGTGTGTTGTGATGCTGGAAGCTATGTCACTGTTATTTAATATACCACCAGGGTCACCCCTGGTAGACAGGTTTCAGTGGAGCTTTCAGACTAAAACAGACTAGAAAGAAAGCCTAGCGATCTACTTCTGAAAATTAGCCAATGAAGACCTTATGGATCACAACAGAACATTGTCCAACTTGCTTGCTTTGGACACCTTATCAAGGGGGCTCAGTCACTAGAGGAAAGCATAATGTTTGGTGAAGTAGAGGGCCGAGGTGGGTGTGGGAGACCATTCATGAGATGGATTGACACAATTGGCCCAAACATGGACTTGAACATGCTGGCAATTCTGAGGATGACACAGGACTGAGCAGCATTTTGTTTTGTTATACATAAGCTCACCAAGAGATGGAGTCAACTCCAGGACAACTAACAGCACAGCAACAAAGACAGAAGCATAGATAAGGGAGAAATTTAACGGAGGATCAGAAGAAAGAGAGAGCTAGAGAGAATTTGTTGTTGTTGGATGTTGTCCAGTCAGTTCTGACTCAGAGATCCTACGCACAACCAAATGAAATGCTGCCCGGTCCTGTGCCATCCTCACACTCGTTTCTATGTTTGAGCCCATTGTTGTGGCCACTATTTCAGGGAAAACAGTTGAGGAAACTGGACATTTGCGCTGAGCCAGAATGTGTGTTTTAAAGTGTATTTCCAAGTACCACACTATGTCATGTTGAAGAAAAACGTGATCAAAAAGACAGGTAATTTCTGAAAAGTTATATAACATATATTTTAATTTTATTTAGTGTGTTAGATAATAGGTAATAAATGGAAAGGATATAAGCCACTAGTGGAAATTTGAGGACAGCGAAGAGCAGCTATAGAATAAAAAGGCTGGAGAAAATTCTGCTTCCTATTCCTAGTGTTGGAACCCTGGTGGTACAGTGGTTAGTTAAGAACTCAGCTACTCTCCAAAAGGCTGGCAGTTCGAATACACCAGCCACTCCTTGAAAAGGCTAAGAGGCAGTTCTACTCTGTTTTATAGGATCATTATGAGTCAGAATTGACTCGACAGCAACGGGTATTTTTTATTACTATTATTATTCCTAGTGTTAATTTTGTAAAATAGTGAGCAACTTTTGCTTCTTCATATGACAAATAAACCAATAAAAGTTAATTCTATTAGGAATCTAGGAATTTTAGATTATATAGCTATGGCATAGTATATGTGAATTAACTTATATATAAAGCTTTTATAACTTATGTTTTTATACATTGATTATTTAGTCTGTGCAAAGACTAAGAAATAATTTTAAAGTCAAAACTGGCTTGTTAGACACTGGGCTGTGCCCTTTAACCTCCAGTAAAGGATGAAAATCTGGTGATATAGAAAATAAAAATTAAAATAGAAAAGCAATCAAAAGAAAGAACAGAGAGAAATTTCTGTCCTTCATACAAGACAGTTTTGAACACACAGATTGCACTACTTTCAAAATGGAATCAAGTACCTCATGATCACCAAGGTCCTTTTCATGTCTAAAATTCTTTTTTTATAATTTTTTTAAAATTTTTCCCGTACAAAAATTTATACATACATTGTTATGTGACTCTAATTGCTCTCCCCGTATTGTGACAGCACACTCCTCCTTTCCACCCCTGATTCCCATGTCCATTCAACCAGCTCCTGACCCTGTCTGCTTTCCCATCTCACCTCCAGACAGAAGCTGCCCATTTAGTCTCTTGTGTCTACTTGAGCTAAGAGGCAAACTCCTCACGAGGATCACTTTATGTCTCACAGTCCAATCCAATCCCTGTCTGAAGAGTTGGCCTCAGAAATTGTTTTAGTTCTGGGCTGATAAAGAATCCAGGGACCATAGTTTCCAGGTTCCTCCAGTCTCAGTCAGACCATTAAATCTGGTCTTCTTACTAGAATTTGAGTTCTGCACCCCACCTTTCTCCTGCTCCATCTAGGACTCTCTATTGTGTTCCCTGCCAGGGCAGTCATTGGTGGTAGCTGGGCACCATCTAGTTCTTCTGGTCTCAAGCTGATGAAGTCTCTGGTTTATGTGGCCCTTTTTGTCTCTTGAGTAATACTTTCCTTGTCTCTTTGGTGTTCTTCATTCTCCTTTACTCCAGGTGATTGGGACCAATCGACGCATCTTAGATGGCCCCTTGCAAGCTTTTAAGACCCCAGATGCCACTCACCAAAGTAGGATGCAGAACATTTTCTTAATAAGCTTTTTTATGCCAGTTGACGTAGATGTCCCCTGAAAGCATGGTCCCCAGACCCCTAACCCTGCTACTCTGTCATTCAAAGTGTTTAATTGTATTCAGGAAACTTCTTAGGTTTGGTTTAGTCCAGTTGTGCTGACTTCCCCTGTAGTGTGTGCTGTCCTTCCCTTCACCTAAGATAATTCGTATCTACTATCTAGTTAGTAAATAA
>NW_004444085.1:2353020-2354268 GCF_000243295.1 Trichechus manatus latirostris
CATGCAGGCAAGAAGGCAATGAGATGACATATATAAAACCTTTAAAAAATTGCCAGCCAAGAATAATATATCATGCAAAACTCTCATTGAAATATGATGGTGAAATTAGGTCAATAAGATAAACAGAAATTAAGGGACATTGTAAAAAAACAAACCAAACATACAAGACTTCTTAAAGGGAGTGCTTCGATCTGAAACAAACAACATCAGACCACAGGCTGAATATAGGACACAGGATTGTACTAGCCAGAAACCAACATAGGATATGAATTCTCAAGGACTATCCAAAACCAAAATAATTACAGCAGAGAAACAGAGAGGTTAATCTGTAAATGACAACAACAACAGAACAATAAAAGAGGGAATACACAGTGTAGGTCTAGAACCTTCTAATAGAGAGGAAGGCAAGGCAATATCAAGTAATAATAGACTGATTCAAATCTAGGAAGATAAGGGTAAATTTCAAGGTAACGACAAAGAAAGTTAACAAACCTACTCATCAAAATAAAGAAGAAAAACATAAAGTCTCATATAAACAAAATCTATAAAAACAAAAGAAATGAAAAAAAATCCACAAACAAAAGGAACTCAGCACAGGAAAGTAAGAGTAACAAAGAAAACGTCAACACCACAAAAAATGCACTACAAAATGAAATCCCACTCTTAGGAATGTATTCTAGAGAAATAAGAGCCGTGACACAAATAAACATATGCACACTCATATTCATTGCAGCACTGTTCACAAAAGCAAAACGATGGAAACAACCTAGATGCCCATCAACAGAAGAATGGATAAACAAACTATGGTACATACACACAGTGGAGTATTACGCAACGATAAAGAACAATGATGAATCTGTGGAGGATCTCATAACATGGATGAAACTGGAGGACATTAGGCTGAGTGAAAAAACTCAATCACAAAAGGACAAATATTGTTGAGACGTCTACTATAAAAACTCATGTAAAAGTTTACACACAAAAAGAAACAATCCTTGTTGGTTACAAGGGATGGGAGGGGTAGGGTGGGAACTAAATAGACAATAGATAAGTGGTAACATTGGTGAAGGGTAATGCAGTACACAATACTGGGGAGGCCAGTACAACTTGTACAAGGAAAGGTCATGGAAGCTTCTTCGACACTTCCAAACTCCCTGAGGGACTGAACTGCCGGGCAGAGGGCTCTGGGGACCATGGTCTTAAGGAACATCTAGCTCAATTGACATAACACAGTTTATAAAAACTATG
>NW_004444085.1:2354368-2356713 GCF_000243295.1 Trichechus manatus latirostris
GTCCAGTTGTGCTGACTTCCCCTGTAGTGTGTGCTGTCCTTCCCTTCACCTAAGATAATTCGTATCTACTATCTAGTTAGTAAATAACCCTCACCCTCCCTCCCCACCCTCATAACCATCAAAAAATGTTTTCTTCACTTCCGGGCAACATGGCGCTATAGTCAGAAGCACTACACCATCCCTCCACAGCAAAGATCGGAAAAACTAAGTCAAACAGAGTCACACGTCAATCCTGAAACCCTAAGCATCAAATGAAGAGATAAAGAACTCAGCCAAGCACCGAATGCAATAAGAAACTGACCGAGAACAGAGAGCGACGAGAGATACATGCAGAGGTCTCCTATCAGCTACCACAGCACGGATCCACCATCTTGGACTCCTATCGGAGATCAGTGAACAGGGGGTATGAGAAAGCTGCTTCACGGAGCTTCCAGCAGGAGACAGAACGGCCGGTAACCAGCAATATATGCTTTCCCACACCCCACCCTTCTTCACCCCCACTCGGCCTCCTCTGCTTCCTGCAGCCACAGTCTCTTGGCCATGAAGCACCAGTTTCACCCTGGTGTTGCTTGGATTACACACGCCTGCACTGGCCAGCTCCCTGGGTGCCTTTTGTTGGCTGCTGGTGTTGCTTTTTTTTGCTTCTTTAGATTTCTTCCTTACCTCTCACCACCTCCCCCTCCTTTCTATCAAATACCTGGCTCCATGCACCATCTTTGCTTCTTCCTGAAAGGCTGGGAAACACCACTTGACTGTGAAACTGCTTCCTAGCTTGTGCTGCCATGCTAGTGGGAGCCCTGGTGGTTTTTTTGTTTGCTCTTATTCTGTTTTGATTTGTTTGTTTGTTTTCTCTTTTTTTCCTGGCTTGGGAGCCCCTTTTAGCCAGGCAGTACTGCGTGGCTTAGAAGCTACTCCCTTAATCTGTGCAGATGCACAGGAACATACCTGGGGGCATTTCTTTTTTCTTGTTTATTGTTTAGGGTTTTGTTTGTTTGTTTGTTTGTTTGTTTATTTCTTTGTTTTATTTTCTTCTCTGTCTTATTCCCTTTTTGTCTCTCTTCATTTCCAGTTTCTCAATTTATTCATTTTTATATTTTTAACCTTTTTTGCAATTTGTTTTTCCCTACATCTCAGTCTGTCATCTCTGCATTCCAATAGCAAGCTCCCTTAGCACTCTTTTTTGTTTGTGTGTATGTTTTTGGCTCCTGTTGCTCTCTCCTCTCTCTCGTCTTTCCCATACACATCTTAGCTCCACACATCACAATCTACCCCCTCCTTCCTGCCTACCTGCACCGTGCACTGAACATCACACTCCCAAGCAGCACAGGCAAGGCCTACTGAAACCTGCTCTGCACTGATTCCTGGTTCGCAATGTCAACCCTGATACATGCAGCAAACAACCCATCCCAGCAACTCCCCTTCAGCTGGACCTATCCTGCTGTACCATACCTGAGTGACTGATCCTGCCAATTAGAGAAGGAGGTGAAAAATATCATGCCCACAGATGAGCAAACAACAAAGAATGCACAGCCCACCTGCTCAGACATAACCAAACAAAACAAAAAAGCAGGACAAAAAAAAAAATCTACAATCAATAAATGAGGAAAATAACCACTGAATGCCCCGAAGACAGCAGACAATATCAAAACATTTTAAAAAAACAGTACAGGAAGTTTCCAGTAGGTGTCCAAAATAAAACACCAGATGACCTTCCAGCACAAGAAAAGGCACAAGACCTAACAGATAGGGAATTCAAATCTCTAATATTCAAAATTATCCAAGAGTTGAAGCAAAAAGCAGACAAAAATGAGGAAAAACTGACAAATTCATGGAAAAAGAAGATAAATTCATGGAAAATACAGACAAAAATAATGGAAGAATTCAAGAAAATATTACAGGAACAAAATGTTAAAATAAATTCACAACTAGAAATCATACAAAAACAACAATTAGAAATACAAAAGATAAACAACAAGATTTCAGAAATGGACAGTGTCTTAGAAGGTCTGAGGAGCACGTTTGAAATGATGGAAGATAGGATCAGCGAAATTGAAGACAAAAACTTAGATACAAATGTGTTTGAGGAAAAATCAGAAACAGAACGAAGAAAAATGAAGAAACCCTGAGAATTATGTGGGATACAATCCAACGCAAAAATCTGTGAGTGATCGGAGTTCCAGAACAGGAGGAGAAAATAGAAAACAGAGAGGATCACTGAAGAATTGCTGACAGAAAACTTCCCCAATATCATGAAAGATGAAAAGCTGACCATCCAAGAAGCTCAACGAACCCTATATAAGATAGACCCCAAAAGAAAATCATCAAGGCATATCATAATCACACTC
>NW_004444085.1:2357516-2359956 GCF_000243295.1 Trichechus manatus latirostris
AAAAAAAAAAAAAAAAGAATTATCTATGTGAGATCAAATTGACAACAGCAACTCAAAAATTTGATGGAAAGCCTAGGGGGCAGTGAGTTGAAGATAATGGTGGTAGAATAATTTGGAAAATGATAGTGAGAATAGTAGCACAACTGGAAGAATGTAATCGATGTCAATGAACTGTACATGTAGAAGCTTTTGAGGTGGTGTAACTTTGGCTATGTATATTCTCACCAAAAAAAAGAGATCCTCCAAGGTCGAGAAGGGAGAGTGTTGACATGTCATGGGGTTGCTAACCAATGTCATAAAACAATATGTGTACTGACTGTTAATGATAAATTATTTGTTCTGTAAATTTTCATCTAAAGTACAATTTTAAAAAATTTAAAAAAGTATGTTTTCTGCTGTGTTTAAATCTTTTCTTGAGTTCGTATAATAGTGGTCTTATACAATATTTGTCCTTCTATGACTGACTAAATTCACTCAGCATAATGACCTCCAGCTTCATCCATGTTATAAGATGTTTCACGGCTTCGTCATTGTTCTTTCTCGTTACTTAGTAGTCCATTGTGTGGGATATACCATTGTTTGTTTATCCATTTGTCTATTGATGGGAACTCAGTTTGTTTCCACTTTTTGCTATTGTGAACAGTGCTGCAATGAACATGGGTGTACATATATGTATTCCTGTGATGGCTCTTACTTCTCTAGGATATATTCTAAGTACTCTAAGGAGTACTTCTATTTATAGCTTTTTAAGGAAGCACCAAATCAATTTCCAAAGTGGTTGTACCATTTTACATTCTCACCACCAGTGTATAAGTGTTCCAGTCTCTCCACAACCTCTCTAGCATTTATTATTTTGTGTTTTTTGGATTAATGCTAACCTTGTTGGGGTGAGATGATATCTCATAATAGTTTTGATCTGCATTTCTCAAATGGCTGAAAATGATCGTGAGCATTTCTTCATGTGTCTGTTAGCTGCCTGAATATCTTCTTCAGCAAAGTGACTGTTCATATCCTTTGCTCATTGTTTAGTTGGGTTTTTTGTCTTTTTGTTGTTGAGTTTTTGCAGTATCTTGTAGATTTTAGAGATTAGACACTGATCTGATTTTTCATAGCCAAAATTTTTTTCCCAGTCTGTAGGTTGTCTTTTGACTCTTTTGGTGAAGTTTTTTGATGAGCATAAGTGTTTGATTTTTAGGAGCTCCCAGTTATCTAGTCTGTCTTCTAGTACTTGTGCATTGTTACTTATGGTTCATATTGTGTTCATACCATGTATTAGGGCTCCTAGCATTGTCCCTATTTTTTCTTCCATGATCTTTATTGTTTTCAATTTTATGTTTAAGTCTTTGGTCCATTTGGAGTTAGTTTTTGTGCATGGTGTGAGGTATGGGTCTTGTTTAAGTTATTTGCTGATGGATATCCAGTTATGCCAGTACCATTTGTTAAAGAGACTGTCTTTTCCCCAATTAACAGATTTTGGGCCTTTGTCAAATATCAGCTGATCACAGGTGGATGAATTTATGTCTGGATTCTCAATTCTGTTCCATTGGTCTATGTATCTGTTGTTGTACGAGTACCAGACTCTTTTGTCTACCGCGGTGGTATAATAGGTTCTAAAATCAGGTAGTGTGAGGGCTCCCAATTTGTTATTCTTCTTGAGTAATGCTTTATTTATTTGAGGCCTCGTCCCTTTCCATATGAAGTTGGTGATTTGTTTCTGCATCTCATTAAAAAATGCTGGTAGAATTTGGATCAGGATTGTATTGTATCTGTAGATCACTTTGGGTAGAATTGACATTTTCACAATATTGAGTCTACCTATCCATGAGCAAGGTATGTTTTTCCACTTATGCAGGTCTCTTTTGGTTTCTTGCAGTAGTGTCTTGTAGTTTTCATTGTACAGATCTTTTACGTCTTTGGTTAGATTTATTCCTAAGTATTTTATCTTCTTGGGGTCTATTGTAAATGGTACTGATTTGGTGATTTCCTCTTCAAGTTTCTTCTTGTTGGTGTAAAGTAATCCAACTGATTTTTGTATGTTTACCTTGTATCCTGAAACTTTGCTGAAATCTTCTATTAGTTCTAGTAGTTTTCTTGTGGATTTTTTGGGGTTTTCTGTGTGTAAGAGCATATCATCTGCAAATAGAGATACTTTGAGTTCTTCCCTACTGATTTGGATGCCATTTTTTTCAATTTCTAGCCTAATTGCTCTGGCTATGACCTCCAGCACAATGTTGAATAAGAGTGGTGATAAAGGGAATCCTTGTCAGGTTCCCATTCTCATGGGGAATGCTTTCAGACAGTCTCCATTTAGCTTGACGTTGGCTGTTGGCTTTGTATAAATGTCCTTTATTATGTGGAGGAATTTCCCTTCTATTCCTATTTTGTTGAGAGTTTTTATCATGAATGGGTGTTGGACTTTGTCAAATGCCTTTTCTGCATC
>NW_004444085.1:2361293-2376499 GCF_000243295.1 Trichechus manatus latirostris
ATTATAGTTACATCCTCCTGGTGTATTGACCCTTTAATCATTATATAGTGTCCTTCCTTATCCTTTGTGGTGGATTTTACTTTAAAGTCCATTTTGTCAGAGATTAATACTACCACTCCTGCTCTTTTTTGAGTGTTGTTTGCTTGATATATTTTTTCCATCCATTTTAGTTTGTTTGTGTCTTTAAGTATAAGGTGTGTCTCTTGTAAGCAGCATATAGATGGATCGTGTTTTTTTTTAATCCTATCTGCCACCCTCTGTCTCTTTATTGGTGCATTTCGTCCATTTACATTCAGTGTAATTATTGATAGGTATGAGTTTAATACTATCATTTTGATTTTTTTTGTGTGTGTTGATCACAGTTTCTTTGTTCCACTTAATTTTCTGTGCTGAGTTGTTTTTCTTTATGTATTTTCTTTTCATTTTTTTCATCGTTGTTGATTTTGTGTTTGCTGAGTCTTTATATTTTTCTAGTTTTTTATTTTGACTTGTAGGATTATTAGTTTCCTTTGTGGTTCCTTTAATATTTACCCCTATTTTTCTAAGTTTATACCAGTCTTTTGTTTCTTTATATAGCCTTGACTTCCTCTCCATATGAAAATCTATGTCTGCATTTTTTAAGTCCCTATTTTTTTAAAATTTTGTCATCTTTTACATATTCACATCTGTTTCCCTATTTTCAGTGTTTTAGCTTTGATTTATTTCTGTGACTTCCTTATCTGGGTTTATATCTGGTTGTTCTGTCCTGTGTTCTAGTCTTGGGTTGTTATCTCATGTTAACGATTTTCTAACCAGAGGAATCCCTTTAGTATTTCTTGTAACTTTGGTTTGATTTTTTTTTTTCAAATTCCCTAAACTTCTGTTTTTCTGGAAATGCCCTAATTTCACCATTATGTTTGAGAGATAGTTTTGCTGGGTATATAATTCTTGGCTGGCAGTTTTTTTCCTTCAAGGCTTTATATATGTCATCCCATTGCCTTCTTGCCTGCATGGTTTCCACTGACTAGTCCAAGCTTATTCTTTTTGACTCTCCTTTGTAGATGAATTTTCATTTTTCTCTAGCCACTCTTAAAATTCTCTCTTTATCTTTGGTTTTGGCAAGTTTGATTTTAATATGTCTTGGTGACTTTCTTTTGGGATCTACCTAATGTGGGGTTCAATGAGCATCTTGATAGATATCTTGTCATCTTTCATGATATCAGGAATGTTTTCTGCCAACAAATCTTCAAAAATTCTCTCTGTGTTTTCTCTTATCCCCCCCATTATGGTACTCCAGTCACTCATAGGTTTTTCCTCTTGATAGTGTCCCACATAGTTCTTAGGGTTTCTTCTCTTTTTTTAATCCTTTTATCTGATTTTTCCACATATAATTTGGTGTCAAGTGCTTTATCTTCAGTCTCACTGATTCTGACTTCCATTGTCTCGATTCTTCTTCTATGACTTTCTATTGAGTTGTCTAATTCTCAAATTTTATTGTTAATCTTCTGGATTTCTGATTGCTGTCTGTCTATGGATTCTTGCAGCCTGTTAAATTTGTCATTATGCTGTTCTCTAATCTTTTTAATTTCCTCTGTTGCGTGTTCTGCATTTGCTTAATTTCCTTCCTAATTTCTTGAAAAGTTCTGTATATTAATATTTCGTATTCTGCCTCCAGTTATTCCAAGAAACTTTTCTCCTCTGGAAAATTTTTAGATTCCTTATTTTGGGAGCTTGATGAAGCCATCATGGATAGCCTCTTTATGTGATTTGATATTGACTGTTGTCTCCAAGCCATCAATAAGTTATTTTATTTATTTATTTTATGTTTGTTTACTGTGTCCTAGCTTCTTGTTTTGTTTTCATATGCCCAAATAGGCTGCTTGTATGAGCTAGTTTGGTTATTGGCACCTTTGAAGCTCTAATGTCCTGTCACAAGGTGGTTAGATCTGTTACTAGGTATGTGAGCTCAGGATTCCACCCATTCCTCCTCTATGGATTCAGCTCAGGTGCCCAGGTAGACAGCCACCAACTGTGTGGTGTAGGCTCTCACTTATAGTCCTAGAAAGGCATGGGAGATTGGTGTAGGCACAGGCATCTGGCTGCAGCAGTAGGACACGCTCTGAGCAAGGCAGTGGGCTGACAGCCACCCCTGAGTGTCCAGGAGGAAGGCATGTCCCTGTTCCCTAGAGCACGTAGGTGGGTGGCTTTTGCATCTGGTCTAGGAGCACCTAATGCTGTTGTCTGTAAGGACTGGTGTTCACCTCTTATTCATAGGCCCCTATCACAGGTTGCTAGGTGGCCTGGGTGGAGCCATCAGTCCTCAGGCCCATGATATGGGTAGGTGAAGACCCTAGTGGGCAGAGCTGTGTCAAATGTCAGGTACCTGCCACTTCACAGCTGAAACAGATGAAGTTAGAGTTCCAGTATATACCCTGTTTTACTGCAGTAATGAGAGCTTACACTGTTGAGATGGGCCCACAGAAGTCTACGCAATGGGACAGGCACTCACAGTCCATGGGTCCCTTATGCCTGTGCCTAGGCAAAGGAGCTGTGCCTACCCTGGGTCCTGGCTTAGGGGAGCCAGCAGTTTATTTTTTCCCCGTTTTTTAATTTGTTCACTCTCCAAGGCAGGGAGAATGGCTCTGGGTGTGTGACGGATCGTACTTCCAGCCCAGGGGACTCAGCAATTGCTGAAGCTGGTCCAGGACCCAGTGCAGAGCAGGGAGCAGGGAGGTAAACGGGAGAGAGGGGTTTTCCCTAATGGGGGTTGTTTTTGATACACTTGGTAAGCCGTACGGAATTACTTATCTTTCACCAGTTTGAGGGCTGCTTCTCACTGGTTCTGGGTATTCGCGTAGACTCTCTGACCCTGGGTCTCCCCCGGTGTGGAAAACGCACCTCCCAAGCATGACTATTTGCCTGTCTCACCGCTCACTTCCAAGCTTTTAAGGCCCGAAGGGCTCAGGCTCTCGCCAGGTCAGATCTGGCAACTCCTCACTACTTCTGAACCATCTCTCCCTCCCCCTGCCACTGTGTCTGGTTCCTCAACTCTGCCTTTGATGTTCAAGGCTCCCATATTGCCATATATAATCGAATCACTTGTTTTTTTGGGTCTTTCTTGTAAGAGGGTCCAGTGGAAGCATCTGACTATTCCGCCATCTCGGCCCCGCCTCCTCATGTCTAAAATTCTATGATACAATCTTCCAGGATTCTAATCTTCAGCAGCATTGTCTCAAAAACCAACCTCTAAATCAATAAATCAATCAAAAGCTCATCAAGCTCCTTCTTGTGCACTTCTAGAGTTATTAAAATGTATCAGTCACAATCTTAGTCCTGTCCTTGAGAAGCTATCAATTTACTTAAGGAGTTAACTGCAATTCTAGTGTGTGTGCTGAGTTGTATGTGAACATAGGGACCAAGTACAGTGAACAGGTCAATGAAGGAGAGAACATCCTGGACTGGGTGGACCAGAAATTGGTTCACTGAGGAGGCCAGTGGATCTGAGCCTTGGGGGATGGAGGAAGGATGAGTTACTTAGGCAAAGACATAAGGTGTATTTTAATAAATGAGAATAGGGGATAAATATACAGGGCAGAAAGTTTGAATATGTTTATGCAAAATATAAAATTGGGCAACTTCAGAATATGTAGTTTATTTCATGAACAACTTTTTATAGGTCATAGGAACGACAGATATCTGGAATGTCTATGGCAACCTCACTCCCACCTTTCCTCAGCCTATGGCTCTTGCAAGTCATTCAGGTCACTCTTCCCTGTTGAGCCTAGGTGCACCCTCAAAATACTAATAATGACAATATTCCAGGAAGTCGTTGTAGATTTTGAAATGAACCCAGTTTGCCATATATGTCCTGAAAACTATTAGTTCTACAGCTAACTCCATGTAATATATAGAATTCACAGCTGGAAGAGAGGTTCACGTGGAAGAAGAAAGGAGAAAGAGCATGGATTCTAAATAGAGGTCATATCTGAAGTGTCAAGACAAACCAAAGACAACAGACCTGATGTGGAATTTTTGTTTGAAGTCAAGTCAAGATCCATGTCCATGCAATGGAGCACAGAAACAAGTGGGGGAAACACCATGCAAGGAAGAGGGCTCAATATGAGTGGGGCACTGGAACAGGAAAACTGGGGTGGGTAGGGAAGAGCAAGGTCAGCTTTCCTAGGGAGTAAAATGTGAAGCAGTCAGTGACAAGAGAAGAAAGAAGGTGGTTACACAAGAGACTGACCATGAAGAACCTTTAAGGCATTTTAAGAAATTTGAACTGGGTCATATAGGCTATCATTCTGGATGGTTCCTCTTGTCTGATTGACAATAGACATATTTTTTAATCATGTATTTTGCCACCAGCTGAATATCGCTAAATACCAATTTAACGATGCTCAAAAACTCTTCATGGCTCTCCAATCTTAATGAAGCAAGTGAAGATTCCTTACTGTGCTCCTTAGTAACCTCTACAATATAAGCTGAGACTCTGAACACAAACCCAGCACTCCAGGGAGACCTATCTTCATTGTTGAGGCTTGTCACTTGCTATTCCTTTTCTTTTATCTTGGCATTGTCTTTTAACATCTTTGTCAAACACAACCAATGGTACAAGGTCCAGACCAAATTCCCTATAAGCACTCCTGCTCCTCCTAGCCCTAAGTTACCACACCACTTATAATTGGGTCATTTGCTTTATATTTTACATTTGCTGCCTTGTATCCCATGAGAGTAGTAGTGGTTCAGTGGTAGAACTCTCACCTTACATGTGGGAAATTCAGGTTCTATCTTTGGCCACTGCACCTCATGTGCAGCCACCACCTGTCTGTCAGTGGAGACTTGCATGTTGCAATGATGCTGAACAGGTTTCAGCAGAGCTTCCAGACTAAGACGGACCAGGAAGAAAGCCCTGGCAATATACTTCTGAAAATCAGCCAGTGAAAACCCTCATCATAACAGTCCAATCCTCAAGCAATAATGGGGATGGTGCAGGACCAACAGTGTCTTTTTACATTGTGCATGGGATTGCCATGAGATGGGGTCAATTTGATGGCCACTAACAGCAACAGCCTTATATCCTAGTTATTCATGGAAAAGGATATTTTCTCTTAAAAAGCGGTAAAGAAGATGATTTAGGCCTTAGCGTAATTCTCTCTACCTGCCAAACTGCTCAACCCAGGGCCTGGACTCGATGGCTGTGTCAAGTATACCCAGCTATCTTATACCAGACTCCGTTTTTGTCATAGAAAGCAAGCTAGGAAAATGCCTCTTGGAATTTGGACCTCAAGATCCATTCTTAATTCTGAAGCATTTATGTAGGCATTTTATCAATTCTGAACAGATATAGATAAATTAACGTTTCTCCAGAGAGCTCAATAAAAAAAGCTAGAATCTGCTCTACACATATGTTTTTAAAAAATATTTTATTGAGGTATATATATATGTGCTTTTAATTAGCCACCTGCTTCTCTGTAAATAAATATAGTATAACTTCATCTGTAATTTAATGTTTATATCTTTTATTGCAAGTCAAGAAAATTCTCAAACTCTTACAAAAACCATCTCATCCTAGTTTATTTCCTTATAAAGTACTTTTTACCTTTAAACTCTCTGAAGATGAAATTAGAAGTCATTTAGTTCCTAGCATATTGGTAATGAATAATTGTGCTGTCATGCAGTACATAGCTATTAATTACATGAGGGCTTGTTTAAAATTTCAAAGAGTTATTTAATAATTTTTTTAATAAAGAGTTACATATGTCAGTCTCTTAAAAACATATCAATCAAATGTTATTTTCAGAGGTGGAAAATTGTCATAACCTAGAGAAATTCGCTGTTTTTGATTATAGACTTCACTGATATGTGTGCTTTGCTGCTGCAAGAAATGTCAGTAGGATATGGAAATATAAATACATGAGTCCCTGGGCTGCGCTAGGGCTGCATTTGGACAAGACAAGATGACGGCATGATAATTGATATGTTTGGTGTGGTTCAAATCACCTGTGGAAAGCCTAACTACAGAAAAGCAAGTTTTGCCTCCAGTTCCACCAAAAAGTTTGGGGAGAGTCCAAACCAGTCTTTATTAGTTGAAAATGGAAGCTGTTTGGGTTCTTATTCTGAATTCATTTTTAACTATGTGAATGGCCTTGGGTAAATAATTTTACATCATGCCTAAAATGAGGATAATGATAGCACACACCTCGTGGGGTTGTTTGAAGATTAAACCCCACAGTTCATTTAATATCCTCTATAAATATTAGCTATTGTTACTACAATGCTTAGCTCTTGTGCTATGTTTTCTTGAGGGTGAAAACAAGTATAGTTCCTGGGTTCTTTGCTCGAGAAGCTTCCAGTCTACTGAAGGAGACAAGGAATCCACGTGCAAAGCAGGAGACACTCATGTAATGTTGCATAGTGTTTAGAGAAGGTAAGGACAACTAAGTGGTACAGACTAACAGTTAAAGGGAGAAATTGCTCACTATAAACAGCCATCACACAGAGAGAATTCTGGGGATGAGGTGAGATTTGGGTGCCAAAAATGGAATTCTATGGCTAGTGACAAACACATAAGATCAAGTGGGATATGTGAAATCTGGTTTTGTAACAAAAATTTTTCCAGTTTCAGTCTAGTAGAGCCATCATCTCTCTCTTCATGTTTCTAAAAGGTCGTTTCTATTGACAGTGCCTCTGGGCCTGGGTATCACCCATCATTTCTAATCAAGTGAGCCACTCAGTGCAGCAGAGAAGCTACAGGTCCTCATGCCCTGCCCTACCTTGGTGGAACCTTCACAATGTCTGAGCTGTAGGGTAGGAAGGCTGTTCTGCTTCATAACTGCTTTTTGAGGCCTCAGAAAGATGTGCTTAAAATATATATATATATATATATATATATATATATATATATACACATATATATTTTTTTCAATCTACCCAAAATCTATCTCAGTAGAAACAGCTCCTATATTACAAGGATGTCCATGAAAGAAAACAGCTTATTAACCTTAAAAAACCAAAGAACAAAAAAAACAAACCTGTTACCATCCAGTGGATTCCAACTTATAACAACCCTATAGGACAGAGTGAAACTGCCCCCATAAGGTTTCCAATGAGCAGCTGGTAGATTCGAACTGCTGACCTTTTGGCTAGCAGCCAAATGCTTAACCACTACACCACCAGGGCCTTGAAAAGCCTCAGCACCTGGTATTCCCAGCAGTCTCCCACCCAAGTACTAACCAGGCCTGACCCTGCTTAGCTTCCGAGATCAGGCACATTAAGGGTATTAACCCTAAAGATCTGTGTATTTGCCTGGACCCAAAGAAAATCCGGAATTACACATATTTTCTCACTGCCAGCACACACTGCTGCAGCACATTTTTCTACAGCACTGATAGGAACTAGACAACCAAAGTCCACCATTTCTTTCACCCATTATAAACCCTGACAGCAACATATTCTCCAGGTTTTATTAACTTTCAATAATTTATGCATAGTTTAGGAAAATAATAACATACTTTTTTTTTGTATTTTATAATGTTCAAGTTAAAATCTGAACTAATTTGTTTAAATGTATTTGCATTACCTGGTTTAAAAGTCCCAAAGTACAAACAATGGTTTAAGGAGAAAACAATATTTATTTCATTTTTAAGGCTGTAATAAAGCATCATTTTGATGTTCTGATAATCTAGTATAATCAATTTTTTTTTATTTTCCTTAACCTAAAACAATACTTTTACCTTTTACCATTTTAAGTTGATGACATCTTCACAAAAATAGACATTTTCGCCTAGAGAAGATGGACACACTACATTTCTCGCTTTAACAACTCCAGCTGCTTTCAGCTCTGAATTAACGTTTCTCTCTGTGTGTTATAGCAATGATGGACATTTAGACTTCAAGGTATAATTTCCAGTAAAGAAAAGTCATTTTATTTCCATCTGAATAAGCACTCTATCGTACTAACCAAGTCAAATAAAGTTATTATCTGGCTTTTTGCCAAGGTATAAAAAATAGAAAGGTCATATTTTTAATAGCTTTGTACTCTATAGTAATCAAATTTGTAAGCCTGGAGAAATAAACTGCTTGAATATATCAGTGTTCCCTGAGCGTGTTTAACCACTGGCATGCTGATCACAAGTGTAATGCCTCGGTACTGCTGAACATGGCGTCAGCCTTATCTTATAGTTATTAGCTTTGTACATGAAGACATAATGTTCTAATCATAAAGTAGCAGAAACCAGCTCCTAAGAAACATGTCTTTTCAACTCTACCTTTGAAGACTGTACCAAAAGATAACTACCAGTCAAATTTCAGCTCATGGACAAACAAGATTACAGCATGTAAACATGGATACACTTAAAGTGTTAACGATTATTCAAATCAACATTAATTAAAGTGAACACCTGCTTTAAAAGTCATTTTTGTTTTGGATGATTGCACTGAATTCCTTGAAACTCTAAACAAATTACTCCAGAGTGTTGCTGTAGCTGACTTTCAAATTTTATTTTGAAATTATGAATAACCCTTAGGTTCGAAGAATGTCTTCATGGATACTTAGCATCAAAATAGTAATGATAAGGAAGAGTAGAAAAAATTTTAAAAGACGTCTTGTTGCAGAAACATAAAATGTGTATTTTTTGCTTAAAAAAAAACCTTTTCATTGTGTGGGTTTTAGGGAACTGAACTAACCAAACAATATACATATTTCAGTTGTGACTAATGCTTATTTTACTCCAAAGATAGTCTAAAAACTATGTTGTTATGTAAGGAACACTGGTGGCACAATGGTTAAGCGCTCAGTTGCTAACCAAAAGGTTGCTGGTTCAAACTTACCCACCGACTCCTGAGAGAAAAACCTGGTGATCTGCTCCCATAAAGACCACAGCCTAGAAAATCCTATACGGGCAGTTCTACTCTGTCACATAGGGTCTCTAAAACCAAAAACCAAACACGTTGCCTTTGAGTCGATTCCAACCTATAGCGACTCTGTAGGACAGAGTAGAACTGCCCCATAGGGTTTCCAAGGAGCAGCTGGTGGATTCAAATCACTGACCTTTTGGTCAGTGGCCGTAGCTCTTAATTACTGCACCACCAGGGCTCTGTGGGGTCTCTATGAGTGGAAAATAGCTCAATGGCACCCAACATGGTACTATGTATAAGTAAACTGTCTTTCCTTACATTTTTCTCCTCCAACACATCCCTACTCTTGAGATATTAGTATAAAAAGTAAAGTTTATTTTTATCTCTGTCATGTACATCCTGATAAATGTTAGAGCCTTTAAGATTCTAAAGCTCTATAGATTCATTAAAAGTCATTTAATCAGTATGTTCTGTGATTGATTAACTACTGTCTTCTAAAAGTAAATGAAAGTGTTAACCTGCTCAAACCTCATTATCAGCGGCTTTCATCAAACTTCAGAGACTAATTTAAAACAAAATTTCTTTTAGCTACCAACCACTGCAACCCAATAGTTTAAAATAGGACTCAGCAAACTTCCTCAATAACAGATAGTAGAGGCAAAATTAATAATATTATGTAGTTATACAATCATTTAAAATGTGCCATGCAAAAAAATTAAGTCATTATTGACTCATAGGTAGTAAAATAAACAAACAGATGGAAAGATAGATATATAGATAGACAGGAAGACAGACAGACAGACAGATAGATAGATAGATCGATAGAACATACCCAGAGGTAGGTTCAGCCCAAGGACCGTAATTTGTCCACCACTGGTTGAAAAAGTAGCCTCAGGAAGAAGAACATGGTTAATAGTATACTCTCTAAGGTCACAGCAATCAGGATTGTAATACTGGCTCTGCCACTTACTGGCCAAGTGATTTGGACAAGTTATTTAAGATCTTTCAGCCCAAATTTTCTCAAGTATAAACAAGGACAATAGTAGTGACTATCCCAGTGTGTGAAGATTAATAATAGTAATAATATTAATAATCATAGTTTGGTTACCAGCAGACTTCTTAACCACTGTGCCACCAGGGCTCCACCAATATAATAGTATATATTAATATAATATAGTATATTATTTAATATAATAGTATATAGTGTTGGTGTAATATTATAAATTACAATACAATAATATTTAATGATGGTTAATGATAGTTAACACCTACTGAACAGTTATTATGAGATAGGCCCTGTTGTAAAGTCTGTATTTCAATAAATATTTAATGAGAACTGACTACTTTTTGATGGGTGTTGGCCAATAGGTATTTCTGTGGACCCCAGAGTGTATACCAGATTCTTATCCCCTGCTGTGGGAAGTGTTGGCAGCCAACACTCAGGCCAGTTTCTCTTACCCAGACTTGCCCTCTGCTCCTCTGCTTGAGGGGAGATGTCTCACTCAAGGTCATGGCCCTTCCTCTAGGGTAGCTGATGACTGGTTGATGCAAAAGTCTGAAGACTCTGTCCCCTTGCCCCAGTTGAGATGATTCTGAATGGCCCTCCCAGCTCTCTGGCTCCAGGATAAGGTGCCACCTCTGTTGTAACTCGCCTCTTCCCTCACTCCACCTGCTGTTGTTGCCTTTGGTTTTCCCCAGGTGTTGAACCTTAGAGTATTCCATAATGAGCCACCTGCATGCAAATATCAGTCTCAGTTGGCCTCCTGGGAACCCAACCTGCAGTAGGTGTTATAAATAGTACCACTTAAAGTCCAATGAACAGATAGAAATTACAGAAGAGAAGGGCCCTGATAATCCCTAAGGAGGGACAGAGTCATATGAGTTAACTACTGAAGAAGACCATTATAATTTCACTAGGTGAGGTTTGACAAATTTCGTACGTCCGTGTTGTTGTTGGGTGTGTCAAGTCGACTCTAATTCATATCGACTGCATATGACAGAGTAGAACTGCCACATAGGGTTTTCTTGGCTATAATCTTTACAGAAGTAGATTGCAGAGCTGGTGGGTGGGTTTGAGCCACCAACTTTTGTTTAGCAGCCAAGAACTTAACCATTGTGCCATTGGGGCCCCTACGTGCTCTACAGTCCTTTGATACGTTGTTGTTGTTAGATGCATCAGGTTGGCCCCCAGCTCATGGTGACCCCTTGCAAAATGAATGAAATGCTGCCTAGTCCTGAACCATTCCCAGGATCGGTTGCATTGGTAGTTCAGTGGTAGAATTCTCTCCCTCCATATGGGAGACCTGGGTTCAGTTGCTGGCCAACGCACCTCAAGTGCAGCAACCACCCATCTGTCAGCTGAGGATTGCGTGTTGCTATGATCCTGAACAAGTTTCAGAGGAGCATCCAGACTAAGATGACTAGGAAAAAAGGTCTGGTGACTGACTTCCAAAAATCAGCCAATGGAAACCCTATGTTTCTTTGATATGTAGTTCATCTTAATTTCTTATATTTGATAAAGAGCAGTGAAAGGGATAAGAAGGCAAATACAGTCTCATTAATGGAAAGGCAGTGGTGACCACCATCACTTGGCCCAGAAGTGAAACAAATGCAATGAAAACAGAAAAAAGGGCCCAGACACAGGAGAGAGGCCTTTCTTGTGTGTCTGCCTGATAGAAGCCACGCTTAGTAACGGAAGCTCCAGGTGTTTCCAGGGTCTTGTCTCTCCATCCTTTTTACTGAAAAGGTTTCTCTCAGAAGGGAAAGGGTGGATGAGAGAGAACAAAAAATCTGATTGCTGAGAAAATAAATCAAGTCACCTTGAGGTAAGGTCATTTGGAATGAACCCTATACTTCTGGGATGAAATCACCCCAAAGGCAAAAATTTTTTTTTTATTCTTTCCTTCAGCCTAATGTATGTCATATTCCTGTCTTAAGAATGTCAACAAAAGCAAAAGTGTCCTGTTGCCAAGGGGAGAGGAAAAGGATGGCGATATATTTAGTACAAGGGTAGATATGGAAGCAAAGTCTTATCCTGGGTAAGACCCTCCATTTAATTGACTTGGGGTGGCAGGAGAAGCTCAGGTGATGTAGGTCTTGATTAGTGAAGCTGCAAATGGGGGAAATCAATTATTGGAGAGAGAATATCATCTAGACAGGCGATTTCCAAAGGAGTAGGAGGGCATTTCCCTTTTTAATCAAATATACTGCCACTGTCTGAGCATCTTAAATTATTTGTTCTGAGAGTAAGTTGAAAGCAGAACCAAGTATTACAGATTTTAGCAGGAACGGAGAGTTTAAGGTGATTTATGGGCCTTCAGCGCTCTGACGGTCCAAAGAGAAAAGGGAAAGATCAGCTACTTTTAACATGCAGTCGTTTTACCCTGGGCCTCCAAAATGGACTTAGAGTAACTGATACGTAACATTTCTCAGCCTTTTGGACTGTTCTGTGCCTAGCCCAAGGAGAAACGTTTCCTGGAATCCCTCCACTCCACCTGCTTTTGGTGATTTTTTTTTTTTAGTAGGTGTTAGAAACACACACACACACACACACACACACACACCCACCAGTGATCAGAAATTAAAAACTCTTTTAACACGAGTATTGTAATATGTACCATATCTGTTTCCTATCACAGATTTACAGTTCAATGGCCCTTTTATTTCACTTTTACTAGGATTTCACTAATAAACCCCAGAATAACCGAAACACTAGAAGTTCCTGCAAAGAGGTACAGTTGAAAGGCAATGATAACACCAGAGTGGGAGAGGTGACTTTTAAGCTGGGTAGATCAGGAAAGGCATCATGAAGTCAGCAGCATTCAAGCTCAGGAAATAAAGATATTCCAGGCAGAGAAAATAGAATGAGGAAAGGTGGTGATGGGAAAATATCGGGACGTGTGTGAGAAGCCGGTAGAAAATAGACTGTGTTCAGTATGACTAGACCCTAAGGTGAGTGGAGATGTGTCTTTGAGAGGAAGCCTGGAGCCAAGGCAACAGAAAGCTTCTTCACAGTCAGGGGAAAGTTTAGATCTCGTTTAAAGGCACTAACCTTTTGGCAGTATCAGATGGAAAATGGAAGAGAAGTCCGAAAATCAGCTCCACCAGATCCTCCCCTCATTGCAAGCATCACAATTCATGACATTCAACATGTTGATCCTGGTGCTGACAAGGTCACCTAGTGTCCAAACAGGCAATCCTCTGAAGATTGAGAGTGGCTTTAGATTTCAGAGTCCAAACTGGTACCTTGATTTATGTAACTGGGAATAGTTAATTGATGGAAAAGTCTACTTTATTAACTTACCTTACTTTATCATTGAAGATATCTGTAGGGAATCAAGAAAAAAACTTTTATGTTTGAGTAGCTTTTCTACTGTAGGTTAAGTAGTGATTAAACCAGTTACCATGGAGTCAACTGACTCATGGCGACCACATGTGTGTCAGAGTAGAACTGTGCTCCAGAGTTTTCAGTGGCTGATTTTCACAAGTAGATCACCAGGCCTTCCTTCCAAGGTGCCTCTATGTGGATCCCAACCTCCAGTCTTTGGGTTAGCAGCTGAGTACGTTAACCATTTGCACCACCCAGAGATCCAGGTAGTGATTAATGGATAGCAAAATCCATATTCAAAACTTAGGACCTAAACCCAGTTCTAATCATTTCCAGTCTCCATCAGGGCTTTGTTTCTTTTCACTCCATCTGATAATTCTTTCATTATGTCTAGTTAATTTATTTACAGACTAGGTTGCATTTCTCTTTTAATGGTACTAGTATGTGTATTTGTGTATCTCTATGAAAATTCCTGCAAACACTAAATAATCTGGCTTGGCTTTATTATAGTTGGTGCTTTGTTTTCTTATCTTTGAAACTCTCCTATAAAGGTTGCAGGAAATATTTACAAATTGATGCACACTTAATATGTTCAGGGACTTTGTTACATACTAGAACATAAATAAATAAAGAGTTCTTGCCCTTGAGGTGTTCATAGACACAATGTGGAGTCAAACAAGTAATTAGAAGGTGGTTACTTGTTGTGAGTAGCACGCTGAGCTGGGATAACAAACGTCATCCCCTCTATGCTGGTGAATCTTGACTGGCGGTGCCCAAGATAGCTGACAAAGACAAAAATACCTTCTTTGTTCTGAAAGGCCCCAAATAAATGAATCAAATTTCACAGGCCATTGGTGTTCTGACACTTTTCCTTTTGTCAGCTTGTTTTATTCAGAAAAGTAGTACTGGTTATTCAAAATTATCCTTCTTCACTTCTTTCTAAAGACACATATTAAGTGCCCACTAAATCACAGGCACCTTACTATGTGTGGAGGATCTTGTTGCTCTTAGCTGCCACTGAGTCAGCCTAGGCCTGGTCCTGTACCATCCCCATGATCGCTTGTGGATCCAACTGTTGTGATCCATTGGGTTTTCATTGGCTGGTGTGAAGAATAGAGGTGAATAAAACACACTCTGCCCCTTGTCTAAGAGTTACTCATAGGATTGAAAAAGAGGCAACATGAATAAACTATTGTGACACACAGCCTGGATTCTCTATGAGAAACATGTGCAGAGTACAGTATTGTGCTGAAGGAAGTCGCCACAGCTTGTGGGGGTCTAGACAGGCTGCAAGAGATGACGCAAACCTGAATGTTGAAGGAAGAGTGAGGGCTAGCAGACAGAGGAGAGACAAAGGGAAATTAAGTCTCACTCTGTAATCTAGCAAAGAGAATATTACCCACTTCTCTCTCTATTCAAACACCACTTGTGACCAAAACTCTAGGGCCTACCTCAAAGATGACCTAATATTGCTGGCAGTTTTTTAATATACCTACAAATGTAACCCTTCTAACTGAAATTAAATAAGAAATTTAAGAAGGCAGAAAAGAAGGGGGCTTCATTAGTTGATAGTGTTTAGTCTAGCTTGGGTGGCAGAAGGAATTGTGCTGAATTAAAAGTGTGAGGTTTCCTTCTAATGGAGAGGAAGGCAAGGTGATACCAAGTAATAGTAGACTGGTTCAAATCTGGGAAGGTAAGGGTAAATTTCAAGGTAACCACAAAGAAAGTTAACAAACCTACTCATCAAAAGAAAAAAGAAAAACATAAAGTCTCAGTAAAAACAAAACCTACAAAACCAAAAGAAATGAAAAAAACAATCCACAAACAAACAGAACTCAGCACAGGATAGTAAGAGGAACAAAGAAAATGTCAGCATCACAAAAAAAAAAAAACCACTACAAAATGAAATCCCACTCCTAGGAATATGTCGTAGAGAAATAAGAGCCATCACACCCGTATTCATTGCAGCACTGCTCACAACAGCAAAAAGATGGAAACAACCTAGATGCCCATCAACAGATGAATAGATAAACAAACTATG
>NW_004444085.1:2377631-2408040 GCF_000243295.1 Trichechus manatus latirostris
ATATGTGTACTGACTGTTTAATGAGAAACTATTTGTTCTGTAAACCTTCATCTAAAGCACAATAAAAAAAAAAAATTTAAAAAAAAATGTGTGAAGTTCCTGAGCAGACTCCGTTTTCTGGATTCCTTTATGCAGCCCACATCCAACAACACACGGTTCCACCGACGTGAGGCTACACATTCATTCACGTCTGCTTCAGAGGGACATTTATGAAATCGGTAAGACTTAAAGTGCTTTCTTCCAAACGCTTTCCCATCCACAGATGAAACCAGTTCTGCTAACATGAGGTGACCAACAGTCACCGTGTAGCGGGGCCACAGTCCAGTTTAAGAACAGACCGCACTCATTAAGGACTGCATATCACAGTTGATCACTGTGCAATTTAATGCCTCTAGCCTGTTGCACCTCATGATAAAACAATCTTTAAAAGGAAAACAGGCAATAGTACTAAAAAATATTCAGCAATCCATTTCAGCTTGTGGTTGCCCAAGCTTGAAAGTCTCTGGGCACATTTGCCTAAATAGCTAAAAAACAAAATTATAATAAACGGAAGCATTATGGGTTGATCTGAGGCGCCTTGCTAAAATCATAATGAAGTGGGCAGAACTGAGGCTGCTGAGTGGCCCTGCTATTAATTACTTGCCTTTAAACGCTGGAGAAGTGTATTTAAGCAGACACCTGGAGAGGCTACTTGCTAATTGCATGCATTGAAATGACTATGGACACAAGGTGTAAAAACTCATTACGGCTACAAACTTGCCCCATCCGCACAAACCTAGCATACTGATTATAGCTACACCCATGTGCCTTAGCAAGCCAATAAAAAGGGAACATATCCAAATGATGTTCCCTTTTGCCCACCCCTCCCAGAGTAAAACTGTGCTCCATATGGTTTTGCCCCCATCAATGCCTTATTTTTCAGAAGTAAATTCCTTAGGCCTTTCTTCCTAAGCAACTCTGAGTAGATTAGCAGCCAAGTACATTAACCGTTGGCACCATCCAGAAACTCCTGAAGTTTCCTTTTTGCCACTTTCTCTTTTAAGATTGTAGATAAAATCCCATCAACTTGCCTTTTTAAGGAGACATTTAAGAGGGCATGCAATTCCATCACATTAAATTAAGCCATCCTTTGTGCACCAGTGGTAAGCTAGTACTCTGGCTTTGGACCACAAATTTCTAATAAGAAATGAGATACTTCGGCAGTTTTACCAGTGCAAGAGAAGTGACAAAGTGTTGTTGTTGTTATTATTGTTATTGTTAGCTGCCTTTAAGTCAGTCCCTGACTCATGGTGACCCCATGTACAAGCGAAGAGAAACGCTACCTGGTCCTGCGCCATCCCTATGATTGGTTGCTGATTGGACCATTGTGACCCATAGAGTTTTCACTGGCTGATTTTGGAAGTATGTCTCTAGGCCCTTCTTCCTTGTCTGTCTTGGTCTGGAAGCTCCGCAGAAATCTGTTCAGTATCTTTGCAACATGCAAGCCTCCACTGACAGACGGGTGGTGGCTGCATACGAGTGCATTGACCAGGAATTGAACCTGGGTCTCTCATATGGAAGGTGAGAATTCTACCAGTGAACCCCCACCTTCCTGAGGAAAGTGTAGGGCCTTCACTTATGATTCTCAGACACAAGAGCGGAAAACAAAGAGATTGAAGCAGAGGGCAGGGTGAAGTGGCATACCACCTCTTCCCATGCAGGCAGCCTTTTTTTTTTTCCCCTACCACGTTGTTTATATCACAACACCAGGGCAGCAAACAGTTAACCCAAGGAGACAAAACCCACTGTGACCAGCAGGTCTCCGTGCAATCATCAGTGGAACTAGCTATTATAGCCAATTTAATAGCTTGAAAATGAACTCATTAGTGGTCTTTTATCAGTGGAAAAAAGTCTATTAAATCCGGATGTGTGAAGAAGCAGCACCGAGGCTCATTTCCATCCCACTGGTGACCTGAACAAATCTGAGCAATGCTTTTCAGGGAACCAGGGTCAGGCTTGACTGCAATCAGAGATTGTTGACACCCATCCTCTACCCTGCATCTTTCCTCGAGGTTTCTGAGGCACTTAATTTTAATTTACAGTTTGCTGGGATGGTTTTCTTTCTTTCTTTTTTTGCTCTTCTTTCTCGCCTTCTGTATTATCCATTTACACCTGAACAGTTTACAGGGGCAGCAAGAAGATGCCCTGAACTGAGATTTGAATGTTATATATAATGATATGATCAAATTATCAGGCACAGCCCACATTGCTAAGCAGGGCTTAAACTAAAACTCTTAGAAATGTGGCAGAGCTAAGGGCTTTCTATATATCCTCCCTCCCTCCTTCCCTCCTAGCCTGCCTGCCTCTCTTTCTTTTCTCTGTCAGTGATAACTGAAGACGTTGTGAAAGGGTACTTTTATGCAGGGCACATTCAATATTTCCTTCTGATGATTACAATTTAAATTTTCTTGGACAAATGGTTAAGCATGAGCACAGGCAAGCTGACTCTTCATTAGCTCTGGGACTGGGGGACCAGGTTAGCATAAATATATGTAATAAGCTGTGATGCAAAGAGGAAAGGTTCTCTCCAGATGATTCTTCCTCCTTTAATATCCTATGGCTTCCTAGGCTACACTTTAGTATTTATTTTATACTATATTGAATCAAGTTTGATTTGCATCAGTCTTGTCTCAAGATTATAAATTATTTGATGACAGAGACTATATTTTGTACATCTTTTAACATTCCTACAACACCTAGATCAGTTTTCAATAAATGGTTATGGATTTAACTCCCTGTTGTGACAGGATTAACACCTCAGGACTTAATTGGATTATGTTATATTATATTATTATTACATGCTGTTGTGTTTAGCACGATTGATAGGTTCTAACATTCTTTGGAACGATCAAGCTATGCTGTATCACTGAAGAGATCTATTGCTTACCTATTATAAGGGGGCACTGATGGTTCATTTGTAGAATTCTGGACTTCTATGTGGGAGACTTGGGTTTGATTTCTGGCCAATGCACCTCACGTGCAGCCATCACCTGTTTGTCAGTGGAGGCTTGCACGTTACAGAGGAACTTCCAGATGAAGATGGACTAGGAAGAAAGGCCTGGAAATCTACCTCTGAAAATCAGCCAGTGAAAACCTTATGGATTACAATGGTCCAATCTCCAACCAATCGTGGAGGTGGCACAGGACCAGGCAGCATTAGTTCTGTTGTGCATGGGGTCACCATGAGTCTGGGCTGACTCAAGGCACCTAACAACATCAACCTACTGTAAACCACTCAAATCTCACCTCAACCCCTTGAGGTATATATCATTAACCCTACATAAAGGTCAGGTTGTGGAGGCACAGGGAAGCGGAAATGTTTCTTAGGATCACAAAGCCGGAGACCATGTTCTTTCCACTACGTATTATTATATGATGGGATTTTAAGAATCCCCAAATTGCAAGTTAGGAAGGATCTGTATAGATTCCTTGTCTTGTATTATCACATTCCTGTGCATATTTCTGTAGTTACCATCATATAGAAATCAAAGCATACTTTTGATCTGAGGAACAAATGCAAGATGGAAATAAACCTTCTGTTCCTAGGGAATTACTGTTGAAGGCTCTGCAGTTAAAGGACAACAGAGAGGTGCCAACAGGTATGTGGTAGATATTTGGGGACCCCTGGTCTCTGGCCACTTCAGGGTATCAGTTCTCCACGGCAGTTTAGTGACTCAGCCTTCATCTAAAAATCTTTATTTTCACGTATAGGTCCCAAATCTTTTCTTCCCTCCTCTTCATTCTGCCAGTGTAAACACAGCTTTCAGAGGCCTTGACGTTCCTTCAGTGTTCCTCATATGTTAGGGTGGCAGTTTTCAAAGTTTAGTGCACCGGAAACACCTGAGGGGCTTGGTAAGCACAGATTTATGGCTCACACCCAGGTGTTCAATTCAGTGGGCCTGGGATGGGACCGAGGATCTGAATTTCTAGGTTTCTAGGTGGTGCTGATGCTGCTGGTCCTGGAACCCCACATTGAGAACAACTGTCTTAGAATGAAGACCCAGTACACACCAGAAAGGTGCCATGCACAGGGTGATCATCCAAAGCTGGGCAGCAGGAAGAGAAGGAGGGGGCAGAGAAACAAAGAACTTTGGAAACTGCCAAGGAATTGCCAGCAAAGAATAATCCAGAGAATAATCTTGAGTTGGTGGTAATTTCCAAGTGAATAAAAATATTGTAAATACCATACTTTCTAACTAAATCACTATACAAATGGATTGGTAAACACCACGACTATTAGATTCTTAGAAGGTTTAAACACCAAAATTGCCCTACCATTGACCTAACTATACATTTTTTCATGAAAATCAATACTGTATTGCATTTTAATCATTGATTTTGGGCATTTGTTTGCAAATAATGGGCTACTATTTCTCTTAATACCCTCTAATTTGTCTGTAAATTCATGTTCTGGGTCAATATATGGAAGTTCCTAGGTATCATCCATTCCTGTTATTGACAAAGCTCCTAGAGCAGCAATCTCAAACTTCTCAAAGATGAGGGCCCTCTTTAAATGTCAGAAATCTCTTGGATCCCCATATGGTAGTAGTTACAAGTTGGGTATCCGTTCTTTAAGAAAAGATATATAATAACCAAAAGTTACTAGGGCTTGAATAAATAAAGCATATTTTCTCTACTTTCCCTGGGTGGTACAAACGGTTAATGTGCTCAGCTGCTAACCGAAAGGTTGGAGGTTTGAATCTAATCAGAAGTGCCTTGGAAGAAAGGCCTAGTAATCTACTTCTGGGGGAAAAAAAAACAGCTATTGAAAACACTGTGGAGAACAGTTCTGCTCTGACACACATGGGGTCACCATGAGTCAGGGTCAACTTGATGGCAACTGGTAAAAATTGTTTTCCCATAATAGAACCTACACATATTAAAAATACAAATATTACAAATAGACATATTACAAATAAATGCGGGACATATTACAAATTCCAACTGCAAAGTAATCTTCATCAACAAAGGGTGTCACAGCCTTGTACCAACTGCTCCTTGGGAGTCAGCCTGTCTGACTGGAAATCGCTGCCCTGGAGTTATCACTCACCCTGGCACCTCAGAGGAGACGGCTTACTTCATTCAAGCCAGAATCAGAGTTTTACACAGAAAAAAGGGCAACCAAGAGACATTCTGGATCACCTTGCTCCACAGGCAATATCTCTAATACAAGGGACAACGACATAATTAAAATAGGAGCTGTGTGTAATCAAAAAGCCTGATTAAATTAGTGGGCAGCAAACCTCTGAAGATTCCTTCTAAATCATTGACTGATGGAAACGAGACACAAGGGGACCCGTCAGGTCATAGAGACAAAGCTGTATTTGCCAGAGAGGAAGACAGCAAGAATGGCAGAAGGAATTTGAAGAGCTGATTTTTTTTTTTTTTTTAGGCAGTCTATTTTGAAAGAGTTTATTCAAAAGGTTTTATATAGATTTCCATCATATCTATTTTCCTATGAAAGTTTAATATACTCTTTATTAGCATAACTCCATTAAATAACTGCTCCATAGGGTTTCCAAGGAGCAGCCTGGTGGATTTGAACTGCTGATCTTTTGGTTAGCAGCCGAGCTCTTAACTACTGCTCCACCAGGGCTCTGGATTTAGTCTATTGCAAAAATATGTGCGCAGAAAAATGTGTCTTCAACATTCTCTGACCATGATATTTCCCCCTTTTTCTTATCTCAGTCTTCTGAGCTTTAGCTACAATATTGGGGACATGGCAGAATGAGCAGATAAAAAGTATGATTCTTAAGCATAGCACAGTGATAAAATGAAGAGAAACTTTAAGTATTATTTAAAGCTTGATATACACAAACTTTCTCACCAAATTTATTACTAGAAGTAGTTTGATGCCTTTTGAATCTAGAACCAAATAAAAAATTTATATACTATAGATGGTGCATTAATTTATTATTACACTCTCATTCATTAAGGAGGAATAGGCCCAAAAGAATGATGAGCTTAAATGAAATAAGGAAGAATTTATGGGAAATAGATTCAAAATGGGTTACTGACATAAATCAAGAGTTTCTTTTGTGTTATCAGTAGAGAAAAATACTAGTGTATTTTTCATATGGAAAAATTAATTGCTTAAAAAACAAATCTCTTAAAAATTAGTATTTTATATCACAATGTTTCAGATTCTACACCCATGTTTTCCAGAAAGGATATTTGGTGTAATTGCCAAAAAGAGTGCAGATACCCTTTTAACTTTGAACTTATCCATGGAATATCCTTATTTTTCACTTTTTCCACATGCTTTCCCTAGATGATCCCTAATTACAATTTCAGTTTCCATGATAAAATGAGCCTTTGATCTTTAGTGTTAAATAAGTGTTATATATATATGTGTGTCCATGAAATGTACATTAAATAAGATATATATATATATATAGAGAGAGAGAGAGAGAGTGTTCGAGTGGTGCAAACAGTTAAGACACTAGCTACCAACTGAAAAGTTAGAGGTTTGAGTCCACCCGTAGGTGCTTGGAAGAAATCCCTGTCAAACTAATTCCAAAAAATCAACATTGAAAACCCTGTGGAGCACAGTTCTATTGACACATGTGGGGCCACCATGAGTCGGCACTGACACCATGGCAACTGGTATATATAAATATGTATATGCATACACGTACAAACAAAAATAAATAGCTGTTTGCCTCCAGCAATAGCCTGATATTAAAAAAAAAAAAAAAAAAGGCATTTTGTTTCTTTCTTGTTTTAGAAAGACAACTAGATCATTTTTTCTAGTGCCTTTCTCCCCCATCCTTAACCAACTGCTTGCATGTGTAGCTGTTTTCCTGTAAACAGTGTGCCCAGAGAGTGAAGGGGTAATTGAGAAACACCATTTCACATGCACACCCACAACACAGAATCATTCAATCTGTAAATTTGTATGAAAATCCTCCTGCACAAGAGTCACCAGGTAAACACTCTTGAATAACTTCACGGAATAATATTGCAGAGAAACAGTTTAGTATTATCTGAAGTCTCAGTTTTGTATTTCAAAAATGCTTTCTGCCCTTGCCTCTTTCACAAAGGAAAGAGGGAATGCAGAATAATAAGAGACTAATAATAGCATGCACACTGAAGACACGGTGCTGCCTGGTATCCCCCAGTTCTTCCCAAACATGGACCAGCCAAGAAAAGAATGTGACCGCATAGTCCATGTACAGGGACTATCACTCCTGATTCATTTATACAGGACCCTTAAGGTGTTCTGAGCAAACTGAAAGATCTATAACACATCATTAATCTACGTTGACTGAAGCAAACTAGTTTCCTAAAGTTGTAAAACAATTTTAGAGGGTAGGTCACACAACTGTATTGATTTCAGATGGTTTTACCTGGCCCTTTGGTACCAAACATTCCCCCTGGACTTAAAATAACATGCCACTTCCTTGATAACCCAACATACTGAGGGACTTCAGAGACTTCACTGGGACCTACCCAAGCCTTGACTTAGCCATAAAACCAGTGACCATCAAGTGGATTCTGACTCATGGCCACCCCACACATGTCAGAGTAGAGCTGTGCTCCACAGGGTTTTCAATGGCTGATTTTTTGGAAGTAGATCACCAGGACTTTCTTCTGAACTGCTTCTGGGTAGACTTGAACTGCCAATTTTTTGGTTAGCAGCCAAACGTGTTAACCATTTGCACCATGCAGGGTGCCGTGGAGTTATTATAATATCTTGATATTTCACCTTGCAAGACTATCTGATGCTCTTTGGAGGAACAACCTCTAAATACGATTTCCACCTTTAAATAATTGTGACCCCTTAAAAAATAATAGTGATAGCTGTAGAAACACTTTTTATAATGAGTACGTTAAAATATAGACCTTAATTTGACTAGCAACAAGGCTTCAAGCTGGTAAACAGGGACTATTCCTCATGTATAACAAAGAAGGAACTGAGTCTTATAAATTTTTTTGTTGTTTTTTACTTTCTAAGATCACAGCATTAATAAATGACAGATATAGGGTTCAAAACACTACGGAATCAATATTTTTGTATTTTCCTCTTAAGTTGTGCTAAAATCTTTCTCATTTTAACGTGTAAATATAAATTATGATAGAGCAAACAGAATAGCATTTTAACATATCCCTTGCATCATTCTCCATTTTTATTGTTGGCAGAGTATTAAAATCATGGGCTTTAGGATCAAAATCTCTTCTCTACCATTTAGTAGCCTAGACTATTGGCAAGTAATTTCAATGTTTAACATCGGTCTCTTCTTCTGTAAGCAGTGAAAGTCTTTCACTTTGAAAAAATTTTGTAAGGATTAAATGGGAGGATTAAAAAAAACTTAGGACATTTACTAACTCTGGAGAGACTACTAATATTGTTGACACTTCAGAAGACAAATTCCTTAGAAGCTGGGATGGAATTTATCTGAGTTAACACAATGATGTTTATCTTGGAAGTTCAAAATAAATGTTGATTGATGGTTGTTTATTTCATACTATAGTTATTTTATATTATCCAATTGCCATAGAGTTGATTATGACTCATGGAGACCCCGTGTGTGTCAGAGTAGAACTGTGGTCCATAGGGTTTTCAATGGCTGATTTTTCAGAGGTAGTATCACCAGACCTTTCTTCAAGGCACCTCTGGGTAAACTCGAACCTCCAATCTTTCTGTTAACAGCCAAGAATATTAACCGTTTGCACAACTCATAGATTTTATTTCATATTATACTTCGTCACTAAGCAAATTATCAAAATTTCTGGACTCAGTTTCTTACTGTGTAATTTGTAAATGGTAGAATAACTGATCACAGCTCTAAAATTTTATGCTTACAATGTTTATGACCACTACACATCCCCTATAATGAATATATTTGTGAGTCTGAGTTGCAATATGAGTAAAACTTCTAAGATGGCACTTGGTACAGAACAGGTCTCTTTGCATCTTAGGTTCCCTTTATGAGCCAAGGAAGTTATTCTAATCATAGTAATTTCAGATTTTTTGGCTAGGATGCTTCAGACGTTCTTCCCACAAACAGAAATATTCAATCCTTTACCCCTTATCTAATGTGAGAACTGCAACTCTCAAGCTAGTAAGGCTGGCCCTGCTCAGGGCATACAGATTCTAAAGCAGTCAGTTGAGAGATTGCAGCAGGAAGTCAGCTTCGAAGAACAATGCTGCTTCTCAGCCTTTAATGGAGTGTGGCATCAGGCATCCTGGCCTCTCAGAGCTGAAAGAATGACTGCCATTTTGTCCCTGACACTGCCTCGCTTGTCATCCCAAGTCAGCCGCCATACTAATTTCTCTAAGAATTGATCTTTTTCACCCTTGGCTCCACCCTAGGTCATTTTTATTATCAAGACAGCTACCATCAAGGTGCCTCCTTGAAGAAACAGCAGGGGTAGCCACATACCCTGCTATGCATTGTGATGAAATGCAGGGTGATGGATCTTAACATTCAGTGACAAAAGATGCTGGGCACCTCCTCATTTATCATTTGAGAGTGAATCGACATGTCAAGAGATGAGGGAAAGAGGAGAAGAAAAATAACCACATCTCCTCCTCCATTCTTCAAAAGGTCTTTCTTTGCAAGTGATTCTACCTTTGCGGGAGGTTGTGAAGAATAGCTAATTTAGGGGAGGAAAGTACAGGAAAATAAAAACCAGAGCTGAAATAACACCAAAGACAGAGTGGACCTGATTTTCAGTGAGTCCTGGGCATAAAACTAACCTGGGGCAATGAATCATTCATCCAAGTGAAGTGAATTGCCCATAAAGTATATTCAATAGGGAACCAATTAGGTAGTTGCATCTTCTGGGTTTCCTCCACATATGGGTGACTAGCCCTTCACTGTAGGGTTAGCGGTATAATATATCAGTGGATCATAATCATCCCACTTCTAAACATGAGACATTGGTGGTTCAGTGGTAGAATTCTCACTTTCCACATGGGAGACCTACTTTCGATTCCCAGCCAATGCACCTCATGCACAGCCACCACTCATCTGTCATGGAGGTTTGTGTGTTGATATGATGCTGAACAGGTTTCAGTGGAGATTCCAGGCTAAGATGGACTAGGAAACAGCCTGGCAATCTACTTCCGAAAATCAGTCAGGAAAACCCTATGGATCACAAAAGTCTGATCTGTAATCGATTATGTGGACGGTGCAGCATTTATTTCTGCTGTGTATGCGATCACCATCAGTCAGGCTGACTCAACACTACTTCTGAACCTTAATAGGAAGATGGAGCTTCCACATCATCTTCAAGCCATTCTGCTGCTTTTTCCAGCGAAATCCTTTTTCTTTGTACCTAAGACCGTACATACACTGATTCCCATTAACTCTCCTTCTAGGAGCTTCAAAGAGAGTCGATCTCTGAGGAAGGGTTTGTTATGTAGTGGACTCAGTTAAAGATGCCCATTTTTCCTTTCCAGTCATGGGATTCTAAGAAGGGAATAAGACCTTCCTGGTTTGTTTTTCCTTATCTTTCGCTCAGTTTTCTCTTGAAGATGAACTCTTTTAACTGTGATGTCTAAGAATTGCATTAATGAACTTTTCTCAAGATGTCTTTGAAAGGTATCTGAAAGTATCCCAAAACAGAGACAGCAGCTACTGATTTTGTCTTTTCAGGGTGAGCACAATGTCTTGGCCACTAATGTTCCTGGCTACCAGTCAGCTTTGTGTTTCTTGCGAGTTACTCATTAACTCAGCAAGTATTTATAATGTGTGAGCAATATACCAAGCTTCATGCAAAGAACAGACATTGGTCTTGGCCTCAAGAGACTTCTTGTCTTCTTGGGAGATAATGGGTAACACTGAAAGGGCAATATCATGTGTGAAGTGCTTTACATAAAATATTGTGAGTCCTCTGGCCAATCCTGTTTTGGATGATATTATTATCCCTAGATTATGAGAAAACTAAGGCTTAAAACATTAGGTAAATCCAAAGTCCCTCAGTTAACATATGGAGGCAGATAGATAATGAACTCTGGAAGTTTAATTCCAAAGTCTGTGGTATCAAACTATAAAACAGAGTTAAAAATACACAAAACTACTGGTAAGAGAGAAGTTAAGGATAAGTTGTCACAATATTTTCAGAAGCAGGAAAGATTACTTCCAGATAAGGATGTAGGCAGATAAAGAGAGGTGTTATGAAGAAAGTAAGGTTTTTAAATTTTTAAATTGTGTTATTAAAGCAATATTGATGACATTTGTCAATGAGGAGATGAGGAAATTCATTCTGGAAAAATATGAGAGTACTAGCAGGAAAATGAGACAAAGTATTAGCTTAGAATCATATTTTAAAGCACCACACCATACTAATGACTTTGGACTTTATTCTTATGATAACACAGTGATATCCACCTGACCATTATATGATATCATCCTCCATTTGATCATTGATGCATGGGGCTCAGGTGATCATTAAAATGTAATGAAGTCTATGGGGAGCTCCTTCTTAAATTCAGAACTACATTAGGTGTGTCCATGTGAGACCCAGAATTACATTAAGAGTTTCAAGGAGGAAGGAAATAGGCAAATTGGTTTTCTACTCATTACAATCAGTCTGTGAGCGGATGAATCCTACCTGGTTTTGCCTATGATTACTGTAGGCTCTTCACACCCAAATCCCTCCAATAAATTGTATTTAGTACCATCTTTCAGTGATTGAATAAGACCCTGCTACTGCTACTCATACTAATATTAATGTATTACTGCTGCTATTATTGCTATTATTACCACAACTACTAGCTAATTTGTTTTGAGACCTACATGCTAAATGCTTCATATTTATAATTGCGTGTAATCCTCACTAATGCCTATGAAAAACAAAACCAAACCCACTGCCATCCAGTCGATTCCAACTTATAGCGACCTTGTAGGACAGAGTAGAACTGCCCCATAGGGTTTCCAAGGCCATTATCTTTACAAAAGCAGACTGCCACATCTTTCTCCTGCAGAGCAGCTGGTGAGTTCGAACTGCCAATCTTTTGGTTAGCAACCAAGTGCTTAACTACTGCATCATCAGGGCTCCTCATACCTGTGAAAGAGGTACTATTATTATTACTTTTTTATTAATAAGCAACCTGAAGCTCAGAGGAATGATGAATTTGCCAGAAGACACACAACCGTTAAGTGGTAGTGAAAAATATGAGGAATGTGGACGTGGCAATAGCCTTTCACTCATTCAAGTCAGGATGTTTATAGGCTTGTAGCTTTGTGTTTGTTTCCTGCTTGAATCTTAATATGTATCATGTATTAGATTTATTATAGTACTGAATCATAGAAATAAAGAATAATAGTTTATAATCATGAGATAGTGCCTGAACCAATTTCTGTAAGCATTGCTATATGTTGTTGTTGTTAGTTGCCATCAAGTTGACTCTGACTCATGGTGACCCCATGTATAACAGAATAAATATTATCCTGTCCAGTTCCATTGTCATAATCATTGATATGCTTGAGCCCGTTGTTTTGGCTATTGTGTCAATCTATCTCATCTCATTGAGGGTTTTCCTCATTTTTGCTAACCTTCTACTTTACCAACTCAACTATGAGTTAGCAGCTAATCCCAAGTAAATCCCTAACAGGCACATCCTCGAGTTGCAGCTTCTTTCTGTGGACAGAAACATTTCCTACAGCTCCTCTTTCTGTCCTATTCCTGCAGCATGTTACTGCCTGCAATTGAACACGATTCTGTCGTGTGGACTTATTTTGACTTCTTAATGAGTTGAAATATTTTTTTTATATTTTTATTTTTTCAGTGTGTCTTTTTTAAAATTATTGTTCACAAAAACTCCTAGACAGAGAAAAATATATTTAAGAAGCTGTCCGCATATCTTTTCTTAAATCACTTTACTGGCCTGTTTTATATCTAACCCTAATTGCATTGATTAAATCTGGAATAAATGTCTTAATTATTCTAGAAATCCTCTGTGAAGAATTGATTCCTTTGACTTTCCCTTTCTTATTATTCAAGTCAAGTCTTAAATCATGCCTGCAGTTCAGAATCCAGGCACGGTCCCATCCAGGGAGGGGGCAGGCCTCAAGCACATGGCTGTGTAGGCACCATATCAGTCGAAAAACAGGATGCACCTCTAGCCAGTATCGAGGCAAAAGCCTGACCAGAGAGGAAATGAACCTTCACAGACTATCCTGAAGCTTACGTCCCATCCCCCAAACGTCCTCCTCTCCAGCCTCTTCCATCTAGTAGAATCACATCACTAGTCATCCAGAGACAAAAAAACTTTGACCTAACCTACATTTCCTCTTTTATTTTCTTTGTTTTCCCTGTATCACCAAGTTTTGCTTCTCCTGCCTTATAAATATTATTACTTTCAATTTCAACTCCCATTGCCTCTTCCCTGGACTACTGCAATGACTCCCTAACTTCTCTATTTTACCCCATCTTCCATTCATGACCCAGAGAACACCTATAATACTCATTTGAAAAATATAAACGGGACCCACTCATCTCAGTTTAAACTCTTCACTGGTTCCCCAGTGCACTTTAACATTGCACAACAAGCTCAGCGCTGCCCACAAAGCCCTGCAGATACGTGTCCCCTGTTCCACCAGCACTGGGGTGTTCTCCTGCCTGGGGCTCTGGGACCTCCTGTTCTCATTGCCTGAAAAGCTCTTTTGCCAGCCATTATGGATTGAATTGTGTTCCCCCCAAATCCTAATCCCTATACCTGTGGAATAGGGTTTTCTTTGTTTTGTTAATGAGGTCATATCAGTGTAGGGTATGATCTAAACCTAGTCACTCCTGAGGTACAAGGAGCAGCATAGACAGACACAATCAAATACAAATAGGGGTAAGACAGACACTATCTGACAATGATGGAGGCAGATTAATCTACAAGCCCAGGAACTCCAGGGATGGCTGACAGCTACTGTTGTTATTGTTAATCGCTGTTGAGTTGATTCCAACTCCTGGCCACATGTGCACTGCTCCACAGGATTTCCAAGACTGTGACCATTTGGAAGCAGATCACCAGGACTGCCTTCTGCCAGTCTTTCAGTTAGTAGTTGAGCACTTAACCGTTTGCATTGCCCAGGGACTCCCAGAATCTACTAGAAGCTGAAATAGGCAAAGAAGAGCCTCCCTCTGGAGCCACACTCTGAATTCAGACTTCTTGCCTCCTCAACTGTGAGAAAATAAATTTATGTTCTTTAAAGCCACCCCCTTGTGGTATAACTGTTACAGCAGCACTAGATAACAAGACACCAGCTCTTAGGATGGCCTTACCATTCTTAAATTCTCAGTTTAATCCTCTTGACCTTGGCACTGACTTGCAGGACTATTGTAAGTGGCATTCCCTTGCTATTCTTTATCCCAGTATCCTATTCTTTCCTTCACATTCCTTTGCTAGACCGTCAATTCCATGAAATAGGAACTATATATGTTTTATTCTAAATTATACACTCACTGCCTAATACAGTACATAATAATTTGTATATATATACTTATAACTATGTATATATATGTATATATGTGTATATATATATGTATATATACACACACACGTATATATAATTGGTTAGTGAATAATACATTTTACCATGTAATTTTATGTGCTAATTTCTGATAATATACTTAAAATATTAAACAGAATTTGGAACACTAACCTCTTCAATGATAGTTTTCTAACACAGACTATCCTTAGCACCCAATGGTTTATCCACACTGTGGGAGGAAGTTAGCATATTGACTTGTAATTACGTTATGTCCCTATTACTGTTGTTATTAATTACATAAAGCTCAACAAGACAGCTTTTTTAGCTGGCCGTCTTTCTGCCATGATTTAAGGGTCAAGTGGGAGGACTCCATCTCCCAAATAACAATCTGAGTGTCTTATATGCCACTTTGATAGAGTAGTGAGATATTAATTAAGTCTCTTCAGCAGCCTACTCTTCAGAAACCCATATTATCCAATATTTTATACATCAGTAGATTCCTTATCAGAAATCAGCATGTCCAGGGCATCTTCATGCATCATATATGGCATTAAAAGTGAGGCAGAAATAATAATAATGATAATAATTATAATAATAGTGTAAACAACATTAACAGCTACAATAGTTATTTAGTCATTTTGAGTTGTGCCACATCTGCAAATGAAGCTCCCAAAACTTTATTCCATCCATGTCATTAAGGTCAACTCTACTTTAAGGAGGCAGGTCTTCCCCTAGTCGTATTTTGAGTGCCTTCCAACCTGAGGGGCTCGTCTTCTGGTACTATATAAGACAATGTTCCACTGCTATTCATAAGGTTTTCACTGACCAATTTTTTTAGAAGTAGATTGCCAAGTCCTTCCTAGTCTGTCTTAGTCTGGAAACTCCACTGAAACCTGTCCACCATGGGTGACCCTGCCGGTATTTGAAATACCAGTAGCATAGCTTCCAGCATTACAGCAACACTCAAACCACCACAATACAACAAACTGGCAGACGAGTGGTAGACTTGTGTTTTATTGACTATGCAAGGCATTCAATTGTGTTAATCATAACAAATTATGGATAACATTGAGAAGAATGGGAATTCCAGAACACTTAATTGTGCTCATGCAGAATCTATACATAGACCAAGAAGCAGTCATTCAAACAAAACAAGGGGATACTGTGTGGTTTAAAATTAGGAAAGGTGTTCATCAGGGCTGTATCCTTTCACCATACTTATTCAATCTGTATGCTCAGCAAATAATCTGAGAGGTTGGACTATATGAAGAAGAACACAGCATCAGGATTGGAGTAAGGCTCATTAACAATCTGCCATATGCAGATTGCACAACCTTGCTTGCAGAAAGTGAAGAGGTCTTGAAGCATTTACTAATGAAGATCAAAGACTTCAGTATGGATGGCACCTCGACATAAATTCTCACAACTGGACAAATAAGCAACATCATGATAAATGGAGAAAATATTGAAGTTGTCAGGATTTCATTTTACTTGGCTCCATAGTCAACACCCATGGAAGCAGCAGTCAAGAAATGAAATGACACATTTTATTGGGTAAATCTGCTACAAAAAACCTCTTTAAAGTATTAAAAAGCAAAGATATCACTTTGAGGACTAAGGTGCACCTGACCCAAGCCATGGTGTTTTCAACTGCCTCAAATACATGCAAAAGCTGGACAATGAATAAGGAAGACTGAAGAAGAATTGATGCCTTTGAATCATGGTGTTGGCTAAGAATATTGAATATACCATGGACCTCCAGAAGAAAAAACAAATCTGTCTTGGAAGAAGTACAGCCAGAATGCTCCTTAGAAGCAAGGATGGTGAGACTTCATCTCACATACTTTGAATATGCTATCAGTAGGGACCAGTCCCTGGAAAAGGACATCATGCTTGGTAAAGTAGAGGTTCAGTGGAAAAGAGGAAGACCCTTGATGAGATGAACTGACACAGTGGCTGCAACAGAGGGCTCAAACAGCAATGATTGTGAGGATGGCACAGGACCAGGCAGTGTTTCCTTCTGTTGTACATAGGGTTGCTATGATTCGTAACTGATTCGATGGCACCTAACAACAACAATAGTTATTGTGTGCTTCTAGGTCAGACAATGTACAAAGTGCTTATATATTTGATATTCAAAATAACGCTATCAGTTTGGACTTTTATCATTCCCGCTTTGCAGATTAACAAACTTAGACATGTAAGTAAGGCTCTGATGATAGAATTGTGAGAATATCAATGACCTTTTTTATATTTGCTTCACATTTAATCCTTAGGTCCTGTGACAATTTTTAATATTCAAAAAAGCTCACTCCTGTCCTCTAAAATCTAAGTATGCAGGAAAGTCGTTGGTGGATTGCGAGTACCAACTGGGGTGTCAACACTTACACCATGCATGCCCTCTTGTCTGGATAGCATCCAGTCTTCCTTTGTTCAGAACCTCACCTTCATAAATTCTGCCAAGGTCTGCCCTTAAATGGGCCTGCATACCTGACTTCATTCAGTACAACAAATGTATGTAGTAGCACTGTGATAGGTACTGAGCTTAGTATAATGTGGGCTTCACTTGTTCTTACCCAAGAACCTTACATTGCTCATGACCTGCAAGAGCTCCCTTCTGCTTCAGGTTGCAAGGCATATTGCTTCCATATGAAGAGTCCTACTTCCTGATTAGACCTGTCACCTAGTAGCTGTGGTTCCCTTGTAGAGTGCTTTCTAGTTTTGATTCTTTTATCGGTGTCATCTGTGACACATAGGTCCTGAACCACCTTGACTCCAGAATCTCTGCCATGAGCTCCTTAGAAAGCCAGACCCCCACACTGGCCCCCTATACTGTTTCACACCGGACTAATCTTTTCTAAGATAACTTTCTAGTTCTATCTTTGTAGAATCCTTACTGCTTAGGTCTGACTATGACAACTTCTTGATCTACTCAGACACTGAGTTAGCTATAAATTCACAGATTTAAACATTCAGAGAAATATGACTTCATGGAATTGTGTATAGCTCAGTACTGTGACTCTAAGAAAATTGTCACACTTACAACTCATTTCTAAATGTACTCCTTAACTCCATGTGGGCTCTTAAGCAAGAATGCGTGATGGGGAATTGCTTTAAAGATGATAAAAATTCTTTATCATATTTGCTTAAATATCTGCTTTAGTTTTGCTCCCTACATATATAACCAAAAAAAAAAAAAAAAAAAAAAAAACCAGAGTACTTCACTTGAAAGGTTTTATTTTCATTTCATTACTGTCATTTGTAAGATTTTAATGAAGGCTTACAACTCTTCACAAAAAAGCCACCATTAGCATAATGTGTGATTATTTTATGCTCTTTGCTTATATAATCATAATTCCTTAATATGGTGGACTATAGTTCAAATGAACTTCCATGAGTCTAGCAGCTCCTGGGCACAAGGCTCATTTCACCTTTAACACAACACACATTTTATCATTAACCATTTCCAAACACTTAGGCCTAAGAAGACTCTATCTGCACCAAAGATTGGAAATTTAATAAAGAAAGGGTAAGCCCTCTGCCCTTCAGTAAATAATTCACTTGTTCCCAGTTTCCCTTCCTGCTTTTTAGTTCATATATCTCTGTTTCCAGAAACAATTTTCACATCTCTGCTCCATTACAAGAGCTGACAGGGAGTCCCAGCAGGGCTTTTGACCGATTCTGCTCTGCCTACCAGAGTGCATGTTGTTCCTTCAGCTGCCGACCCCACCTTCCTGTTCTCTGGCACAGTCTTTCATCAGCACTGGCAGTAGGCGAGGCAACAGGGCTTTCCCGTCATTTCCAGTCACCAGTCACTTGGGTTTTCATCATTAGCCATCTCCTGGGCCATTGCACAAGGCTCAGAGGGCTTGTCCTGTGTGGGCTTCTGTAGTTAACTCTTGTCCTGACAAAAAAATGCCAACTCTTTTTTTCAGGCTCTACCCCTGTGTTTCTGTACAGTCCTTAGCACAGGTTTTTACACATTAATATTTGTTAAGTAAGCCTGGCGATCTGCTTCCAAAAGGTTGTAGCCTTGAAAACCCTATGGAGTAGTTCTACTCTACACACATGGAATCTCCATGAGTTGGAATCAACTCGATGGCAACTATCAACAACAATTTGTCAAGTAACACTTTTTGCTCATGTCAAATTTTGTTCTCCTACCTTCTGGTGTTATTATTAGTGTTATTAATCATTTATAGAGCAGTAATACTTGCAGGGATATAAAATGGATACCTCTTCATATAAGGTTAACTTCTCTTCATACTTTAGCCATTTTGTCCCATCACAAGAGACAGTTGTTTTTTTTTCTTTTTTCAAGAAAAATGAGATATAAGGAAAAATACATAAGAGTCCTTGGCTATTATATTTTTTTGTTTAATATTATCTTGTCATTGAACAACATCTCAAACTGTGTAATTGTCATTTTTACATATGAATTCTTCCAAAAAACGTGTGTGTGGTTATGTGGGTAGATATGGATGCATATATGTGTATAGAAAGACATACCTGACTAAATGCATGTGCATGTATAAGTGTATCTGTAGGGATATGTATATTCACATTTATGTATGGTACATATATATCCACATATATAACAAAACACATGGGGGCACAGTTACGGAGGCTTCCTAGACATATGCAAACAACTCACAGGATTGGTTTACTGAGTTAGAAGGCTTGCGACCATAATCTTGGGGGACAACTTAGTCAGTTGGCATAAAATAGTTCACAAAGATAATATTCTACATCTTAGATTAGTGAGTAGTGTCTGGGATCTTAATAGCTTGCAAGCAGCCATCTAAGATACAACTATTGGTCTCTACTCATGGAGCAAAAGAGAATGAAGAAATCAAAGGCCCAAAGAAGAAAATAGTTCATGGCACGAAAAGCCCACACAAACCACAGCCTCCTCTAACTGCAGATCAGAAGAACGAGATGGTGCCCAGCTAGACTGCTCTGCTCTGACCAGGGACATAATAGAAGGTCCTGGGTAGAATGGGAGAAAAATGTAAAAAAAAAAAAAAAAAAAAAAAAGGCCAGACCTACTGGACTGATAGACACTAGAGGAACCCCCCAAGACTATTGCCCCAAGATAACTTTTTAACTTGGATTTGAAGCTATTTCTGTAGGTCACCTTTTAGCCTTTTAGATTAGCTTATAAAATAAGTAATATTATCCATGAGTATTGTGCTCCCTTAAACAATTAACTATATGAGACCAAACAGTCAACACTTACCCAAAAGCAAAGATGAGATGAAAAGGAGGGGAAGGGAAGCTAGATCAATAGAAACAGAACAAACAGCATGGAAATAATGAGAATGCTGACACGTTTCAAAAATTGTAACCAATGGCACAGAACAATTTGTATAAAATTGTTAAACAGGAACCTGATTTGCTAAGTAAACTTTCACCTGAAACACCATCAAATATTATTAAAACAAAATTTTGAAAAATCTAAATATATGTACACCTCGCCAGTGCACGATAGTCGATAATCTAGACCACCTTACCCCTGGTAGGTTTTCTGGCATGAATCAAACATTCTTTACTATTTAATTGAGCAGATCTTGACGAGATGTCAAGTAAGGCACAACTGCATAAACAGACTACAAAGCTATAAGTAGAGAAAACTTATATATAATACCACAAACTTTCAGAGACTTCAGAAAACATTAACAAGGTCAGCTGAGTCATGAAGTAAAGCAAAGAATTCTTGGAAATTGGCTCATTCTTATATAGTAAATTCTCAGAAGTAGACTTTAAATTTCAGAATGGGAGGCAAGGAGAACACAGTGAAATAGTCAGACGCTTCGTTTTGTCCCTTTTACAATGAAGACTTGAAAAAACAAGTGAATGGGATATGTATGACAGTCTGGGAACCCTAATCATCAAAGACAAAGATGGAGAATTGGACTAAGCAACAGGTGAAACGACAGACAATTCAAGAACAGGAGAAACAGGAAATTACGGATAGCGGGATCGCTGGCATCCTGCTAGCTGAATTTGCACAGCCCACACAGATTGAGTCAAGCAGCAATATCCCAAGCCAAAACTTATCCCATCTGGTGAAGCTAAGCAGCAGGAATCTGCATGCACCTCCAGAACCAAACAGGAGTGACACCAGAACTGTGAAAGTTACGTGCAAGCCCCCAAACCACCACTCAAGAAACATAATCCTTCCCCTACCACAGCTGTACATCCAAGGAGCACTTCCTTCTCCTCATGATCCCCCTCCCTGCTCCTCCACCAGTCCAGTGGCATTCAACGCCACCATGCCCCCTAAGCCAGGAACTCAAGGTGGGGTCTGGAAGCATCCACTCCTTCTCCCAGCCACTGGCGTAGGTGGTCCACAGACTTACAGTGCCCTTCAAACTCACCGACCACCTGCACCAGTGCCTTGTGGACCCACCCCAGACAGCATACCCTTATTAGGACAAAACATGCAGGGCTTCCTCCTGAAGCCCATTTTCACCTGCAACAGCCAAATGGGAGCTGCAGATTTGTGACATTCAACACCACTCTGCCCTCTGAGAAGGGACCTCATCCACCTGAAGGCCAGTGGTACCACCCATTCCATCTAGCCACCCATAACAAGGGCCTGAGAATTAGTGGGACCCCCTAACCCCTCCAGCCAACAGCACCAGCACCCAAGGACCAGCTGCACTACCCACCCCCCACTATAAGCTTCAGTGGGCAGGGACACGCTCTCCATCCAGGCAACTGGGGCTAGCCAACAGCCCCCTGCCTTGTGCCCCACATAGCCCCCCACTGTAACTAGAGACCTGTGCCTGCTGTGAACACCCCCACGCAGCTCTGCCCACCCAGGACTGTAGGTGAGAGTCTCTGCACCACACACTCAGTGACCGACGACCCGGGTACCTATGCCCCAACCAACCAGTAAGTGTCAGAGCACACACACAACACCCAACCCAGTGACCAAAGAGAACAGCCCCTACACTCAAGGCCAGATGGCCAGCAGGACAGATTCATCACCCTCACCAAAAACTCCACCTATAGCTTCAGCATCCCTGGAAGAACAGTGAACAGACTGCCAGGCTCACGCACCTAGTAGCTGCTCCGACCACCTGGAGACACTGAATGTAAATGGCTTAAATGCAGCAGTAAAGATATAGAGAGTGGCAGAATGGATTGAAAACACACATATACACACAATCTATTTATATGCTGTCTACAAGAGACCCACCTTAGACACAAAAACACAAACTAAAACTGAAACGATGGAAAAAATATATATCAAGCAAACAGCAACCAAAAAAGGGCAGGAGTGGCAATAGTAATCTCTGATAAAATAGACTTTAAAGCAAAATCCATCATAAAGGATAAGGAAGGACACTATATAATGACTAAGGGGTCAATAAACCAGGAGGACATAACCATAATATGTATATACACACCTATTGACAAGGCTCCAAAATACATAAAATGAACTCTAACAGCACGGAAAAGAGAAATAGAAAGTTCCACAATAACAGTAGGAGACTTCAACACACACTTGTGGTGAAGAACAGACAACTAGAAAGAAACTCAGTAAAGATACAAAATATCTAAATGCCACAATCAACCAACTCAACCTCATAGACATATACAGAACACTCCACTCAACAGCAGCAAAGTATACATTTTTTCCAAAGCACATGGAACATTCTCCAGAAGAGATGACATTTTAGGCCATAAAGCAAGCCTTAATAAAATCCAAAACATCCAAATAATCCAAAGCATCTTCTCTGATCTTATTGCCATAAAAGTAGCAATCAACTACAGAAACAGCAAGGAAAAAAAATCAAATTCATGGAAACTGGAAAACATCTTGCTTAAAAACTACTGGGTAACAGAGGAAATCAAGGATGAAATAAAAATGTTCATAGAATCAAATGTGAATGAAAAGACATCCTACCAAAACCTTTGGGACACAGCATAAGCAGTGCTTTGAGTCAATTTATAGCAATAAACGCATGCAAAAAAGTAGAAAGGGCCAAAACCAAGACATTAACTCTACAACGCAAACAAATAGAAAGAGAGCAGCAAAAGAAGCCCTCAGGGACCAGAAGAAATGAAATAATAAAGATAAGAGTAGAAATAAATCTAACAGAGAATAGAAAAACAATTGAAAGAATCAACAAGACCAAAATTTTGCTCTTTGAAAAGATCAACAAATCAACAAATTGTTGGCCAAACCGACAAAAGAAAACCAAGAGAGAAAGCAAATAACCCAAATAAGAAATGAGACAGGTGATATCACAACAGACCCAAATGATAAAGAAAGGATCATAACAGAATACTGTGAAAAAATGTACTCCAACAGATTTGAAGACCTAAAGGAAATGGACAAATTTCTAGAAAAACACTACTTACCTAAACTAACACAAACTGAGGTAGAAAAACTAAACAGACCCATAACAAAAGAAGAGATTGAAGAGGTGATTAAAAAAAAATCTCCCAACAACAAAAAAGCCCTGGCAAGGAAAGCTTCACTAGAGAATTCTACCAAACTTTCGGAGAAGAGCTAACACCAGTACTACTTTAGCTATTTCAGAGCATAGAAAAGAAAGGAATATTCCTGAACTCATTCTATGAAACCAGCATAACTCTGATACTAAAGTCAGGCAAAGACACCACAAAAAACGAAAAATATAGACCAATAGCCCTCATGAACATAAATGCAAGAATTCTCAACAAAATCCTGGCCAATAGAATTCTACAGCATATCAAAAAAATAATACATCATGACCAAATGGGATTCATACCAGGTATGCAGGGATGGTTCAACATTAGAAAATCAATCAATGTAATCCACCACATAAATAAAACAAAAGACCACATGATCTTATCAATTGACACAGAAAAAGCATTTTACAAAATCCAACACACATTCCTGATAAAAATTCTCAGCAAAATAGGAATAGAAGAGAAATTCCTTTACATTATAAAGGGCATTTATACAAAACAAACAGCCAACATCATTCTCAGTGGAGAGAGAGTGAATGCATTCTTCTTGAGAATGGGAACAAGACAAGTCATGCTGCAATTCCTAGCTAGAGCAATACAGCAAGAAAAGGAAATAAAGGGCATCCAAACTGGTAAGGAAAAGGTAAAACTATCCCTGTTCACAGATGATATGATCTTATACACAGAAACCCCAAAGAAACCACAAGAAAACTCTTGGAACTAATAGAAGGTTTCAGCAAAGTAACAGGATATAAGATTAATATACAAAAATCAGTTAAATTCCTCTACACCAACAAAGAGAACTTCGAAAAGGACATCAGCAAATCAATACCATTTACAATAGCTCCAAAGAAGATAAAATACTTGGAATAAACCTAACGAGGGATGTAAAAGACCTATACAAACAAAACTACAAAACACTACTGCAAGAAACCAAAAGAGACCTACATAAGTGGAAAAACATACCATGCTCAAGGATAGGAACACTCAACTTTCTACCCAAAGTGATCTACAGATACAATGCAATCCCAGTCTAAATCCCAACGGCATGATTTAACGAGATGGAGAAACAAATCACCAACTTCATATTACACAGTTTTGACAACATTGTGAAAATGACGATTCTACCCAAAGCAATTTACAAATACAATGCAATCCTGATCCAAATACCAACAACATTCTTCAAAGAGATGGAAAAACTAACCATTAACTTTATATGGAAAGGGAAGAGGCCCCAGATAAGTAAAGCATTACTGAAGAACAAAGTGGGAGGCCTCACACTACCTGATTTTAGAACCTATTATACAGTTATGGTAGTCAAAACAGCATGGTACTGGTACAACAGACACATAGATCAATGGAACAGAATTAAGAACCCAGAAGTAAATCCATCCATCTATGGGCAATTGATATTTGACAAAGGGCAAAGTCCATTAAATGGGGAAAAGACAGTCTCTTTAACAAATGGTGCTGGCATAACTGGATGTCCATCTGTAAAAAAATGAAACAAGATTCATACTTCAAACCATATAGAAAAACTAACTCAAAATGGATCAAAGACCTAAATATAAAATCTAAAACAATAAAGATCATGGAAGGAAAATAAAGACAACATTATAGGCCCTAATACATGGCATAACTAGGACACAAACCATAACTAATAATACACAAACACCGGAAGAGAAACTAGATAACTGGGAGCTCCTAAAAATTAAAAACCTAACACTCATCAAAAGACTTCACCAAAAGAGTCAAATAAAAACGTACAGACTGGGAAAAAATTTTGGTTATGACATATCCAACAATAGTCTGATCTCAAATATCCAAAATACTTCAACACCTCAATAACAAAAAGACAAATAATCCAATTTAAAAATGGGCAAATGATATGAGCAGACAATTCACCAAAGAAGACATTCAGGTGGCAAACAGACACATGAGGAAATGCTCTTGATCATTAGCCATTAGAGAAATGCAAATCAAAACCCCATTGAGATACCATCTCACCTCAACAATACTGGCACTAATCCAAAAAACACAAAATAACAAATGTTGAAGAGGTTGCGAGGAGATTGGAACTCTAATGAACTGCTGGTGGGAATGTAAAATGGTAAAACCACTTTGGAAAATGATATGGTGCTTCCTTAAAAACCTAGAAATAGAAATACTATACTATCTAGCAATCCCACTCCTAGGAATATATCCTAGAAAAATAAGAGCTGTCACACAAATAGACATGTGCACTCCCATGTTTATTGCAGCACTATTCACAATAGCAAAAAGATGGAAACAACCTAAATACCAATCAGCAGATGAATAAACAAATTATGGTACATACACACAAAGGAATACTACACAATGATGAAGAACAATGATGAATCAGGGAAACATCTCACAACGTGGATGAATCTGTAGGGTATTATGCTGAGTGAAGTAAGTCAGTCAAAAAAGGACAAATACTGTATGAGACCACTATTATAAGAACTCAAGAAAAGGTTTACACACAGAACAAAAATTCTTTGATGGTTATGAGGGCAGGGAAGGAGAGGGAGGGAAAATTACTAACTAGATAGTAGACAAGTGTCAACTTTGGTGAAGGGAAGAACTACACACAACATAGGGGAAATCAGCACAAATGGAGCAAAGCAAATGCATAGAAGTTTCCTAGACACATTCAAACACTTTAAGGGACAGAATAACTGGGGCTGGGAGCTGGGGATCATAGCCTTGGCAGACATCTAGGTCAATTGGCATAACATAATTCATAAAGAAAAATTCTACATCCCACTTTGGTGATTAATCTAGGGTCTTAAAAGTCTGTGAGCAGCCGTCTAAGATACATCTATTGGTCCCATCCCGTCCAGAGCAAAGGAAAATGAAGAAAACCAAAGACACAAGGAAATATTAGCTCAAAGACTAAAGAACCACATGAACCAGAGACTCCACCAGCCTGAGACCAGAAGAACTAGATGGTAGTCTGCTACCACCAGCCACTGCTCTGACAGGGATCACAACAGAGAGTCCTGGATAGAATGAGAGAAAAATGTAGAACAGAATTCATATTCACGAAAAAAGACCAGACTTACTGGTCTGACAGAGACTGGAAGAATCCTTGAGACTATGGCCCCCAGACACTCTGCTGACTCAGAAATGAAACCATTCCCAAAGCCCACTTTTCAGACAAAGATTAGACAGACCTATAAAACAAAAAATAATAACATGTGAGGAACATGCTTCTTAGTTCAATCAAATATACGAAACCAAATGGGTAACTCCTGTTCAAAAGCAAAAAGAGAAGGCAGAGAGGGACAGGAACTGGACGAAGGGACACAGGGAACCCAGGGTGGAAAGGGGATGAATGCTGTCACATTGTGGGGATTGCAACCATATGTGTATGATTTTTTTAATGAGAAATAAGCTTGAGCTGTAAACTTCCACCTAAAGCACAATAAAATTTAAAAAAAAAAAGACTCAAGTGGGATCTTTCCCATAGGCTCTCATAAGGAGAACAGGGCATTTTATGGTGGATATTGTTCATGGATGCATCCTTACAATGATATGAAGATATTTCATGTGCTAGTTCTTACATTTTAATGTAAGACTATGTGTTAGAAATACTACTTTATCATTTGTGATGATGAAATCAGAATGTACGGTTGCTTTAACCTATATGGATATCTCCAATAACCAACTTTAAAGTAAATTGTAGCCAGTGCCAAAATGTATTTAAAATGCTTCACGTGAGATGATTTTATATTTTCAACTAAATTGCAAACCTCTTGAGGATGGGCACCAAGCTGTATAGTTTTTTCTGTTCCCTATATGGGGTCTGACATAGAACCTTCAGGTGCTTAGTAGAGCTGTAGGTGAATGAGTATTAGACTGCGAGCAAAGACAAGAATTCCAGTGCTTTATCACTTCAGACTTTCTACCTCCTACACAGGTTGCAATGATAGCTTCTGGACTGACCATCTTACCACTGGACTCTCCCAGTTGCAGTCCACTTCCATGTTATTTTGTGAAATAAAAACCTGATCTTATTGATGCCCTCTAAAAATTCTTAGAAGACTTCATGTTTGGATAAAGTCCAAAGTCCATGTCATGTTTTCCAAAGTCTTTTATCATCAGGTGCCTAAAAACCTTTCTGGTCTCTTCCTTTGCTCTTTCTCTACTCCAGGACCCTCTCCTCTAACCACAGTGAACTATTTATAGAGAGGCCGTTCTTGACTGCATTTATTGACTTTAAATATAATCTTTCCGCTGAGTGCAAAGTCATTATTCTTTTCTCCACCTTGCAAACTTCTGCTCATTTTTCGAAAGCCAGTTCAAATATTATCTACCCAGGGAAGCCCTCCTTCCTTTACAAATATAGTAATTGTTTTCTACCCCTTTAGCTTCTCTGTGACATTCATAATAACATCACACTTGACACACTGCTAAGCATGTGTTGTGCGTGTGTCTATGCACTTATTCACCCACAGCTGTGAGCTCCCTGAGGGTAAGACCATTTCTCTTTGTATTCTGTTCCAAAACCTTGATGCTTAACAGATAATGAGTACATGGTACATACTCACTAAATGTTTAATGAATAAATGAGTGAGTGAGTGAATGAAAAAATGAACGAATAGACTAGCTATGTCACAGGCAAGTCACACAATCTTGGGCTTTGGTTAACCCATTGAAACAAAGGAGAGATTGAGCTAAGTGATCTTGACTGTTAACATTCTGCATATCTCCACAAGTTAAACTCAAGTAACTGGCTGCAAAAGAGCTGAGGCTCTTTAAACACTTTCCAACACTTTTACTTTATCCTGCTCTAGTGGCTTAAGCTACTTTAACTGTTAATTTTGAAAAGGAGTCTTCTGGTCGGTCAAGAAAATAATGAACAAATGTTTCCAACAACATTAAAGTCATTATTAAGCATTTGTCAGAGTCCCTGTTCTGGCACTCTGGGGTGCTGACAAATTCACTAGAGCCCTGACTATTTAGTGTTCAGCCTACTCAGAGAAGTTTGGGCCATTTGACAATTAATTAACAACATTAGCTCATAGCAAGCATTTTGCCAAAAATCTTTTTCAATAAAACTTGGTGGAAAGCTTCCGCTTTTAGAGGCTGAGATTTAAATGGCTCCAATCACTGAGGATTTTAGCAGGCAGAAAAAATAAAGCTGTAGCCAAGTGGAAAGAAAGCATAATACCTAGCATATATCATGTAGTGATAAAAATGTGTTTATAAGTGAATAGACAAATAGATAAGTGATAAATTAAAAAAAAAAAAGATAATAGTGAAAAGGCCAACTTCTTGCCCTAGGCCTGCTGTATATAACTGTGCGCTTACAGCCTTCTGAGTCTCAATAAAATCGGAATAATATATAAGACATGCAGGTGAAGAAACTTTTATGTTGGAAAACACTCTTCTCAAGCAAGGGATTATTATTATGACTATTTCCCAGGCTGTTCCACCAAACACTATGTTAGTTGGGAAAATAAGGGTGATAGCGGAGGTAGATGTCTTCTCGAGTCACCCTTTGAAGTCTTCTGGTCAGTTATTTTACTTCATCATTTCTTCCTTTTGCATTAGTTGATTGACGTTCAAGAGCAAGTTTCAGAGTCTCTTCTGACATCCATTTTGGTCTTTTCTTTCTTTCCTTTTTAATGACCTCTTGCTTTCTTCATGTATGATATCCTTGATGTCATTCCACAACTCCTTTTGTCTTCGGTCATCAGTGTTCAACATGTCAAATCTATTCTTGAGATGCTCTCTAAATTCAGGTGGGATAGACTCAAGGTTGTACTTTGGCTTTCTTGGACTTGCTCTAATTTTCTTCAGTTCCAACTTGAACTTGCATATGAACAATTGATGGTCTGTTCCGCAGTTGGCCCCTGGCCTTATCCTGACTGATGATATTGAGCTTTTCCATTGTCTCTTTCCACAGATGTAGTCGATCTGATTCCTACATATTTCATCTGGCTAGGTCCATGTGTATAGTCGCCATTTACGTTGATGAAAAAAGATATTTGCAATGAAGAAGTCGTTGATCTTGCAAAATTCTACCATGTGATCTCCGGCATATTTTTATCACCAAGGCCATATTTTTCAATTACTGATCCTTCTTCTTTGTTTCCAAATTTTGCATTCCAATCACCAGTAATTATCAGTGCATCCTGATTGCATGTTCTATCAATTTCAGACTGCAGAAGCTGGTAAAAATCCTCAGTTTCTTCATCTTTGGCCTTAGTGGTTGGTGTGTAAATTTGGATAATAGTCGTATTGACTGGTCTTCCTTGTAGGCGTATGGATATTATCTTATCACTGACAGCGTTGTACTTCAGGATGAATCTTGAAATGTTCTTTTTGACAATGAATGCAATGCCATTCCTCTTCAAGTTATCATTCCCAGCATAGTAGACCATATGATTGTCAGACTTAAAATGCCCAGTCCATTTCATCTCACTAATGCCTAGGATATGGATGTTTAAACAACACAGGAAGCATCAAAAGAAGATGGAAGGAATACACAAAGTCATTATACCAAAAAGAATTGTTCGACGTTCAACCATGTCAAGAGGTAGCATATGATCAGGAACTGATGGTATGGAAGGAAGAAGTCCAAGCTGCAATGAAGGCATTGGCAAAAAACAAGGCTCCAGGAATTGACGGAATATCAATTGAGATGTTTCAACAAACAGATGCAGTGCTAGAAGTGCTCACTCATCTATGCCAAGAAATTTGGAAGACAGCTATCTGGCCAACTGACTGGAAGAGATCCATATTTATGCCTATTCCCAAGAAAGGTGATCCAACCAAATGCAGAAATTATTGAACAATATCATTAATATCACATGCAAGTAAAATTTTGCTGAAGATCATTCAAAAGCGGCTGCAGCAGTATATTGACGGGGAACTTCCAGAAATTCAAGCTGGATTCAGAAGAGGACGTGGGACCAGGGATGTCATTGCTGATGTCAGATGGATCTTGGCTGAAAGCAGAGAATACCAGAATGATGTTTACTTGTGTTTTATTGACTATGCAAAGGCATTCAACTGTGTGCAATATGACAAATTATGGATAGCATTGCGAAGAATGGGAATTCCAGAACACTTAATGGTGCTCATGAGGAACCTGTACGTAGATCAAGAGGCAGTTGTTCAGACAGAACAAGGGGATACTGCATGGTTTAAAGTCAGAAAAGGTGTGAGTCAGGGTTGTATCCTTCCACCATACCTATTCAATCTGTTCGCTGAGCAAATAATCCAAGAAGCTGGACTATAAGAAGAACAAGGCATCAGGATAGGAAGAAGACTCACTAACAGTTTGCATTATGCAGATGACACAACCTTGCCTGCTGAAAGTGAAGAGAACTTGCAGCACTTACTGATAAAAAGCAAAGACCACAGCCTTTGGTATGGATTACACCTCAACATAAAGAAAACAAAAATCCTCACAACTGGACCAATAAGCAACA
>NW_004444085.1:2408176-2440130 GCF_000243295.1 Trichechus manatus latirostris
GTTGGCAAAGAATATTGAATATACCATGGACTGCCAAAAGAACGAACAAATCTGTCTTGGAACAAGTACAGCCAGAATGCTCCTTGGAAGAAAGGATGGCAAGACTGTTTCTTACATACTTTGGACATGTTGTCAGGAGGTTTCAGTCCCTGGAGAAAGACATCATGCTTGGTGGAGTACAGGGTCAGCGAAGAAGAGGAAGACCCTCAATGAGATGGATTGACACAGTGGCTGCAACAAGGGGCTCAAGCATAACAAAGACTGTGGGCATGGCAGCAGACCGGGCAGTGTTTCATTCTGTGGTATGTAGTGTCGCTTTGCGTCGGAACCGATTCAACGGCACCTAATAGCAACAACAGTGAAGGCGGAATAAATTCGAAAAAGTTGCACCCAATGGACTTTCTTGTCACATTTGCATTGTAACATTCCTGAGGAGTCTCATAGTAGTAAGCAAACAAATAATGAATGAATACATAAATAAATAAGTTTCAAGAAACATTTTCCAAACTCTTAAAAATACAGCCCCTTCCCTTTTGTTAGCTTTCACTTATTAATATTTCAAAGAAATAGTGTACAATGGAAAATTTTTTGAAAATTATTATATTTTTACTATCATCACTATTTTTGCTTCGAACTAGGAGTGAACCTAAAGGATGTTTACTATAATTTAAACAAATTCAAGATTATTAAGCACCCATGATGTGCTGATAATGTGTTGAATCAGAAGAGGAACATTAACAAGCAGACCTCTGAGGAGGGGCAGTGTACTGATGAGACAAGATGACCCTGATACTTTGGGCTGGGCAGAGAGTAGCACAGGGAATCAGTGGGGTTGTGGAGGTTAGGGGTGGTTTGATCTCATTTGTATTTGCCCTGAAGGAGGGTCCTAGCATTATTATTGGCATGAAGGATTATACTCCTCTGCTCAGGTGTCTGATGCTCTCAGCATCTTCAGAACTTTCCCAAACGAGGTCTCAAATGCGCTGTAAGGCAATCCCACTATAATGTGAGAATCTGAGGAAGACAAGAGGCTGTAAAATAATTCATACACCAGGGTGAGAGGGAGAAAAGAATATCCCATTACAGGAGGGCCTCAGAGAGCTCGTATCTCTTGGGCTGGTGAATAAAGTGAATGATGTTGGCTGGAAGAATTTGATCCTGTTTTTTCCAAGCCTAACTGGTGAGCAGATTTTCTTTCATTATAATAATTTATCACTTACAAGATATTGGAGCTACACAGAGATTGCTGAATAATAGATGAAATTGTGCTGAACCAAATTTCTGCCCTAAGGAGTTTTCCATGTAGAGACATAAGTGGAATCATGTTGGACAAGCATAACACAATCTCAGCTGCCTCTTCAAACAACCTGGCTGGGGTGGAATTCCTGGTGTGCCTGAATGTGTGCATGCTTGTGTTCATGCATGCGTGTGTGTGGAAAAGAGAGAGAGGGGAGCGACATAGAGGGGAAATCAATTTAATGTGAAAAATAAAACAAAGAGACTGCTCTATCAATTGTGTAGACACTGAAGATAAGAAGGAGAAGTACCATAAGCAAGAGAATAGAATGATTTAGGAGGCTACAGTAAAGACCCCCACCCCAAAATGTAACTGCTACTGCCTGGGAGTCCTGAGTACCTTTGGGTTCAAGCATTCACCAGTAAATACAAGTATTCACTAACTGTAGACTCTTACTAGCTAACACTTTAACAGTGCTTAGTAGGAATGGAGCATCGATTGGGAGGTGAAGGGACATTTTTAGAGAGGAAGAAAGAAATACTGAAAGGGAAAGTGGAATGCTTAGTACTATGGTAGTCTCTTCCCTTTTTTAAGAGTAGCACTGACATGATAATAATGGTGGAAGTTTGAGATCATATTTCTTTACATAAATTGTGTTCCCTGTATCACGTTGTCTCTGAAATTCAGGATGGCCTCTCTAACCCACCACATCTCACCCCTATTTGGCTTATTCCATCCCATCAATGATTCAATCTGAACTTCTAGGGAGTCTTTCCCCTCCACCTTCAATCATTCTTACAGCAGAGACCTAACTAACAATCCATACACCTACACTCTTGACCCAAGGGCTAGCATAGAATTGTCCTTATTGTGTGTGCTCTACTGCATGAAGGGCAGCATAATATAGTGGGAAAGACAAAGGCGTTAAGGCAGTCATGTATGGATGGGCCACTACCACTTACTGTGTGACCTTGGGCAGAATGTTTAGCCTTATGTCTCTCCAGTTCCCATATCTGTAGAAATGGAGATGATAGTACATAATTTCCTGGATCATGGTGGGAATTACTGAAATTAATGTATAAAAAAACTACACATAGCTTATTGCCAGGTACATTATGGATGCTCAGTAAGTAAATGGTTGTTTATTTTATTTATTTACTTACTTATGTTTCTCTTTCAGAGAAACTTTGTCAATGTCCTTGAAATAGCTGAGTAGCACAGTTTTTACAGGAGTGTATTACTGACAACAGTAGTCATTTCCTAAAAGATGAGGATGATTAATTTTTAGCATTCAAATATGATTTCTATAGTTTTTAAAAATAAAATATGCTTCAGAATTGACTAACACATTCAATTGTTTTTTTGTGTAGTCAACATTTTAAATTAAGCTTCAATAGCAATGCCTCTTTAAACTTAAATTTTCTCTGGGGGCAAGGAGGGGTCAATACTAAATAAAATAAAATGAAATAAAAATAAAATTAAAAACACGTATGTGCCTAGAAGGGGTTGTTATCTAAAACGGTCCATACGCCTTTTGGACCGTAATATGCTAAAGGACTCATTTTTAAGGCACTCACTTTGAAAGGATGATCACTTGCTATAAAATATTCTTATTAAATGCAATATATTGATCTAGAGATTGACTGGAAGTCAGCCCACATGTACTAGAAAATGATAAAATTTTGTTCTCTTAGCTAGCGCTTCTTTGTTCACTACTATAATCTAGTGTGAAGGAAAAAAGTCTGGCATATAACAGACTCCCAATAAGATTTTGTCCCAAGAATAATGTGGAATGAACTTATTTCCTTCCTGGCCATCCCCCCTGCAGGTTTTCAGTGTTCTTATGTGGGTAGATGATAAAAAAGGCCCTTCTGGCCCTTTGCCTCCCCATAAAGGACTTCCATTGGATAATTCCTGTTCTTCTCTGCTAATTTTCTCCCCACTCAAATATGGCTGCTCTACTTCCTGTTACCTTGGGACCATTCTTTCACTTGCTCAGTCACCACTAAAGTGTTACAGGTGTCACTAGTTGCTCCTTTCAATTGGAATAACTCCACTTAAGGGAACTCAGCCTGGAGGAGTCAGGCAGCCCCAAGCCTGCCCTTCTGGTGGCTGGCTGCCTGTGTAAGAACCAGCTCACACATGGGCCCTTATGAGAGTGTATCCTTTCTGGCCCAGGTAAAGAGAACCAGAAGAACAAACACATGTAGGCTGTATTCAAAGGTTCAGATACCTTTACTTAGCAAAAACAGGAGATAGTCTTTCTTTATGAGTTTCTTGAGAAGAGCAAAATTATCAGTTGACTTTCCGTTAATTAATTTATAAGGGTGATCACAACTTTATCTATTCTTCTTTCCAAAGCCCGACTAAAATGACAGTAGTAGGAGGAAAACAGGTCTCAATAAAAATCAAAGTAAATAAATAACTTTTTACAAGAAAAACAAAAACAAAAAGCCTGGAATAATGAAAGTAGTATATGAAAGAATACAACCAGCTTTGAAACCTAAGTGTGTAGGGGGAAGAGGGAGTAGGGAGAGAAGAGCGGGGAAGGGGAGTAAGAGTCTGTTGAATTTTGAATCAGTTCTGATTTCAGAATCTCCCTAGGGCTCAGCCATAGACAATGAAGGTGTGAAAGAACGTCGGGTAGAGGCATTGTTCTGTACACAGAGCTGTTGGTCTTTCCAGTTGCAGGAGAACATAGCTTTATTCTCTGAAAAAACAACTGAGTATACAAACAAGGAAGGAGCCCTGGTAATGCAGTGGTTAAGCACTTGGCTGCTAACCGAAAGGTGGGCGGATGGAACGTACCAGAGGTTCTGAGGGAGAAAAGACCTGGCAATGTGCTCCCACAAAGATTACAGCCTAAGAAATCTTATGGGGCAGTTCCACTCCTATGAGGTTCCTACAAGTCAGAATCAACTCGAGGGCAAACAACACCAACATACAAACAAGGGGATACCACACATACTGGAAGGCAGGTTAGATTGTGGAGGGGAAAATCAGTAGGATTTACAGAAAGTCTGCATACTGACTGTGGAACCCTCTGTGCTTTTTCTCCACCCTGGTCTTAGAAAGCCAACTGTAGGTTCCCCTTCTCCCTGACTCCTAACCCAGGCAGCAGATTGTAGGAATTTTATTTTGAAAAGAGGAGAGAAAAGATCAGAAATTTAGACAACCATCCAGAAGATCTAAACATGGACTACAAAGTAGAGAAAAATGGAGGGGAGGAAATTATCAAAGCACTAAAAAGGAAAACTTCCCAGAACAAAATTTAATGAGTCCTCAGACTGAAAAGGCCCACGATTAGGACACATCCTGGTGTAATTTTAGCAAAACATCTCTAAAGAGAAGAAAACAAACAAGCAAAAAGAGATCATATGCAAAGTATCACAAATTAGAATGCCATCATACTTCTCAACAGCAGCACTGGATGCTAAAAGACTGAGGGTCAACCTCTTAATACCCAGAGAAAATATTTTTCAAACTATAATCTTAGGTACAACCAAACTCTCAATCGGCAGGGAGTAGAATAAGAATATTTTCAAATATAGAACGACTGAAAATTTAACTCTCTTGTATCCATTCTTAGGAAGCTGTTGGGAGAGGAACTTCAGCAAAGCAGAAAAGTAAACAAACCAACCAACAGAAAGGCAGATAGGGTCCAGGAAACAAGAATAAACACATGAAAAAGAAAAAGAAATCCTCAAGCTGTCAGTTACAGAGCAGGCCCAGAGAGCAACCAGTCTGGATTGGACCGGGAAGATGAGGACTGTGGGAATGACACATTCAGGAAATAAATGGATGTGATTGAAAGCATGGATTTATAGTTGAGAATTTGGGAAAATTATGGATAGGTGTGAATGATCTATTAGACCAGAAGTTGGCAGATTTCTTCTGTAAAGAGCCAGATAGTAATTTTTTTTTAAATTTTGCTGTCCATGTGGTCCCTGTTGTAAACACAAAAGCAAAAGAGTGTTCCTGTATTTATTTACAAAAATAGGCAGTGGGTTGGATTTGGCCCATGGGCTATAGTTTGTTGACGCTTGTATTAGACCATTTGGAAGGGAAAAAAAAGAAAAATAGCAACAGGCACATTGGAAATGAAACTAATAAAATAACCGGTCAATTATTTGCTCCACAAAAACTTAAAACTAGTTTAAAAAGTAATGTAATCATAGAACACTATGTGGCTTAACAACAAAGAATACTAACAAAGTGTTAATATAAACACTAACTGTTGATGTAACCAATAATTGAGCTATCACTATATTGGGAGAAGTGTAAGTGGAGCCTAGGGGCATGGTGGTGTAAGAGAACTGAGTCTTCTAATATCATAAAAGCAAATAAGTAAATGTCTAAAATATATAAATCAAGAAATAGTAGGATAAGTATGTTATTTAGCAGTAGAGGAAAAATACCAGGAAATAAAAAGCCTCCGGGGTGTGGGATTAGAGAAATGTGGCAAGAGATTGCTGTTTTTACTGTGGTTTTTTTTCCACCTTTTATTTACTTAACCATGTGGGTATGTTATTTTAAAAAAATAAAATTTAGTTTAAAAAAATCACAAAGGACTCATTAACATTAGGAGAAGCAACATTGTAGAATGAACTTTATAATGTGGGACCATTATTCTAAACATATTTCTCCCACACTTACTGGTAATCAAATTCTGGTGCCAATTGCTGATCCCAGCTTGCTGAACTGTCATGAGGTTCTTAGTTGGTCAGGCTAAGAAAAATGAAAATAATAATAGCTAGCAGTTATTTGGGCGGGGGCTGCTCATGAAGGCCCAGGCACTGTGTTGTGCATGAGTTCTATCATGAAACCTTCACAATAACCCTGTAAGGTAGCTGAAGGAACTGAAGGTGAAAGGTTAAGCTAGTTGTCCAAGATCATGTAGCTAATGTGCACCAGAGCCAAGATTCAAACAGGTTGTCTGTTTGACTCCAAAGCCCATGAGATTGACCGTTGTGCTCTCTTTGTCTCCATCTCAGTCTGCATCCTACATTAGGCCCATTCTCTGACACTAGAGCTGTGTAAAGAGCTGGAACAGGGAAGACCAGGTTACGGCTAACCAGCTAACTAGATCATCTCCTGAGGCTGGTTACCAGAGGGGATTACCTAGCAAAGCTGAAAGGGTGATTCAAATAAACAAATAAATAAATAATTTGAAATAAGTCACAGAATGGGAGACAAGAAAACATGGACATAAGTTGTTGTTGGGTGCCGTTGGGTCAATTTCAAATCATAGCGACCCTTTAGAACAGAGTAGAACTATCCCATAGAGCTTTCTAGACTATAATCTTTACAGAAGCAGAGCACTAGTTCTTTTCTCCCTCGGAGCCATTGGTGAATTCCACCCACTGCCTTTTAGTTAGCAGCTGTCACCAGTGCTCCTTGGACATAAGTTAGGAGGCTTTTAATTCAGGAGTAGCCATCCCATGAATGTCAAATGGAAGGGCTGGAGAACACTGAAACTTGACGAGATGAAAGGAAGAGTCATGGCTGAGCTAGCAGAGTTTTAGCCCAGTAAACACATTGGTTGATACTGTTTGAACTGGTTAATCATAAGTTCCACCAACTTTATTCCTCTTATATATGGGTTGGCAGTAGGACTGATGTTCAGTAGGTAGGTTCCAGTATGGCAGTATGAGTTGTTAAAATACCAAAACACTGGTCCATCATCCCTACTCCGAAAGTCGTTGGAACCATATTTCAGAATTCAGTACTTGGAAAATTTTCAGATTTGAAAAAAAATAACACAATATATATACTGCATATCAAATAATTCCACAGTGGAGTATTATTATGGAGTCTTATTACTAATATGTGCAATAAAGCATATGAGTACTTAGACTAAGTGAGATAAATGAAGAATATAAATAGACTCACATCACTTCAGGTCAAGTTTTGTGGCAAAAAGCAGTATATAAAATACCTTGAGTCTTTGGAGCTATTCTGGTTCAGGGCCAGAATTCTCACTGTCCATGCAAGAGACCTAGCTAGGTTCAATTCCTGGCCAATGCACCTCAAGCAAAGCATAGCCACCACTCATCTGTCAGTGGAGGCTTGTGTGTTGCTATGATGCTGAACAGGTTTCAGCGGAGCTTCCAAACTAAGACAGACTAGGAAGAAAGGCCTGGCAAGCTACTTCCCCCCCAAATAAAATTACTCTTTGAAAACTCTATGGAGCACAGTTTTATTCTGACACAGATGTGTCAGCATGAGTGGGAATAGACTCAGTGGCAACTGGTTTTGGTTTCATCGGTACATAAACTGTAGGAGTTGTAACTTTCCTTTTTTATTTTGGGAAATATCCTGTGCTTCCATAGTTCAATGTCTTTCATACATCGCCTCCATTATTTTATATACCACAGAGATGTTGGGCATACAGCTATGAACATATCTGAAATATTCCCTTTGTTTGTGTGATTACAGGGTTTATCATTAGACTATATGTTCCCTGGAGCAAGCATTGTGCCTTACTCAGCCTGTTATTCCTTATAATATCCCAGCACCTAGCACATTACCTGGCCTGTTGTACGTTCTTAATACATATTTATTGATCCAATGAATAAATGTATGAATTATATTTTGAGTGATAAATGCTGTATAGAAGTAAACACATAAAAATATTGGAGCTCTTAAGGAGGACATCTGTAAGGACAGTGGTGGTTCAGTGGTAGAATTCTCTCTTTCCATGTGGGAGACCAGGGTTTGATTCCCAGTCAATGCACCTCAGATGCAGCCACCACCTGTTTGTCAGTGGAGGCTTACATGATGCTATGATGCTAAGCAGGTTTCAGTGGATTTTTTCGACTAAGATGACTAGGAAGAAGGCCTAGAGATCTGCTTCTAAAAATCAGCCCATGAAAACCCTGTGATCACAAAGGTCTGATCCACAACTGATCATGGTGCACGGGGTCGCTGTGAGTTGGGGGCCAACTAGACAGCAGCTAACAGTAACAACAAAGAAGGGCATCTAAGTCAGCCTGTGGAGGGGCAGGGAAAATCAGAGAGTACTTCCCTGAGGAAGGCCCATCTAAGCTGACTTTTGACAGAGGGCCGGAGTTATCCAGGAGAAATAAGAAGGGTCTCTTCCAGGCAGGCAGCGCTCAACATGTGCAAATGCAGAAAACAGTGGTGTAAAGGAAAGTGGCAGTGGCAGTGGCCCCAGCCGGAACCTGCACTGTGGAGTGGGAACTGACAATGACAAGATATAAACCTACCTAGGAATCCACGGAATGCTAAAGAGTCTGTAGAAATGCCAGAATAATTTATTTCTGGGCTGAGTGCTGGCTGTGCTACTAACATGCCCTTTCCTCTAGAGGTGATTTTATTTCTCCCACAAAAAGTCTCCCTCTAACGGACCTCCAGGTCTCTAGGGAAATGCTTATCTTTGCTGACTAAATGCCTAGGAGGGTTACCTGTTTTACACCCCACACCTGAGTTTACTTCTCCTGGGAGCTGCTGTCACTATGGCCACCTGGGCACTAAGGAGCAGCCTTCATGAGAACTTAGGGCAGAAGTCTCAGCCTTGCCTGCAAAAAACAATCACCCAAAGAACTTAAGAGATGCACAAAACCACTAGAGATTCTGATTTCATTAGTCTGGGCCCCTGGGTGGTGCAAATGGTTAAGTGCTCAGCTGTGAATTAAAAGGTTAAAAGTTCCAGTCCAGCCAGAGGTACCTCAAAATAAAGGTCTAGAGATCTAACTCTGAAAAATCAGCCATTGAAAACTTTATGGAGCACAGTCCTACTCGGACACACATAGAGTCACCATGAGTTGGACTCAACTCCACGGCAACTGGTGGTGGGGGTGGGGGTGGGGGTGGGTGAAGCCCAGGCACTGGTGTTTAAAGCAAACCAAAACCTTCTTTAGCAGCAGTGTTGAATTACTGGCTTACTGTACCCATTGCCTTTGAGTCGATTTTGACTCATAGCAACCCTACAGGACAAAGCAGAACTTATTCCATAGGTTTCCAAGGAGTAGTTGGTGGATTCGAACTGCCGACCTTTTGGTTAGCAGCCAAGCTCTTAACCACTAAGCCACCAGGGCTCCTTGGCTTACTATACAGTAGTCTAGAAATTGTTAGCGTATCTCAGCATTGCTGTTAGCGCTTTTCTGACAACATGAGTGCTTAGAAACAGTCCTCCCGTAACTGCAGAAGCATGGGCTTCTCCATTTCTGGGTAGGATTGGCTGCTGCCCTGCTCCTTCAGTAATCTCATACTGTCATCCTCACCAACTCTGCCTGGCTTCCCATTGTCACATGGCGTGTGCTCCGTATTTCCCTGGATTCTGCTTGAACCCAAGAGTGCCCCATGCCCACCTGCTTCTTGGACTTGTGATCAGACGATGGAACCTGTGCAGTGTTTCACAGCCAGCTCCAGATAACACATTGCATTGTGCTGGCCCACTGGGGACTTCCTTGTGTGATGCAAATGGTCACCAGCTGGGCTGCTAACCAAAAGGTTAGAGATTCAAATCTATCTACAGGCATCTGAGAAAAAAGGCCTGATAATCTACTTTTTAAAAATCATCCATTGAAAACCCTGTGGAGCACACTTTCACTCAGATGCACATGGGGTCACTGTGAGTCAGAGTCAACTGGACAGCAAATTGTTAGGGATGAGCCACATCATCATGTGATGAGCACGATAACTGTGGGCTTACTGACTAGCTACTGCTGCTGCTTCAAGGACTCACCTTTGAATTAACAATGCTTTGACCAGGGTGTTAAGTGACCGCTTCACTCTCTCACCTTTGTTAGTTGCTCAGGTGGTGATTCTGACTTATGGTGACTCCATGTGTGCAGAGTAGAACTGCTCCATAGGTGTTTTCAAGGCTGTGACCTTTCCGAAGCAGATCACCAGGCCTGTCTTCTGAACTAGTATCTAATCTTTTTGACTCTCCCTGCCAGGGAATGGACTTGCATTCTTTGAAGAAAGAGGGTTTAGTCTGGTGCCATCTCCCCTAGCTTTCTCGGCCTCTCACTCTTCTCCCCTCGTGGTCAAAGGCAGCTCAGAAGCAGGCTTGGTTAGGGCATTCTGACATTGCACAGCCTGGTGAAGAGGCTCAGAGTCCCACCTCGTTTATGTAGGACAGGTGGGCAGGAAAACCGTTTTTATCAAAAACAATCCAGCCATACGGAATAGGACTAATGGAAATCCTTTGGCTCTCTGAAATTTTATAAGTTAGCATGTTCTTGAAATGATTGGTGAAGGGAAGAGAGACAGCAGAGGCACTTTCCACTTTCAGCCACACAGCCATGGAAAGTAATATCATTTTAAACAGGCAGAAGAGAAAAGGGAAGGACCATAAAGGGGAACAATCAGGTTTGGGATTCATAAAACTCTGTTTAGGTGTGTTCAGATTACATTTATGAACTGTTCTCCATCTCATGTTCTGTCCCTATTTCTCTAGATCTGAAAACGAATCTAGCAACTCCCAGTCAAGCAGAGGTTTTTGAGCTGGGCACAGGTTTCTTCCTTTTAGTAAAGCCCAGGAAAATTCAAAATTTGCTTCTGTTGGAATTACCAATTCCAGAAACTGATGATCCACGAAAACTATAGAGACAGTTTTAATTTTTCAGTGTTAACAGTTTTATAAGAGAAAATGAGTCACTGTTTAACCTGGAGAAAACCGAGGGAGAATTTAGCAGTCTGTATTTTTTGAAGCATTTAATAGAAAGTGTTATGCAGCTCCACATCTGTGAGGAGTTGGCAATGATAAATGGATTTAGATTGCAGGAAGAAAGATTGAGGTTACACTTAAGGTGCAGAAGTGTAAGTGTAACTGCTGTTGTGACACCCGCTTTAGAATTCTCTTCTTCAGAGTTCTCCCAGCCTGAGCTGAGTCACCATGAGATTATCTCGGAAAGGTGGCAAATTTCCTCTATCATGTTAACTAAAAACTAAATTAGCAAGGTTGGGGTGGGGGGTAAACAGCTAATATTTATGGAAGGCATACAGTGTGTTAGGAGCGCTCATCTCACACACACACACACACACACACACACTTCTACCAGTCACACATCCCTACCAATCACACACCCAAACAAATGCACACACATACACACCTCTCTCACACACACACCTAGCCATCTCACACACACAAACATACACATATCTCTCTCATAAACACACACACTACACACACACACCTAGCTATCACACACATACAAACATATACATTTCTATCACATAGACACACAAACTCACACACACTATCTCTTACACACACTCCACCTATCATACAAACACAAAAGCACACACATCTATCTCTTACATACACACTTATCTATCTCTCACACACACCCCCCACCTATTACATACACACAAACACACATACCTATCTCTTACACATACCCCTATCACAACACACAAAGACACATCCCTACCTATCTCTCTCTCTCACACACACACACACACACCTATCTCACACACACCCATGCCACCTATTATATACACACACAAACACACACAGCTATCTCATACCCATACATACCTATAACACACACAAACATACACACACACCATACAAACTTATCATTCTATTTCCATTTCACAGATGAAAATCCTGAGTTTCTGAACAATTTCCTGACTTGTTCAAGTTCATTGGCAACTTCTATGGCAGAGTAGTGTGATTCCACACCTATATTCTTTTAACCATACAGCCCTGCTTCTCACTTGCAACATTCCTTATATACTGTGTGCAGATATCTGGGTACAATAGGTGGTCAATAAATGTTGGGGTGAGGGCTTAGAGCCTTTCTAATGTTGCAATTACTGAGTGAAACAAGCAGCTAACTCATTGTAATCACCTTGTATGGCCACAAACTGTTATTCTGACACACTGAAAATGAAAACCAAACCAAAATTTAAGTTTAAATATTAAAAAGCAGAAAGAGGCAGTGGAGGGGGAGGAAGAAGAGAAGAGGAAACAAGTAAAAGGAGAAGGAGGAAGATGACAAGAAGAAGAGATGTGGAGAAGGGGGGAAAGAAGAAGAAATTGTCTTTGGAGATTCTCTCAGCCAACTTCCCTCTTCCATACAAATTTCTTCTATGGACATTGTCCAGCCTCGGCCTCCATGCTTCTGAGAACAGAGAGCTCGTTCTTCTACCAGAAGCCTATTTCATTCTCACATGATTAGATTCTTGCCAAATTCTTTTGTGTACTGAGTAAAAGTCTTTCTCTCTGTAACATTTTGCCCATTGGTCTTAGGTAGTACTGCCTTCTGTGGACAATCATAATAAAACTACTATTTTTTAAGTTATTTGAAAACAGTTATTCACCTTACTCATTCTACACATCTCTCCCTAAATATTCTGAAGATTTTCATACAATATTATACGATTTTATTCACCATCCTGAAGTTGTCTCTTAAAATGCCAATTTGCCTCTTAAAGTGTGGCGGCCAGGATTAAGCACAGCATTCTATCCTTGCTATTCAAAGTGTGATCTACTGAGCAGCAGTAGCAGCAACATCACCTGGGTGCAAATTCTTGCACCGCACCCGATAGCTACTGGATCCGAAACTGGCAGGGGAGTATGCAGCAGCAGGAATCTCTACTTTAACAAGCTCTCTTTAGATTCTTATGCTCTCTAAAGTTTGCGAAGTATCAGGCTAAATAATGTCCAATCAAGACAAAGCAAACTAAGCTTCAAACCTATTCAGTATGGATTCCATATTTCCATTACTGCACCTAAGTTTGCATTACCATTTTGAGGAGCTGCCATATTTGTCTGTATTGATCTTGTAAACTGCTAAGCACTCCAAGCCTTTTTCTCATGAAGTTTTTTCAAACCAGATCACTGCTACCCAGTATCTCTGTAACTGAATTTGAATCTGAGTGCAGGAATGTACGTTTATCCAGTTGAGTTTTATCTTTTTGCCTTTGTTCCTCTGTTCCTGACTGTCAAACTCAATTTCTTTTTGTTATTTCAGGCATTCATTGTATTATTTGCCTCTTCTAGCATGGTATCATATGTAGGATGTCTTCTCTAACTTCATCCAGATGATATTCATACTGCAGAAGGATGAGTCTTGGGGCATGACTTTGGACCTCCCTTCAGGTGACAAACCCTTTAATTAGCATTCTGTGTATGGTTGTTCACCAGCAAATACTTTTAACAGCACCATCATTCAGCCCACCTATCCCCATCTCCCCATGTAGGATTTTTTGAAGACAATCTGTTCATGGTACTGTTGACATATCAATTGACCTATCAATTTGCTTATGTTGATTGCTGACTCCCCAAAAACACTACAAGAAAACCTTGCAAAGATAAGTTTATTAGACCTACTTAAGTATAGTGGAAAGCCACCTCAACAGAGTCTCCATCATGTCTCAAAAGAGGAAAATAGAAGGGTGATATTTTCAGGGTTTTAGGGCTTGAGCTTGGTGACTTTGAGGTAGGCCCAGAAAGGCAATCCGCTGGTTGGGATGGGTAGCGTTCATGCCCTGATGGATTAGAAGAGGTAGGCATACAAGGCGAGGGTCCTGAAGTGAGCTTTGGTGAGCAGTTTATAATCTTGGTAAGTCAGCTATTGTTTGTTCACAGACTTACTGTGGAGAAACAAGGAGTTCCTCTAGTTATTTTATCCTTGCCCTATTATTGTTTAACATGAAAAAATTGTGTTTGGTTTCAAACTGTTTAAGTCAAGGACAAGATATTGGTATCATTTCCTATTTATATGCACTCTTAGTGAGCCCATGCTAATTCCCAACATTACATGTATTTGTAAGTACTCATGATCTGATAAAAATCAAAACCCAAATCAAAATCAATCAATTAATAAACGAAATATGTAACCCTATTCACCTTAGATTTGTCTTCTGGTTAAATCAAACCTATGTAACCATCATTACCCCTGTTAAGGAGTGTTTTTCCTTCCCAGCCCCCCAATCCTTTTCTTTCCAAGAGAAGCAAGAAAGTCGTATATTTAAAATAAACAAAACTGAGCTCTTCTATTTTCTGGATGAGGGGTGAAGCTTCACCAGTTCTCTACCTTGCCAAAGGGGTCCCTGAGGGGGCTCTGAGGAGCCTCCAGGATTCCAAGGAACTCAATTAGTACCCTAGAGTTTTCATATCAGAAATAATTATTCTTTTTTTTTTTTGAGGTCAAAATAATTGTTTAGGAGCAAACCAATTTCACAGCCAAATTATGTGTAAACAAGTAAGGAGATGAGAACTTTGGTAGAGGAAATGAGCCCGCACATAGTAATAATAGCCAGAATTTTAGCCAGAATTTAAAAAAAAAATCTTTTAAGTGCCAGAAGACAGAAAATGTGCAATTCCCCAGTGTAACTGAGTATCTTTTATAGAATTCATTTTTGTCTGGAAATGAATTCTTCCACAACAGAGATACTCTGGTTAATTTAAGTTATAATTAAAAACATCCCTAGCTTATATATTGATTTCATTACACTGTATTTCATTTCTGTTTATTGTTCCACATTTTAACAAGTTAATACAGGAGCCATTTTATGTATTCCTTTATCCTACTTATAAACACAAACTTCTTTTTGAATAGAAATCACATTTGTGCAACACATTTTTTCCCTCCCCCTACAGTAATTAGGATGTTGTTTAACTTACATTAAATAGTCAAAGAGAAATCAGGAACTCATTATTTGTTTAGGGAGGTGTTGGTTTTCCTGGTTTACCCCTCGAAAATCAAATCCAGTTTTCACTTGAAAGACAAGAGTCTTTAGGAATGTCTGGTCACCACCTGACAGAGGAGTGTGAGTGCCTTCCCTGGGGTCAGAGGCATAGGCGGTTACTTAGTAAAGTAAGATCATTACAATGACTGCATTTTAAAAGCATTTTTAGAAGACCAACCTGTGTTGATCTTAGTGCCCAAAGGCTTTACTTTTCTCTGGATGTTATTGTCATTGGTAGCTGCTGTGGAGCCAGCCCCAATTCATGGAGACCCCATGCACAATGGAACGAAATACTGCCCAGTCTAGCTCCATCCTCATGATCAGTGATGGATAAGACCATTGTGATTCACTGAGTTTTCACTGGCTGATATTTGGAAGTAGATTGTCAGACCTTTCTTCCTAGTTTGTCTTAGTCCAGAAACTCTACTGGAATCTGTTCAGTATCATAGCAACTTGCAAGCCTCCACTGACACATGGGTGGTGGCTGCACAGGAGGCATATTGGTCAGGAATTGAACCCAGGTCTTCCACATGGAAGGCCAGAGTTCTATCACTGAACCCTCACTGCCCCCTTCTCTCTGGTAGTGAAATCCATTATGATAGAAAACGTGAGTCATGCAGTTCCTAACTGTCATCAATTTGTCCTAGTTTCTCAAATCCAAGACCCAATTTGCTCTCAAACGACATAATGAAGCCCATTCCCAAACTCAGTCAAGCACCAACTTCTATGGATATTCAACTAGTGCATCTGCTTCCTGGTATTTCTTGTAGTTGGTACAGGGGCAGAAAATCATAGCCTGGGGATCAGAAGACCTGGGTTCTTTTTTGACTCAATTTTTTGATCTTGCTAAGTCATTTATTTTCTTTAGAGCAACATATCCTCATCTTAAAAAGTGCCATTCTGTCTACTGCCCTGGGCCATTGTAAAGACCAAATAATATCTGATATTTGAAAGAACTGTATAAAATGTAAATCTCTGTAGACACTTAAGATGATATTTATATTATTAAAGGTCCCGTCGGGAAATAAAATTCTATGACTGTAAGGCAGTGACCCTTTGTCACCATCTTATTGTGTGGCATTTTTCTCTTGCCTCCTGGGAGCAAACTTTCTGAAGCATTTAATGTTGAAATGTGACCTCTATGGAAGTAAGTTTGGTCAAGTATTGATCTATGGCATAAAGTCACAATTGTAATTCTGTAGAATTTTTCATCCTTTTATCAAAACACAAACGATGACGATAGATGAAATCTAGCAACTACAAGGAGAAGGAACAGTATTAATTATAAGGAATGCAAAAATAGGTACCTGTGGAAATATAGAGAAACAATAGGCTTATTCCATAAATTGGGACATGCTTTCAAATGTAGGCTGACAACTAATGTTTAATAAAATTAATAAGTTCAGCAGAACTGACAAGGTTTTGCAGCGGTCGATTTGCTAGATCTGATCAGATACCTTCTGATTATGAAATCAGCAATGAAGGTGGAATCATAACATGGATAATCCAAATGGTCTAAATGAGGGGTTCTGACTATTGGGTTTGCCTGTAAGCTTGAGCATTTTGGAATTTATCCAGAGCAACACACAACACATGTGAGCAGGGGGTGTTAATAAGAGCCTGAAGGCATGGTCCCATTTATATAAGGGTGAGGGGATTGGGGTATGAAGGCATCAGATTTAGGGACATTTCACAGTACTACCAATTACTGGCTGTTTGACTGTGCATGGTGCCCTGTATATTAGCGTCTCTCAAAAAGTGGTGGTAATTGTAACGAAAATGGTGTAATTTCTTAATAATCATTGTCATGATTCTTGAGTAAAAGTGGAAAATATTTAAAGAGAAAAAAATGCCTGGGTTTATTTATTTATATATTTTGTAAGAGGCACTTACTGGCCTCCCACTGCCCGGATGTGATTATAACTCCTGCTAGTCAGGCCCAGCTTCTCTATAGCAGGCCAACATACCCTGAGGTATGGGGTCATGTGCAGGTCAACAAGGGTTACAGGAGAATCAGTTTTGCTTCCTAAGGCATGAAATTTGGAACAAAACATAGAGAGTCCATTGATAAGTGGATCAGTGAAACACAAGTCCTCGGCTGAGGGCTGGCTGATGTATAGCAAGCCCAGGCCCTGACCCCAGCCCCGGCAGCATGTTCCGTGAACCCAGTGGCTGACTGCTCTCAGTCTGCCAATAGCAACTCTAATAAAATGGACCTATGTCTATTTCCCACTGCAGCTAAAGGAGGTAGGATGTAGACAAGCTCTGAGATGATTACCCGTTTTGTCCCAACGTGCTAATCAACCACTTAATCCATTTTTACATCTCATCCATCAAGTAAATGAAATGTGGAACAGCCCCAAGTTTCTTCAAGAGGTTATTAGTCTTCTACAGCAAGTGTTTTAGAGCTGATTAGATTAAGAAGATTGGCTCAGACCCCAAACTCAAATGCAGTTTGTGCAATCGGAATGGCAACAAAGCTCAGTGGACCACGATGGGTGATGAGGCCTTTGAGAGGAAGGATACAGTATGCTGCTTCAGGGCTGTCCTAGCTAGCGTGTGTATGGTGCTTCTTTTGCACATGGCATTGTTCTCAAATTATAATGTATTTAGAACAGTGAGAGAGATGGTATATACTAGTTGCCGTCAAGTCAACTCCAACTCAGAGCAACCCTATGTGTTTCAGAGTAAAACTGTGCTCCGTAGGGTTTTCAATAGCTGTGATGTTTCAGAAGATCATTAAGCTTTTCTTCCAAGGTGCTTCTGGGTGGATTTGAATCTCCAAACTTTTGGTTAGTAGCTGAGAGCCTAACTGTTTGCACCACCCAGAAACACATATGTGTGTGTGTGTGTGTGTGTGTGTGTGTATGTATATGTATACGTATACACATATATGTGTGTGTTGGTGTGTGTGTATGTGTATATATAACCCATTGTCGTCAAGTCGATTCCGACTCATAGAGACCCTGTAGGACAGAGTAGAGCTAACCATTACCTATGGTTTCTAAGGAGTGACTGGTGGATTCAAACTGACAATCTTTTGGTTAGCAGACAAGCTCTCAACCACTGTGCCACCAGGGCTCCAAGTTTATGTATATGTATAAAAACCAAAAAAACCAAACCTGTTGCCATCAAGTCAATTCTGACTCACAGTGACCCTATAGGACAGAGTAGAACTGCCCCATAGGGTTTCCAAGGAGTGGCTGGTGGATTCAAACTGCTGACCTTTTGCTTAGCTGCGGTGCTTTTAACCACTGCATCTGTATATGTATGTATATGTCAACCTATGCGTAAAGTACTATTAATACTCAAAAACAACCCTGTGTTGTAGATAATATTATTACTCCATTTTATCTATGACTCATTGAGGTCACAGCTATTAAGTACTGGAACCAGGATAGAAACCCAGGCTGGTTGACTCCAGACTTTGTGCTCCCAACTGCCCTGCTCTCCAGCTCCCAGATTGAAGGTACAGCATGATGGTTAAAACCTCTCTAAAAGTAAATATAAAAGAAGTTTAGAGATATGAGTCAAATGGAATTGGGTGTGTCCTTCCTCTCTATTTTTCACAGAAAAAGTTCACTTGAGGAGAACCTCTGTCAGATTTAAAATGACCTCATATAATTGTAGGCTTCTTGGCTACACCTTGACCTCAACTACTACTTCCATAGCAGACTTCTCCTAGCCTGGGATTATTTTGTTTTTGGCCAATGAATCAAGAAGGACATAATAAGCTTTTAAGTAGGGTTTATCATTGCAAAAAGGAAGACCCATGAAGAGATAACTAGTAATACAAGACCAAGATTAGCTAGAGAGATAGGTAGATAGATACTATTTTACAAATATGCCTATAATTTAAATAATTAAAGTACATTTCATAGATTTACTTGTCAGTCTATTCCATCAAATTGTAAACCCTTTGAGAGTAGACATCATGTTTTCATAAACAGGGAATAATTACTGTTTGTTGAGTCATCAGAGAAGGTTTCAAGAGGGGTAGGCTGAGCCTTTAAGGGTGAGTTGGTTGCAGTAGATTAGAAGGAGAGAATCAGTCAGCAATTCCACTCCTAGACATATGCCCAAAAGAACTGAAAGCAGGTATGCAAACAGGTACATAAACACCAATGTTCATTGCAGCATTATTCACAATAGCCAAAAACTGGAAACAACCTAAGTTTCCATCGACAGACATGTGGAACATATGTAGGATAGAATATTGCTCAGCTATAAAGAGAGATAGTTTTGATACATGCTACAACTTGGATGAACCTTGAAAAAGTTAAGTTGAGCAAAATAAACCAGATACGAAAGGACAAATATTGCATGACCCCACTTACATAAAATACTTAGGATAAGCAAATGCATAGAGACAAAAGTTTATTAGTGATTACCAGAGACTGGGGGAGTGGGGAATGAGGAGTTATTACATAAGGGGTGGATACTAGTTTCTGTTTAAGGGGATGAAAAACATCTGAAAATGAATAGTGGTGATGCTTGCACAGATGGTGGATGTAATTAATGTCACTAAAATGCACACTTAAAATGGTTAAAATGGCAAATGTTTTGTTATATATAAATTTTTACCCCAATTTAAAAAAATGAAAAAATGATTTCAGGAAGAGAAAGGTCTGTGTACAAACATACAGACCAGTCTATTCAAGGTACATTTGGGGACGAGCAGAGATCAGATAGAGTGGAAGAGAGGATTTGGGTTAAGAAATGACAGATGATAAAGTTTGCTATGTCAGCAGGAGCCAAGGAATTCTCCTTCTATTAAGAGGACATATTTTGTTTTTACTCTTCCTCATATGATAAACTTTTAGACTTATTTAACTCTACTATCTCCAATTTGAAGCTTATATTTATATTTTATTTTTTGAGGTATTTCTGCTTCATGTAGAAAAATGTAGTGCTAGCCATCATTAACACAATGCTGTTATAATATCCAGTTGTAGAGTATTTTAAAGTCCCCTTCAATGTCGATGACTATGTCAAATATAAACTCAAAAAAGAATCTGTTTCATTGGGTCCATGTTGCATTCTATACACTTTGCTGCTGAATAACAGTATCTCAAATCATAGCCAACAATTTTCTTGATACCCACAAAGTGCTGATTAACTTCACGTTATGAATATACTGTAATTTCCCTATTTTCATCTTTTTTTAATGAAATGAGGAATTACATGAATTGGCTACAAAAATAAGCTTGTGGATGGGTCTAAAACAGGCATTATTCTAAAGAAATTAATTGCATCTTCTGTTTATTGTTTGACTTTGTTAGGACTCTGAGTTTGTTGCGAAACAGCATATTTCTTCTTGAAAACATGGTCTCCCTTATCAAGGGATGGATGAAGGGATGTAGTCTGTCTGACTCGCCAGAGAAAAGCAGATGCACTATGAGATGCAAGACAACTGGAGCTGGAAATAGGCTTCAGCTGAGGCAATTTAGGTGACTGTATTTCTGCAGCTCTTGGCAGACCTGCCTCATTCTCCCCTCTCTGAAAACCAGCTTCCTCACCCCTACTCTCAAGGCTTTGGCTTGATATGATGCTTTTAATACTGTCTCTGTATCTTGTTCTCCACCGTTAAATTGCTCAGTCTATCTGCTTCCTAATTCCAAATTCAAGGTTCAGGAATTAGATTAGATCAGTTCATCAATTTAAAGTAGGCTCACAGGTTTTGCTACGTATGGATTCCATGTTCTTTGGTCAGATGCCCACCTTTCGTCCAATCAGCTGTGACCCGGGAGTACGTGGGGGTACAGGGAGAGGGGTAGTAGAAAACATGGCCACCTTGATTGGTCCTTTCAACAAAACATGCTGGAGGAAAGTTTTCTTAGAAGAGTGCCTGGGAAGTCAGCAACCCTAAAACATGCCCAGTACAACAGGGGAAAATCATGTGGGAAAAACCGAGTATGTGTACATAGGGTTTGTGATAATGTATTTGGCCTAATACAAAATTTTACAGCCAAACTTTTTTTAACTTCAAGATTGCTGTAAAATGAAAACACTCTCCCTGTAGGTTTCAAAAGTTGTAGCTAGTAATTAAACTATGTTATTGTTGCTGTTAGATGCCCTCAAGTTGGTTCTAACTCACACCTGGTGCCATCGAGTCAATTCTGACTCATAGCAACCCTATAGGACAGAGTAGAACTGCCCCATAGTTTCCAAGGAGTGATTGATGGGTTTGAACTGATGACCTTTTGGTTAGCAGCCCATAGCTCTTAACCACTATGCCACTGGGTCTCCAAAAAATTTAACTACATCACAATAAATATATATTCATTGAAGAAAAGTAAGAAAATCTTTTTTAAATGCTTACTCAAAACTGGGATAAAACTCTGCATAATATTTTATAATCTGCTTTTTTCACTTATCAGGCCAAGGATTGAGTCCACTTTCCACCACATACTATCTGTATGACTTTGGGAAATAGTAAGTAACATTTCTAAATTTCAGAGGTTTTTTTTCTTTCCTCGTTTATGATGAGTATAATATTTCCTATCCTTTAGAACTGTGTTGAGGATCAAATGAGATAAAGTACATTACATAGTTCCTGACATATAGTTGTCTTAGTTACCTAGTGCTGTTGTAACACAAGTACCACAAGTGGGTTGGTTTAAAGAACATAAATTTATTTTCTCTTAGTTGTAGAGGCTGAAAGTCCAAATCAGAGTTTCTCTGTGTTTATTCTTTCCTTGTCGGTAGCCCCAGAAGTTCCTTGTTTCCTTGGTATTCCTTGGCTTGCAGACAGTCCTCGTATGGCATCTGTCTTCCCCATATGTGTTCATATATCTGTGTCTAGGCTACTGTTTTTATAACTCAAAAGTGATTAGATGTAAAGCCCACCCCACACTAGTATGATTGCATTAACATATCAAAAGAAAAGCCCTATTTCCAAAGGATCACATCCACAGGTACACTGGCCAGAAATTCAACATGTGTTTGAAGGGGGATACAATTCAATCCATAATGGTAGTGATCAATAAAAATAGTTATTATAAATGCTTATTCCATACTGAGCATCTATCAACCAAATGTCAGGACTGACTAAGGAGCAGGCTGTTTGTGTTTGGGTGTCTACACCAGCCTTCCATCCTCCACTCTTCTGGTACCCATTCCTCAGTAATGCATTTGCTTCACCAATTCCTTGGCATCAGCCCCCACCATGTATAGCTACAATGCCTTTTTACAGCCTGGCACATCACAATACACCAGGCCTTTGTCTTCAAGTACCTGTTCTCCATGATGGCAGAGCTAGCTTAGAGCCCAGGATCATAGGTTTTGAGTAGGGTTGCCAGATAAAATATGAAACACCCAGTTAAATTTGAATTTTATATAAATAACAAATAATTTTTCAGCATAAGTATGTTTCATGTAGTATTTGGAATATAAGTATACTAAAAATCATTCGTTGCTTATATGAAATTCAAATTTAACTGAATATCCTGCATTTTCATTTGCCAAATCAGGCAACTTTAATTTTAGGGCATGATTGGCTCCATTATTGCCCCTCTTTGCTAACTTACTTTTATTTTAATTGTTTTCTGGAGTAGCTTTTTAAACTCTGAGTTGGAGAACTTTTTGGGGTGGTGAGTGAAAAATGCAACTGACTTGCTAAGTCAGCTCCACAGGAAATCTGAATGAATAATAATAACTGACTAATGTTACTAACATCTGCTGAGCTCTTGCCACATGACTTAACACTACATAAGCACTTCTATATTACCTGATTTAATTCTCAAAACATAGTGGAGATGCTCTTACTACCTCCATGTCTCAGAGGAGAAGACTGAGATTTATGAAGAGGAAGTGACTTGTCCAAGATCCTATAGTAATTAGACAGCAGAAAGGGGCCTACCCATGTTTGTCTGATTCCAAATCACCTGACTCATGTTTAGATGTGTGAGCTGGAATGTTTTTCTCAGGGTGTTATATGCAACACTTTTCCCATGAGATACTATGTGGGAAAAAAGGTGGGGGGGGCGGAGAGATTCATGGCCAAATACATTTATGGAACACGGGATACTTATCTCCAACTAAGGAATTTATAATGCATTTCAGCTCTGAGAAATCCTGTGACAAAGAAACAGATTTAGCTTTGCTTATCTTAGTGTTAATACAAAGAACCCTTTGCTTTCCTTTGGCACTTATTAACATCTCATGGACCACACATTGGAAAATAGTGATATTTTCCAGAATATCCCAGAACCTTCCAGAGTTTTGCAGGTGAGGTGAACTTTCCAACATCTCTCTTACCATTCCTGAAGATGCGTTTGATTAGCTCTAGGAAAACAGAACAGAGTGCTTTCTTCACACACCAGGCGTAGTACTGTTCAACAACTACTGTGAAGATGACCAGCCCATGATTTAGTGTTGTCCTCAAAGGACAGTGGCAGGAGGAAATGAATTGCTGTCCTGCTCCCTCTGCACAAAGGTACTTGACAGGACTGGGTTCTGCAGTGGGGCTGTGTAGGATGGGCTCAGACACCTTTCAATCTTCCTGTTCTGAGAGTCTAGACCTCCCAAACTTCCAGTGAAACCACTCCATTGCAAGTCGGCCACTGAGTGTGCTCTAAAACCAAGCAGGGTTCCCATTATCAGATTTGAGGAGGACCCTGTTGTCTGATATAAATGGAGACCTTGGGAAGATGTGGAATGGAATGGAATAAAGACTGCACCAGGAGTCAGAGACTCAAAGACGATCCTGGCTCTCCACTGACGCTGTTAATCAGATTGTTCAGTTCCCCATCTTCAGTGTCCTGATATGAAAAATATGGACTTCCAACTTCCCAGTCTCTAAGGCAGCATCCAGAACTTTCCTGTGTATTAAATTTTACCCAAAGGGGTCTGTGGGTATCTTGGATGGTCTGTCAGGTGCAACGTGAGAAAGTGAGACTCACGCAGGAAGACCAGAAAACAAATAGAATGTATTACTCACAAGTCCCAGAGAGGAAGCTACAGCATCCTCAATGCAGGGCCACACAGGGGGCTGCACCCAGGGACAAGGTAACCATAAGTTGGAACTGCAGGAGAGAGATCATGTATGGCAAGCAAGGCAGTCCGAGTTAGCACGCACTAAAATCTTACTGATCAGTGTAAAAGTTTCTAGTGTAATAGCCATTGAGAGACTGGGTTATAAGATAGGGTCAGAATAACCAGTGAGCAAGGTACGCACAGGCTCCCAGAAAGCAAGATATGCACAGGCAAAATTGTGTTTACTTACTAATCTGTAGTGCACAATTTCATATGGGCCGTTTAGAGACTACCTGTTGAGGGAGTATGTGACAAGTAGGAAGGTCCAGGTCAAAAACTGGGTGAAAGGGCAACTAAGAGGAATTAATGGATGCCAAGGCAGCAAAGTTGTATGCTATAAACTGGCTTTATGACACCCTGTATTTCACCAAACTAAATATCATAATGCTACTCTGTCACATGGTCTAACAGCAACCACAACAATGAGAGGAACAATATAGATGGATAATCAGGTAGAGGTGAGGGTGTGGGAGGAAATAAGGAAGAGAGATTAGACTGACAGATATACAGACAGGCTAATTTCCTAACTTCTGGTATAGAACTGAAAACAGCAATCACTATACATATTGGTCTTCATATGTATATATGGTGTCATGGAGCATTTGTGGTATGTGTATGCAAACATGAAGCTGCAGAAAGAGTATTTAAAAATACTATGTTTTATGATACTATTTGACCCAGCAGTTACTTACACCGAAACACTACTTGCTAGTTTGTTTTAATTTTTTTCTCTGTGTATTTCTCCGCAGTGAAATGAGTTGCTCTGGCATCTTTAAGACCCATTATTCTCTATGATTACCACCTGGGAGTTGGCAAGACCTAGTCATACATTTTTCCCTACCAGAGAAATAATCAGCAGTGTGAGAATACAGAATCAAATCACTACCTTTTTAATGAGCTAAGCAGCCTGGCTTTATAGCAGTTTCTCAAGCAGCCAGAAGAATATATTAGTTTTATTTTATTTTTTAAGAAACAAAAATAGCAGAATTGCTCTGCTCATAAAAACCAATCACAAAGAAGCCACTCTATGAGGGGTGAATTAATTAGCTCAATTTTTTAAGGTTTTAAGGAGCCCTGGTGGCGCAGTGGTTAAGAGCTCAGCTGCTAAATGAAAGGTAGGCAGTTTGAACCCACCAGCCACTCCGAGGGAGAAAGATGTGGTAGTCTGCTTCCGCAAAGTTTACAGTCTTAGAAACCATATGGGGCAGTTCTTCCCTTTCCTATAGGGTTGCCATGAGTTGGAATAGACTCGCGGCAGCCATGAGTTTGGTTTTTGGATTAAGGTTTTACTGATTGATTTATTTTTCTTTATCAATAATCTTAATTCATCTACGAAAGCAATTTAGTTTAATAATTTACAAAAGGAAGTCAGGAAATTGGTGGTTAAAATATTGCTTCCCAGAATTTTCTCATTTGGATTATGTTTTTCTGTCAAAATTCTCTTTCAGTGCAATCACTGAATGGGCTGGTCCCTGGATCTCCTGCTTAGTATTTCTAGACACCCTTGAGAGTGTCGCCCAAGTCTCTCGCTTTCCGTTTTTCTGCTACTTTATCTACATAGGCCCCTGTGACTTCACGCCAGGTTACTGAATTAGCCCCATAATTGGTCTTCTTGCTTCTAATCCCTTTCCCCTCTGTTTTTGTCATTTAGCACTGCTATAACAGAAATACCACAAGTGGATAGCTTTAACAAAGAGAAAGTTATTCTCTCACAGTCTAGGAGGCTAGAAGTCTGAATTCAGGGTGCAGCTTCAGAGGAAAGCTTTCTGTCTCTGTCCACTCTGGGGGAAGGTCCTTGTCATCAATCTTCCTCAGTCAAGGAGCTTCTCAGTGCAGGGACCCCAGTCCAAACGACCCACTATTCTCCTGGCTCTTGTTTCTCTGCTTGCTCTCTCTTTTACATCTCAAAAGATATGAGTTCCCCCTGTCTCTCTGCTTGCTTCTCTCTTTTACATCTCAAAAGAGATTGATTTAAAACACAACCTAATCTTGTAGATTGAGTACTGCCTCATTAACATAACTGCCACTAATCCCACCTCATTAACATCATAGAGATAGGATTTACAATACATAGAAAAATCACATCAGATGACAAAATCTTCCTGGACCAGCCAAGTTGATATGCACTTTTTGGGGGAAACAATTCAATCCATAACACCGTCCATCTGCTATCACCCACTTCTTTCTCCTAAAACTCCTCTCTCCACCATGTTACCCCTCACCCCCCACCCCCTGCTCCAGAACACTAGTTTCCTCCAAGCGCTGTGATCAGCCTGGTGCTTCATTATCTATCCAGGCTTCCTACTCATTTTCTTCCCCAAATCTCTCTCAGACAAGATGTTTTCTTCATCTTCCACATATGTAGAAGTTTCTTTCCATTATCCACACTCAACCAAGATGATCTGCCAAAGAATTCATGGGCCACCTGGTAGAGACCTCTATTATGAGGTGGGGAGCAGCTTTCCAGTTTATCTGCAGCCTCAGAGTCAGAATTAAAACCCAGGGTTTTCACTTTAGCCTCTACAATGATTTGTAAACTTCTCTCTGTTTTTAAATGAAATATTTTGTAGAACACAGAATACAAGAGATAAAGGGTGACTGCTCTCATTAGAATAAGGATATAAGGTGGAACTTTGACAACCCCTCTTCCCCTGATTTCTCACCTGACCTCTTTCCCTTCCCCTTACTGCATTCCCTCCTCTTACTCCAAACTTGGAAATACCCCATGCTCCCCAATTTCCCATGACCTATTATCTAAGACCAAGCTTATATGCTACTTCCTGAGTTCTCTAACTCATACTAATGTCTCTCTGTAAACATTTTTGGTATTTCTGATCAATATGACATCACTCGACACTTTACTTTGTAAGGTCTTGTGTGGGTTTTAATTTTTTTATATGAGTAGGCATTGCCTCCCCGGCAGGAACACATGAAATCTTCTCAAATGTAAAGATAATGGTATTGGTTTTCTAGGGCTGCCGTAACAAGTAGCACAAAGTGGGTGACTTACCTGAAGAGAAATTTAGTGTCTCACAGTTCTGGAGGCTAGCAGTCCAAATTCAGCATGACAGCAGGGGCATTTTCTCTCTGAAGAAGGCTGTAGGGGAAGATCCTTTTTTGTCTCTACCAGCTTCTGGTAGCCCCAACTGTTTCTTGTCTTGAAGCTTCAGCCTAACATGACCAATTTCCCCTCTGTCTGTTCTCTGTGTTTCTACTTCTCTTTTATAGGACGCCACTTTGATTGATTAGGACATGTGTTAACTCAGCTGATAACATCTTCAAAGACCCTATTTCCAAACAAGGTCACATTCACAGGTACCAGGGGTTAGGACTTCGATATATCTCTTTTGAGAACACAATTCAATCCATAATAGTCCACCCTCTTTGATCCCCAAAATTCATGTCCTTTCCAAATGCAAAATATATTCACCCCATCCCAATATCCTCAAAAGGATATTCCACCATCAAAGTCCAAAAATCTCATCTGCTAAATCATCTAAATCTGGTATGGGTGAGACATTGGCTATGTTCCATCCTGGAGCAAAATGCTTCTGTGGACATGTGAAGCCTAGAATATAAGTTATCTGCTTCCAAAATACGATAGTGGTACAGGCACAGGGTAGACATTTCAATTTCAAAAGGGAAAAATTAGAGGGAAAGAAAGAGTCCTTGGTCCAAAGTGAATTTGAATCCCAACAGGAAAAATTCCATTAGATTTCAAGGTTTCAAAATAACCCTCTGCCCTCCAGGCCCAACTGGGTGGCAGCCCCATCCCCTCAGCCCTGGGCAGTAACCCCGGTTCCAGAACCAAGGAGGTGGTGGCGCGTTAATTCTCTTAGGTTCTCAGGATTCAGTTACCGATATCTCCCGTGGTTTTGCAGCCAGATTAGATCTTCCAACTAACTTCATAGCTGCTTATATTGAACACAGAACTTCGAACGTGTTCTTCCCAGTTCAGTCGTGGCCTGGAACAGATTCAAATTTTTAAAATTTGGGTGAACAGGAACAATAACCAGAACAGGAAAAATTATGGGTTGAAGCCCTGCTAGAAACCTAATCTCCCTCTTAGAAAACAAGGGCAGCCTACACATTGCATCGCAACCAAATCTCTTTCCCGTCGAATTTTGAACAGAGTCAGAAACAGTGGTGACCCGCTTAAAGACAGTGGCCAACTACACCAAATTGAATGTATGTCACTCTCCACAGTCCTGCCAATAATCCAATCTCATGCATCAGGCTCCTGAAAAGGCCCACTACACCTCTTCTGAGTCTCCCATTACAGGGCTTCAACCCATAATTTTTCTGGTTCCAGACCACTCAAATTATAAAAATTCAGGTCTGTTCCAGTTTCACTTCACTGGTCATGACTAAACCAGTTTGAACTGGTTTAAAGCCCTGATTGAACATAGTTTGTAACAGAAAACCCTGGATATTTTCCTTCTCTCAGCTTCCAGAAGGATAGTTAAGAGAAATGCTAAGTAAGTGCTTTTTTCCCCGATGGAAAAAGATAACCAAGCATGTGTATGTTTGTGAGAAGGTAGGTAGTTGAAGGATGATATAGGCATAGGGAAGTAACGGGAAGAAGAATGAGAGAGACTTTATATTTAAAATACTTAATGCAGATAAAACTGAATATAAGAGTACTTGTGATTGACGGTTCGAATCCACCTAGTAGCACCACGTGAGAAAGGTCTGACAATCGACTTCCATAAGATTACAGCCATTGGAAGCTCTATAGAGCACAGTTCTACTCTGAAACACATGGGGTTGTTATGAGTTGGAATAAATTTCCTATCTAAGAGTTCCTATCTTGTTGTCCAACTAGAAAACAAGGTGGTTTATAATCACTAATGGCTCACTTTCTTTCATCTAGATACATTTGTTTAATATGTTAGTTGTCATTTTCTTTAAGAAATGTGCTTAAAGAAATGGCAGGAGAGAGATCTGAGTAGGAGTATTCATTAACATCAGGGTGCCTCACCTCCTCTACTGAGAACAGCTCTACTCTTTTGCCAGGTGTTTTGGCCTCGCACGTTTCCATCCCATGTTGAACACCTATAACACATCTTTCAGCTCTTTTATAACATAGAAAAATTGTTCATGAGCCATTTTTATCCAAAGGAACAGTGTTGACAAAGAGGGTGCGGATGGCAGTGGAACATTCTTTTCTTCCTTCTGCATTTGCAACTTGAATAAAGGTGAATGAAAGTGCCTTAGTCATCTAGTGCTGCTATAACAGAAATACCACAAGTGGATGGCTTTAACAAAGATAAATTTATTTTCTCACAGTCTAGTAGACTACAAGTCCAAATTTAGGGCATCAGCTCCAGGAGAAGGCTTTCTTTCTGCATCAGCTCTGGAGGAAGATCCTCGTCGTCATCAGTCTTCCCCTGGACTAGGAGCTTCTCTGCGCAGGAACTTTGGGTCCAAAGGATGCGCTCTGCTCCTGGCACTGCTTTCTTGGTGGTATGAGGTTCACATGTCTCTCTGCTCGCTTCTCTCTTTTATATCTCAAAAGAGATGGCTTAAGACACTATCTAATCTTGTAGATCTCATCAGTATAACTGCCACTAATCCATTTAATTACATCATAGTGATAAAGTTTACAACACATTGGAAAATCACATCAGATGATAAAAGGTAGACAATCATATAATACTGGGAATCATTACCTAGCCAAGTTAACAAATATTTTGGGGGGACACAATTCAATCCATGACAGAAAGTGACACTATTTCTTGGCTTATTTCTGATGAATCATTTTGAAGCTCAAAAAATCCCTGCTTTCTGAAGCCTGCTGAGGAGCTACCCCATCTCACTCCCCCTTCCTGATTGTGCCCTTTTGTTTTCTTCCCTGGCACAGGGAGCAGATCCCATGCCATACAAGGCACTGAGGTTTATAATCACGCTGCAGAAAATATGTCGACTTCCAAGCAATGTTTGCAGACAAAGCCTCCTTTTAATTTTTTGGCTTCCTGAACTAAAACTCAAAGCCCTATTTCTCAGATCTGCGATCTGCTGAAAAACCCACTGAGCCGCGGAAAGTGGTTGTCTGCTTGAGCAAGACTGCATCTGTGTCAGGCTGGGGCTCACACTCCTCTGGCAGTTAGGGGAGTTGTTAGCCACGTTAAAGTGGGGACTTACGAGGTGGCAGCTATGGGTAGAGAAGATCACCATGGTACGTAAGAGTAACCTGAGACCCTTAAGCAAGGTAAATGACAGCCCTCCAGGAAAAGATGATGACAGCTATTCTGGAGTTTGAATGTGTTTGTTAACTAAGGAAAGAAAAATAGTAAATATGCACCAAGAGGACAATTGTGGAATATGTGGTGCTTAGAAACACACGTTAGCAAAAATCACAACAGAGGAATAATGTTCTGTTACAGGAAGATCTTGTGTGGGCTTTGGTCGCACCCGGCCTCTGAGAAAAGCTGCTTTGGGCTCCTCAGACAATTTTAGTTTTATCGTATTTGTTTTCTAAGTCTAACTCCTTCACATTGTTCCCTCCATTTCCCTCCTCCTTTCGTCCTTCTCTCCTTTACAGTGTTTTGTTGTCGTTAATTTTTTATTTAGTTACTATTTATTGAGGACTTAATATATGCCAGGTGTTGTGCTAAGTTCTTCACATGTATTATTGCATTTAATATTCACCAAAAGCCCCTCATGTTAGTGCATTTATTATCCCTGTCTTATAAATAAGAATTAGACAGATGTCCATTCCAATCCTGACTCCTCCCACTGAAAAACTAACTAAATAATAGTAATAAACCCTCAGTCTCAATCTGGATGAGTGAGGACTCTACCTGTCACAGAGTACCTCCTGAGATTTCTTCTGAGTCTTTTCGGCAGTTGCACTCAATGTATTAAATAGCTAAGCACCGTTCTTGCCATCCCCCTCCATCTTACTGGCTGTCTTGGACACCTTTTGCGCACCACTTCACATTCTCTCTTGCCCTGTAGGGACTTGTAAGAACCAGGTCAACACTCACCTTGACCCCTTCTCAGAACTGTGGGAGAGTTGGCCAATGGGACCAACTTTGGCCAAAAGGGGTGGCAGCCCCCACTTTTGTTTTCTGGGCAGACAGTTCTGAGACACATCTGATGAGTCTCCTCAGAAGCACCAGTGAAAGGAAGATCATGCTTTCTTTTGTCACGTGTTTCACTCTCCAGATTTCTCATTACTGTTCCTGGGGTCACTCCTCAAATAAACTACCTGCACGCAAACCTGTGTCTCAGGCTCTCTTTTACTTTTGGAAGGGTTGCGGGGTGCGGGGGATGGGGATGGTGGGAACACAGGGCACTCAGAATGAGGCAGTGCCTCTCCGAGCTAACACACTTTCAAGAGGGAAATGCATGGACTCACGGTGGACACAAGTCTGACCAGTTATTTTGTGTTGTTAGTTGCTGTTGAATTGGCTCTAACTCATGGTGACCTTATGTACAACAAAATGAAATATTGCCTAGTTCTGCATCATGAATGTTTGCGGTTTTTACTTCTTATTTTGAGTTGCGCCACATCAGCAAATGAAGAACTTGACAAAGGCTTTACTCCATCCATGTCATGAAGGTTGACTCTACTTTGAGAAGCCAGCACTTCCCCAATCATATTTTGAGTTCCTTCCAATTCAAGTTCCAGCAGTATATTGGAAAATGTCCTGTTGTGATCCATAGGGTTTTCATTGGCTAATTTTCGAAAGTAGATCACCAGGCCTTTCTCTTCCTAGTCTGTCTTAGTCTAACCATAGGACTCCCTTTAGTATTATTTGTAATTTTGGTTTGGTTTTTGTAAATTCCCTGAACTTCTGTTTATCTGGAAATGCCCTAATCTCACCATCATATTTGAGAGACAGTTTTGCTGGATATATAATTCTTGGCTGACAGTTATTTTCCTTCAAGGCTTTATATATGTCATCCCATTGCCTTCTAGCCTGCATGGTTTCTGCTGAGTAGTCCGAGCTTATTCTAATTGACTCTCCTTTGTAGATGACTTTTCTTTCATCCGTAGCTGCT
>NW_004444085.1:2440364-2456723 GCF_000243295.1 Trichechus manatus latirostris
TAATCTTCTGGATTTCTGATTGCTGTCTCTCTATGGATTCTTGCAGCCTATTAAATTTGGCATTATGTTCTTGAATAACTTCTTTAAGTTCCACTACTACTGTGTCTGTATGTTCCTTGGATGTTTCTGCATTATGAAGAATTTCCTTTCTTATTTCTAGAAGAGTTCTGTATATTAATCTTTTATATTCTGCCTCTGGTAATTCCAAGAAGTTCTCCTCCTCCAGAGAATTTATTGATTCTTTATTTTGGGAGCTTGCTGAAGCCATCATGGACTTCCTTTTTATGTGACTTGTTATTGACTGTTGTCCCTGAGCCATCAATAATTTATTATAATTTTATCTTGCATTTGCTTAGTGAGACCTAGCTTCTTATTTTGTTTTGTTTTGATATGCCCAGATAGGCTGCCCATGTGCACTAGTTTGATTTTTGACACCTATGGATCTCTAACACCCTGTCACCATGTAGTTAGCTCTGTAACTAAGTATGTGCACACAGGAGTCCGTTAAATTTTCCCATATGGGTTCAGCTCCGGTTTTCAGGCAGTCAGTCACCAAGTGTGTGATGCAGGCTCTCACTCCCAGTCCTAGAGAAGCATGGGTGACTGGTGCAGGCACTGGACTCTGGCTGTGGTAGGGGATCATGTGCTGAGCCAGGCAGGGGGCTGACGGCTGCCCCTGAGAGTCTGAAAAGAAAGTGTGTCCCTATTCTCCAGGGTGAGTAGGTAGGTGAGTTTTGCAGCTGGACTATGAGCACCCCTCTCTGTTGGCTGTAAAGACTCGAGGGCAACACTTTTTCTTGGACTACTGTTGCAGGTGACTAGGCACTTTAGGTGCTACCACCAGTCCTCAAGCCCCTGCTGCAAATTGATAAAAGTGCCTACTTAAGGGGCAAGGCTGTTTCGAGGGTCACAAATCTGCCAGTTCACAGCAAAAGCAGTTGAAGTTAAACTTCAGACGTTTGCCCTGTTGTACTGTGGCAGTGAGGACTAACGCTGTTGAGATGGGTCCCCACAAGTCTATACAAGGGTGTAAGACACTTAGAGTCTGTGGACCCCTGATGCCTGTGCCCAGCAAAGCAGCTGTGCCAACCCTGTGTTCCTGGCCTAGGGGAGCCAGCAGCTTATTTGTTCCCTCTCCAAGGCCAGGAGAATGGGTCAGGGTGCCTTTTGGGATCTACTTCCGGCCCAGCTGACACTTGGTGCAGAGCGGGGAGGGAGAAGGTATAAGGGAGAGAGGTTTTTCCCAAATGGGCTTTTTTTTTTAAAATCCCCGTGAAACGGTGCACGCCTGTACTTATCTTAGCCTCTTGGGAGCTGCTCTTCACTGGCCCAGAGTGTCCAAGCAGAATCTCTGCTGCCCAGTCTCTCTCAAAGTGGAAACTGCTTCCTTAGCATGCGCACAGCACAGGTGTTTGCCTTCTTCACCGCGGACCGGCGTGGCTGTGGCGCTGCAGTTTCGGCTCTGGCCCTCCTCACCTCTTCCAAACTGTGTCCCTCTTCCATATCGCTCAGATGGATTTCTTAACCTTGCCTTGTTCAGGGCTCCCAGGTATTCACATAGAATCAAAACACTTGTTTTTCCAGGTCTTTGTTGTAAGAGGGATATAGGAAGCGTCTAACTACTCTACCATGTTGACCCTGTCTTAGTCTGATAGCTATGCTGAAACTAGTTCACCATGGGTGACCCTGCTGGCATTTGAAATACTGGTGGCATAGCTCCCAGTATCATAGCAACACACAAGCCATCACAGTATGACAAACTGACAAATGGGTGGTAGGTGATCAGTCATGAAACCCCTATATTCTGTTTACAGCAACAATAGCAGCCTCGATCTGGAGGAAGAAGGCAGGGTCAAGTTCCAGTTCTGCCAGTTAGAAGTTGTGTGACTTTGGTAAGTCATGTAATTGTTCTAGAATTTATACTTACCTTAAAAAAAAAAAAAAGAATAGAGCATCTGCCCTGCTTAATTCACAGGGTTGTTATGATGACTGAATTATAAAATATACATTAAAAGCTTTATAAACTCTAAAGGACTCAAGGAATGAGATTATTATCATAGTTAAGCCTCCCTTAAGCCACATCCAGTTTCACAAAATGAGTTTGGTTTTTGAAGAAGCAATTACAGCATCTTTTCCAAGTTACTGGGCATTAGATGCCTTGGGCCTGGAGCCAGAAACCCAGCAAAACTTGGTTATTGTCTCCTAACCAGAAACCAAAGAGAGGGAAAGAGATTAAAGAGTAAGTTCTGGTTTTCGTGTCTCTGGCTTTGTAGCATCCCAACAAATGCATTGGTGCCAAAATATTCACAATTCCTATTAATTTCCAGCCAAAACTATTTCAAGTCCCGGTGATTGATTTGCTCTGTACAACTCCACATTGTTTCTCTATATGTTTCTCCCTAAATTTATAAAGAGGAAATATCTGAGAAAGCAAACATGACTGAAATAATTTACAGTATTACAAGCACTATGCAAATATTTTCATGAAATTGCAAACAAAACCTGTCATGCAAACTAAAACTAAAACTGTTGCCCTCAAGTCGATTCTGACTCATAGAGACCCTATAAGACAGAGTAGAACTGCCCCATAGGTTTTCCAAGAAGCAGTCGGTGGATTTGAACTGCCAACTTTTGATTAGCAGCCGAGCTCTTAACCACTGCGCCACCAGAACGCCACAAAATCTGTCATGCAAGCTTTCTGAACAAATAGAGCAAAAGATACACTTCTAAAAGTTTACTACTTTATTTAAGTAATGGATCATTATACTCACTATGCTACGCAGGGCAAGTACAATTCTCCTTCACTGTGTAGACAGATCTCCAGTAGCAAGATAACTGAAGAAAAGATTGCAGGGCATGTTTTTTTTAAAACTATACATTGTTGTAGGCACATTGAAAATGGTTCTTAGAAACTCAGATTCTTCAATATCTTCCATTAAATGAGAAGACCCAATAATGTGTTTTGTCTGGGAAGCAGATTTCCCATCCAAAACTCAGTGGACATTTGTTCTACATTATGGGCTTTAGGTTAGTTTTCTTAATTGTTTCTTTTTAAAAAATTAGATGATCAACACGGCATTACTGTCTTGCATTTTTGTCATTAACAACATATGGCTAACATTATCAGAATAAGAGTGTCCCAGGGACTCCTTCCTACGTATTGTTGTTGTTAGGTGCCGTCGAGTCAGTTCCGACTCATAGAGACCCTGTATACAACAGAGCAAAACACTGCTGGGTCCTGAGCCATTCTCACAGTCATTGTTATGCTTGAGCCCATTGTTGCAGCTACTGTGTTTATCCATCTCATTGAAGGTCTTCCTCTTTTTCGCTGACGTTCTACTTTACCAAGCATGATGTCCTTCTCCAGGGACTGGTCCTTCCTAATAACAAGTCCAAAGTACGTTGAGACATAGTCTCACCATCCTTGCTTCTAAGGAGCATTCTGGCTGTACTTCTTCCAAGATAGATTTGTTCGTTCTTCTGGGAGTCCATAGTATATTCAATATTCTTGGTCAACACCATAATTCAAATTCATAAATTCTTCTTTGATGTCCCTTATTCATTCCTACGTATTAGCTGGTTCCAATATGGTCTTTTTCCTATTAAAATTGTCTTGCCTTTTCCTGTGGCCATGCTCTTCTAAAGGTTAACCAATTCACGTGCTATATATACTATAGGTACTAAGAATTTCTGGGTGAAAATAAAAGACTTAATATGTCAGCCTTATCTAAGATAATATGTTTGTAGTTCAACAGAGGTCTGCAGGAAGAAAAACACACTAAAAATGCTGGCTCCCTGTGCTACTCCCAGAAAATAATGAATTGGGTAAGGAATGTTAATAAGAAAATGTGCCTTGCTAACAGTGCACATTACAGCAAAGAGCTCCGCTGCTAATCAAAAGGTCAGCAGTTTGGATCCACCAGCTGCATCCTGGAAACCCTATGGGTAGTTCTACTCTGTCCTATAGGGTCGCTAGGTGTCGGAATCAACTTGAAGGCAATGGGTTTGGTTTCTTTGGTTTATGTGCTAGTGGAGTCCCTGGGTGGCACAGTTAAGTGCTTACTACTAACTGAAAGGTTAGAGGTTCAAGTCCACTCAGAGGTGCTTTTGTAGAAAGACCTGGTGATCTACTTATGAAAAATTTACGTTGAAAACCATATGGAGCACAGTTCTACTCTCATACACACAGGGTTATCATGAGTCAGAATTAACTCAATGGCAACTGGTTTTGGTTTTTATGTGCTAGTTACTGCTCTGGATGATAGGGAATTTAAAGTAAGTCATGATTAATCAGGCACAAATAGTCACAGTCCAAGGGAAGAAGGGATAACTAAGTAAATAAATGTTTGTAATACATCTTACCAGAATTCAGACTGAGACTAAATCCCAATCTAAGTCAACCATTTCTTGATCATCTTTAATAGTGATGCAGCCAACTTCAAAAAATACTGTTAAAAATACAACCTAATGAACTGGATATAATATAATGCGTTTAAAATGTTCTAAATGATATTAGAGTTTTATGGTAATTTTTAAGATACATACATCTATAGATAAATGAGATAAGAAAGATTGTTCTTGCTGTTAAAAGTCAATATATGTAGTTTATGTACACAGAATGAACTGTTAGTTCCAAAAGGGAGTTCTCAGTGGTGATTCAGTAATTTATTCAAGGAAGGAAACAATGATGAATGACATAAATTATTCTTAGTTTCCTTTTTGATTTAAATAATAATTGCCAATATCCCAAGGCAGCAATGGAAATGTAGGGATAAAAAACAAGCAGCCCCAAATTCTGTCATTCTTTCAAACAGTCATTTACAAGGAAGTCTTTAGTGCAATATCTTATAAAACCAGCAGCAATATTGCATTTTAAGGAAAAAAAATGATGTTCTTAGAAAATAACTTCTATGTGTGTAGAATGTTAAGGTAAAAGAGGATCCGATTTATAGGTGATTAAATCTTAACGGATTTGAACATAAGGCAAATGAGTACATTTATTTCTATAAAGGAGATAGGTGCTAAGGTAAAAATACTTATTTCCTAAGGCTTCCTCCTCTGCAACTCATTGGCATGGAATTTAAGAATAAAATTAGAAACTGAAAAATAGACTGCATAAGCACCCAGAGGCAACCTTTGTTGACCTCATTATGTATTACAGATGTTGGTTATACCAGCACTGCTCCCATCTGGGAATTAAAAAGACTATTGTTCCTCAAGCAGCACAGACTCAGCACACCACGGCCTCCTCTTTTCACGTTCTGCAAGGCAAGAAACTTATTATATATACTGTATATATAATACCAGGCAATAGGGAGAAGCAATTAAGCAATATTCACTGTTGTAATTAAAACAATTCAGTAAATAAATTGCAGGTCAAGCTTTCACTTTCTCTCTTTGTCTATCTCTCACCTCAGCCTTCATCTGGTCCCTCTCCTGTATAAGACCATTCCGGGTTATCTTATAAATTATAACTTATGCATTTTGGGACACTAAAGTTTCCACAGTAGTCCAAGATAAACGGGAGATCCTGACATGCATGTTTTCCCTATATAGTATCTAGTTCATCAATATGAAGAAAGATGTCCATTTAGATTCAAAAGTCATTCTGTAGATATTTCAAGTGCTAGTCCTAGTATTAGTAAATCAAATATATTTACCTTTTACTGAGTGTTAACCCTTTTCAAACTCTTTAGAAAAGGGTTAACATGAGCAATACCTCCTTGAAAACTGATTGCCTTTTCTTCTCTTTTCTTCCTTTCTTCCTTCCTTCCTTCCTTTCTTCTCTCTCTGTCTTCTTCTTTGTGTGTGTGTGTGTGTGTTTTAAACTAGTAACTTGGCAAATGGCCATTGACTGAAACTACAGATTTCTGGGTTTCAGCTTCAAATTGCCCACCCGAATTGGTGTGAAATTCACTTTGCTTAGAACTGTGTTAACTAGAGACTCTCTTGCAGATGCCTGCTCAGTGTCATCCAGAACGACTGCTTTTCTATACTGCTAGTGTTGGAACCCTCCCTTTCTTATACCTGACAAAGCGTTGTCCTGGAGACTTTTCCAGAAAAGGGAGCCTAATGTCTGTAGTACAGGCATTCCTTCTAGAATACACCAAATAGTAGTCAAAACAAAACCTCTTCCATTAGTGCTACTGAAGACTGTGCTCAGGGATTTTATGTTGTGTTTTGCTCTCTGTTGAAACTGTTCCTGTCAGCTGACAGCGCGAAGGCACTGCTACTAGGTGCTAATGATCACCTCTGGAAGCTGCCAGAGTCCTTGTCTCCTGCTGGTCACTAAGATATAATCAATAATTCTTCTAGTAGTATTTTGTTTTTTGTTTTTAACCTGTTAAATTTCCTGTTAACATTGAATGACTGTCACAACCACTGCTATTTGACATGGGTCCCCAAGAAAGAGAGCTGCTCTAGAAGGAAATTACACTGTGTTATAAATTAATATAATTCAATTACTTTGGCTAGAATAAATAAAAAACTGTTAGTCTAGGAGATAGTGGACCTGCATCGTAGGTCTATCTGGCTGTTAATCAACTGTAGAACTAGGTAAGATATTTAGCCTTTCTGGAACTCATTTTTCTCATCTGAAAAACTACCATTTCTTCATGAAATGGTTTTTGAGCCTCTATGATATGTAGGACATTATATTAGTCCTTGTGAGGAATAAAGGATAAAACACTGTCTATCTTTAATATGGGAGTCCCTGGGTGGTGCAAATGGTTAATGTGCTCAATTACTAACTGAAAGGCTGGAGGATCCAGTCTACTGAGAGGCTTCCAAAGTGTCAGCCATTAAAAACCCTCTGGAGCACAGATCTACTCTGACACATATGGGGTCTCCATGAGTCAGAATCAACTTGATGGCAAGTGGTGGTGGTGGTGGATCTTTAAGATGCTGAGCATATAGAAGTGTAATAGACATAAATAACATCATTATAACATTAATATTAAAGTGCTTGTAAATGTGCTTTGTGAGTGCTCAGGCAAAGAGTTCAAAAACATAAAGTGCTAAGAACACTGTGCTTGGCCTAACAGAAGGCAGAAGCACATATTTGTCCTCTCCTTTGCTCTTGCTAGTAGGGATGTCAAGAAATATACAGGGGAGGAGTGAGTTAAAGATGAGCCCGGAAGCACTGGTGAGATTGACTCTAGTATAGATTCCATATGGAAAAACAGTGGGAGATAAACCTGGAAAGTGAATTAAGATCAGATGTGGTAAACCCTGAACGCTGAGCTAAGGATTTGGAATGGCGTTAGGAATGCCCTGAAGTTGTCTAAGCAGAACTCACATGATCCAAATGTATTGCATTAGGGAGCTAATGTGTCTATGGTGTACTGAATGTTGGGACAAAGAAAGTCTAGAATTGGGTTACACTGAGATAGAATCGATAATTCATGTACTGAATGTTGGGACAAAGTCTAAAACTGGATGCGTTGGGTTATATCAGGTTTTTTTAGAAAAAATTTCAAGAGTCCATGGGTGGTTTTTTGGAAGATCTGACTATGATCTTCCAAATTTATATGCAAAATTTGAGCAGGTTTGTTTTTCTTGGGAGAGGGTCCGTAGATTTAATTTGATTATCAAGAAGATGCTTACCATCCACCAACAAATTTTATGATCATTGGATTTAATTATAATTTATATTCCTTCACTTTCTAAAATTCTACTATTCTACATTTTTATTCTAAAGTCAAAATTGAAGAGAACTCTTACTTAAATTGTATTCTTTTCACCCTGGGCTTTTTATTTTCTCTTCTGACAAGAGTGTTATATATTTTTAGATCCTCATTTCTGGTCCCCTAAGTCCTTTTAAGGCAGTCATAGTTACATTATTATATATTCAAAAATTATATTAGCCAAGTTTTAGAATTTAAAAGATTATATAGCTTTTTATGTAAGCAAACTTTTAAGAAAATAATGCATAGCGTTAACATAATTTAAAATTTTAACAGTTAAAATGGTTAAAAGTAAACAGTTTATGACTTAACTTTCAGTTTAGGATGCAAATTGTCATACCTAACAAAGTGACACTAATTTTTTTAAACTAATAATTAAAATTGTAGTTCTACTTAATTCAATCATCTACTATTACAAATTGAACAGCACTGAGCCAGATGACAATTGTTTTACAAAAAATGAATGTGCTTTTATTCTCCTTACAGTGCCTCTCCATGAACTGTAAAAGGTCTGTCCATTATTTACAGACATTCTTACTTTCTCATGTGCTCAGCTATTGAGGGAAAGCAATTAGGATTCCATTGTACCTGCTCCTCAGAGTAGGAAGTTGGGAAAAGAAATTAAGATTGTCAAAAAATGAACACTTTCTTAGTATTATCCTTTAAAGGACACATAAATGTACTGTGATCATATGATTAATTGTCCAAACCAGCACTCTATTGAGCCGGCAACGAGGCGAAAATACTACATCAGCACAATAGGCATCACCTGGGTCTGCTCTAGGCCAAAAGAACAACTGGTCACCCTATGTATATGGGCTAAGAATGAAGTCTTTACATGAATCAGTCTTGCAAATAAATATTAAATATTTTCAGTGAGATACGCATAAACACACACACAGTTTTTCTTTTTCTTTTTCTTTTTTTAAACCAGACTAACCTTAACACAGAAGAGAAATAACTATCAAAAAAGTGTCCAGACCACTTTAACTCTCTCTTTCTTGTAATGACCTAGACAAAGGGGTCTGCAATCTCAGATTTATTCTCTTAAAAAGACTTGAGCAGAGATAGAGATTTAAGAATTAGGATTGTAGAGTCTTAGGAATCATTACAAGAATTAATGCACCCTACATATAGAGATTTCCAAGACGAAAGACTAAAAGGATCCTTTTATCTCTTGAAATCTTCATCATAGAAAATACTAATTCCTAATACTTTGATGAAATAGGTGCCTTTGGTATACAACAAACACAATATATAGTTAGCCTGACCAAATCTCAGAAAACAGGGAAAAACAAAAACCAAACCAAGTAGTTTGACCTCACCAGACAAGCTACACAGTAAGGCACGTTACTTTACTGATCAAATCATGCTAATTCAAGTCTTCTCCTGTCCTAGGTTCCAGAAATTAGACACCTTTCAAAAATGCTCCATCATTATTTCTGTGTTCCCCTAAGAGACTGTCCCATCTTCCTTTTTACTTACCCTCAGTCTCTTCTTCCCTTCTAGATACTTCAAGTTACATAAAAAAAGATCCCATGTATACCAGTGGCTATAAAAAGAAGATATAGGAGGAGAGGGAGTACTTAGAGAAAAGGAAGGGAGTGTGTCCTGTTACATACATACTCATGTATTTGTATTGGTTGATGAACAAGCATTAAATCTGTGATGTATGTGATGACTATTCCTGTAAAGAGATTAAAAAAAAAAAAAAGACATAATTAGAGATTTCAGTATAATGAAACCAGAATAATTCATATAAATAGATTCAAAGACATAGATTAAGAAACCTGCGACTGATTGTAGGACAAATTCTAGATCATGATGCCTTGGGTCTTGGCAATGTAAGGACCAGAACTTAACGTGTTCTTAAGGAAATCTTCAACAAAAGATCTGGCATTAGCACAGTTTAAAGGACAGTGAGAGCACCTTTGCAGAGAAGAAATTGGAGAGATTTGCAGGCTAGAAACAGAAAGCACAAGTGTTGTTTACAAGCAAGACACATGGAGAGTCAAATAGAGTTTGGGGACCAAGAGGAAGTCTGCAGAGCGGGAGGAAACTATTGCCCGGGTTCTCTTGAAATTAGATGATTAAGAACATGGGGATCTTGAGTTAGTACTGCAGCCCACCCAACCTCAAGAGCTGTTAAATAAGTGGATATTGATTGTGAGATAAAGCTCTTGGATCAAAACAAAACAAACAAACAGATAAACATTGATGACTATAGCAATAAAGACTTTGAATGTCATAGAACCAAAGGAGATTCTCTCTCTGCCTCTCCCTCTGTGTATGTGTGTGTGTTTGTGTGTGTGTGTGTATGTATGTGTGCCTTGTCTCAACAAATTTTCATGGAGAACCCCAATTTTTATAACAAATATAAACAGAGCTACTCTGATAGAAATGAAAAGAGGGAACACTGCTGAGAAGTCACATATCTAAAGTAATCCGATCTATAGCAATGAAAATATAACAATGCCTTTTATTAGTTCCCCCACCATGGTGTTACTTTGTATTAATTGTTTTTCCTTTTTATAGGCTTGTGATCTTTATGTCCTTCCTCAGGATAAAAAGATCCTTCAAACCTACAGAGAGTCCTATCAAATTTCCTAAAATTTCTAAAATCATCTATAGTTGACCCAAGGTACAATTGTAAAGTAGCTGAATTTGTCCTTGTCCTGGTTTATTTTCTTGTCCCTGTCCTCCATCATCACTGACTTCTACACCACACCCCTCCAGGCTCCTCATGTCCTTCTTCTGTCAAAATCTGGAGTAGAATCTATTATTCAACATTTATATTCCCATGTTACAGTCAGTTTAACTAAATGCACTTGCCATACCCTGAAAGGGAATTTGTTTTTTAAGATAAGCAATTGTGGAATAAAGTCCTGCTGGTACTGTGGTGCCAGCACTTCCTCACTCAGTGAACTTTGCCTCGCTGACATCACTCACATAGTCACAGAGAACTGAGTCACTTGTAGAATCTTTGGAAATGTTTTGACCTTGTGATACACACTGACAGGAATAGGTAACTTGACACACTGTCAGGAAAAAGTTAAAAAGCAAGCTTTTGCAAAATGTAGTTACCAACACCTGTATCCATATTGCAACTTATCTATTAGGCTTCCTTCCCTCTTTAACATAACATTTTACATTCTGTAGAAAGCAATAGAGCCCTTGACGGGGAGAAATGAATATTTGGTATGTATTTTGGAGGCCTTATCTTTCTCTCTGGACTTTGAAATATTGTGTGCTGCTCTGGTGTATTGGTATTTTAAAGCCTCATGTAAACGAAGCCCCTTCCGATGTCGCAGCACTGGAGAGCCTGTCAAGAGTTCACCTTACTTTCCCCAATACTCAAAGGCAATGCCATTTACCCAATGCTTATTATCTACATATGTGCCAGACATTGAATTCCAAGCATGAACAAAACAGTTAAAATATTAGTTCTCATGAACTTACATTTCCATGGGACAAGACAGATAATAAACAAATGATAATGTTAGCAGGTGTGAATTGCCATGGACAAAAATTAGTCAGTATAAAGGAAGTCAGAATGACCCAGGCCAGGTTAAGGATATGAATTTAGACAGGACACTCAGGGAGGAAATGACATTTGAGCACAAACCTGAATAAAGGGAAAAGAGTCATTAGGGTTTCAAGAGTTAAGGTCTTCCTGGCAGCCCATTTCTTCTTCACTTGGTGCCAGCTGAAGTGGCTTGCAAGCTGGGATTTGGAGTCATCTGAAGGCTTGCTCACTCCCATGTCTGGTGATTGATGCTGGCTGAAGGCTAAGACCTGAGCTGTGGCTGTCAGCTGGGACACCTACATGGGGCCTCTTCATGTGGCCTGAGCTCCTTCAAAATATGGTAGCTGAGTTGAAAGAGAAGCCAGAAAGGAGCTTTGTCATCTTTTGCAACTTTGCCCTAGAAGTCACGCAGGTCACCACTACTGCATCCCATTTGTTGAAACAGTGACAAAGACCCACCCAGCTTCAAGGAGAGGGAACATGGACTCCTCCTCTTGATGGGGAAGTGACCAGGATCTGGAGGAGAATGTGGGACTGGAAATATTGTTGTACTACATGTGAAAAGTACAGCTTGACACAAATAGCTACTGTAATATCTAAGTAATCTAAACAAAAGATTGTGGTAATCCAGACTAGTGTGCAAGGAGTGATGAGAAGTGGTCATTTTAGGGATACACATTCAGGACAGAACTGATAGAATTTACCCCTGGATTAGATGTGGGGTGAAAGAAAAAAGAAATTGAGGATGAATGCAGTTTTATTTACTAAGCTACTAGGTCAATGGAGTCACCATTTATTGAGAGGGGAAGACTATAAAGAACAGGTTTTGAATCCATGAAAATTCAATATGCTTATTCGATATCCAAATGGAGGCATCAAGTAGGCAGTTAGTTATATGAGCCTGGATTCAAGGAGCACTAGAGCTGGAGACAAAAATGTGAAAGTTGTCAACATATAGATGATCTATATAATTCAAAATCATGGGACTTTATGAGGTCATCTAGAGAATGGAGTTCTGATACTGGAGAGAAAATGGCCTAGGTCTGACACATCTTTGGAAAGGAAAGAAGAGTATCTAACAAAAAGGAGACTAAAGAGAAATGGCCAGTGAGCAAGAAAGACAAGCAAGAGAGTATAGTGTTCTGGAAACTAGGAGAAGCAAATGTTTCAGAAGAGAATGCCAAAAGTTGCTGAAATTTCCAGAAACATGAGGTCTCAGGCAGCATGGAGATTATTGGTATGCTTGAGAAGATCATTTATCTGTTTCTAGCAAAGTTTAGGGGGAGACTTCTGATCAGAATAGGTTCAATAGAAAATAAGAAGAGAGGAAATCTTTCAAGGAATTTTCTGTAAATGGGGAACAGAGAAATGGGGCAGCATAGGAGAAGGCTCTAGGGTGAAAAGAGGGTCATTTTTGTTTGCTTTATATGGGAGATTTTATCTAATGGAGTTTACCCAGTAAAAAGTAAAAACTAATAATGCAATAAAAAGAAAGTATAGTTTGAGGAGCAAAGACCTTGAGACTGTGAGAAAGGAGGGGAAGTGCCCATGTGCAGGGACTGATCTTAATTTGAGCACCAGTGGCTTGTCCATTGTATCAGAATGGAAGGCAAAGTATTAGGTTCAGATGTACATGGGTGGGCATACGTAAAGTGGGAGAATATGGATTTTCTCTTAATAAAATTAAAAAAAAAATGGATGTTAGTAAAGAATGAGGAACATAAATGGAGTTCTGGAAGCTCGAGCTGAGAGAAGGAAAGTTGTGACTTAGCTGCCTAAGGAAATAGGATTATAAATGAACAAGGAAATGTAATTGGACTGGTGGGCAGCACTGAGGACCCGCCTGACACCTGTGGCTGTGAATTTTAAATGATACCAGCTGTCAAGTTTGGCTGTTTCTCCCCAGCCAAATTTCACATGCCCACCTGTATCCCTGGGATAGCCAGTGAGTTGCAGTTTACTAGGGATGGCGTAACTCCAAGGTTGGGGTTTTTCCAGTTGAGAATGATGGAGGAAGAGAGGAGCAAGAGAGCCAAGAGTTGAGTGTAGATTCAGGGATCCTAAACTAGAGGTCAGTAGAGAGAGGGTGGACAGAGGAAAGATGCAGGGATAGTAGATTGCAGGTAGACATACGTAACATACAAAATTTTATAAAACCGTGATTTCTGCCTTATAGTTCTAACATATTGAACACAGGAACACATACTTTCTCAGTCAAGTCTATTTCCCATCCTGTATTTTTGACAAAGTGATGAAAGGAAAGAGGTGGTATTGGGAAAGTGGGATGCTTAAAATTGTGGTTTCAAAGGGGGTGCACGTTTGGGTAATGACCTAGGGACTCAATTAGCAAAGTAAGAAGAAGGAAAAACTTCTGGAAGTAAAAAATTTCATGGAATTAAAGATCAGATTATTATCTTTATGGATATTGAGGTCATCAAATAGAAGTATAGGTAAAAGGAGAAAATGTGCCCATGAGGGGAAGTGTGCGAAAAATCTACCACAAAGGGGGTGGGGGGTAGACATAGGTGGTGGTATGCTTGGATGGCAAATGCTTCAAAGGAGGCAGATAGGGGAAGCAGGGTTAGAGAATGAGCAGGTTTAGGGCTTAAATGATGAGTGTGGCTGTGTTCCAATAAAACTTTATTTACAAAAACAAGCAGCATGGATTTTGCCATGGGTCCTAGTTTACTAAACCCTGGGTTACAGTCTTCCTACTCAAAATGTGGTCTCTGAACCAGCAGCATTGCAGCAGCATCACCACCTGGGAACTTGATAAAAGTGCAAATTTCTCAGCCCTACGAGATCTATTGAATCAAAATCCTAATTTTAATAAGATTCCAGGTGATTTGAATGCACATTAAAGTATGAGAAGTAACAGTAGAGAATGAAAATTAAGACAATATTTAGAGTAGAGACTTTTGTTGATAATATAATGTGAGCTTCAGAGGGTACAGTGAAAGGGTTTTAGGAAAAATAGTAGAGGTAGGGTTGGGAATTTCTTCATTAATGAGAATGAAAGCACAAATAATGTACATATCCCCTTCCCCATATTAAAGCTTTCTTATGAAAAAGATTTACTTTTCTATTAAAAATTTTTTAAGAAAAAATGCTTGGTGAGGAAAGCTTTCTTTGTAGACACTCTTGGTGGAGGTAAAGAATGAAGAATAGTTCCTTGCCGCTGAAATCATTTTGTGTACATGTCCTACGTTGTTGTTGTTGTTAGGTCCCCTTGACTCAGTTCCAACTCATAGCAACCCTATGTACAACAGAACAAACACTGCACGGTCCTGCGCCATCCTCACAATAGTTACTATATTTGAGCCCATTGTTGCAACCTCTGTGTCCCTCCATCTCCTTGAAGGTCTTCCTCTCTTTCTCTGACCCTCTAGTTTACCAAGTGTGATGTCATTGTCTAGGGACTGGTCCCTGCTGATAACATGTCTGAAGTACTTGAGATGAAGTCTTGCCATCCTCAATTCTAAGGAGCATTCTGGCTGTACTTTTTCCGAGACAAATTTGTTCATTCTTCTAGCAGTCCATGGTGTATTTAATGTTCTTCACCAAAACCATAATTCAAAGACGTCATTTATTCTTTGGTCTTCTTTATGCATTGTCGAGCTTTCGCATTCATATGAGACTATTGAAAACACCATGGCTTGGGTCAGGAGCAATTAGTCCTCAAAGTAAAATCTTTGCTTGTTAACACTTGAAAGAGGCCTTTTGCAGCAGATTTGCCCAATGTAGCACTGCAGTTTCCATGGGTGTTGATTGTGGATCCAAGTAAAATGAAATCCTTGACAACTTCAATCTTTTCTCCATTTATCATGATGTTGCTTATTGGTCCAGTTGTGAGAATTTTTGTTTTCTTTATGTTGAAGTGTAATTCATACTGAAGGCCGTATTCTTTGATCTTCACCAGCAAGTGCTTCAAGTTCTCTTTGCTTTCAGCAAGCAAAGTTGTGTCATCTGCATATTGTAGGTTGTTAATGAGTCTTCTTCCAATCCTGATGCCACATTCCTCTTCATATAGTCCAGCTTCTCAGATTATTTACCCAGCATACAGATTGAATAAGTATGATGAAAGGATACAACTTCAATGCACACCTTTCTAAACTATGCAGTATCCCCTTCTTCTGTTCAAACAACTGCCCTTTGGTCTATGTACAGGTTCCTCATGAGCACAACTAAGTGTTCTGGAATTACCACTCTTCACAATATTAACTATAATTTGTTATGATCCACACAGTTGAATGCCTTTGCATAGTCAATAAAACACAGGTAAACATCTTTCTAGTGTTCTTTGCTTTTAGGCAAGATCCATCAGACATCAGCAATGATATCCCTCATTCCACGTCCTCTTCTGAACCTGGCTTGAATTTCTGGGAGTTCCCTGTCAATGTACTGCTGCAACTGTTTTTGAATTACCTTCTGCAAAATTTTACTTTGCGTGTGATATTAATAATATTGTTAGATAACTTTCGCATCCTGTTGGATCACCTTTCTTTAGAATGGGCACAAATATGAATCTCTTCCAGGTGATTGGCCAGGTAGCTGTCTTCCAAATTTCTTGGCATAGACAAGTGAGCAACTCCAGTACTGTATGCATTTGTTGAAACATCTCAATTCATAATCTATCAATTCCTGGGGCCTTGTTTTTAACCCATGCCTTCAGTGCACCTTCCTTCAATACAATTGGTTCTTGATCATATGCTACTGCCTGAAATGGTTGCATGTCAACTAATACTTTTTGGTACAGTGACTCTACATATTTCTTCCATCTTCCTTTGATGCTTCCTGCTTCGTTCAATATTTACCCCATAAATCCTTCAGTATTGCAACTGGAGGCTTGAATTTTTTCTTCAGTTCTTTCAGCTTGAGAAATGCCAAGCCTGTTCTTCCTTTTTTTTTTTTTTAATTATACTTCAGGTGAAGGCTTAGAGAACAAATAGTTTCTCATGAAACAGTAGTACACGTATTGTTTTACGACATTGGTTAACAACCCCAAAACATGTCAACCCTCTAACTTCTCAACCTTTTTTTTTGGTGAAAATACTCATAGCCAAAGATACACCATTTCAAAAATTTCTACATGCACAGTTCAGTGACGTTGACTACACTCTTCCAATTGTGCTGTTATTCTCACTTAAG
>NW_004444085.1:2464325-2465614 GCF_000243295.1 Trichechus manatus latirostris
TTGTTTGCTCATCTGTGGGCACAATACATTTCACCTGCTTCTCCAACTGGCAGGGTCAGTCACTCAGATATGGTGCGGAAGGGCAGATCTAGCTTAAGAGGAGTTACTGGGATGGGTTGTTTGTGGCACTTACTACAGCCACCAGAGCAGGTCAGTAATCAGTGCAGGGCAGTTTCCAGTAGGCCGTGCCTGTGCTGCTTGGTGGTGTGCTGTTAAGCACACTGTGCAGGTAGGCAGGATGCATTGGGGAGATTGTTATGTGTGGAACTAAGATGGATGTGGGAGAGAGGAGAGAGGAACAGGAGCCAAAAACATACAGACAAACAGAAAAGAATGCTAGGGGTGCTTGCCGTTGGAGTGTAGAGATGAGAGACTATGAAATGGAGAAAAACAGAAAGGGGAAGAGGAAGAAAAGAAAAGAAAAGAAAAGAATGAATAACTAAAAATTGGAAAGGTTAAAAAACCGCAAAGTTCCCAGGAATCCCACCAGTGCAGCTATGAGGTCTGGGGAAGTTGCTCTCAGGTGTTGCAGTAAAGCCTGTCTAGAAGGCATAGAGTTATACAACGCCAGGTATTCAGGGAACAGAAAGAGAAGGAAAATATAGAGAGATGAGAAACTGAGCAATGAAGAAAGACAAAAAGGGAAAAAGGGGGAAAAGAAAACAAAACAAATTAAAAAAAAAAAACAAGGAATGCCCCCCCAAAAAACAGAAAAAAATCCCAACGATAATTGAAGTGCCCTCAGGGATCCCTCTGCCCTTCTCTGCAAGCCGAGGGGGAAGTCACCTTGCCACGCCCCACCGCCTGGGTGAAAAGGGCTCCCAACTCAAGAAAAGGATAAGAAAACAAAAAAACAATTCAAAACAAACAAACTAACAAAAGCCCCAGTATCCCACCAGCACAGCAGCCCAGACCAGGCAGCATCTCCGCACTTGAATGGAGCTCCACAGCCCCTCAGGAAGAAGCAAAGATGGCGCATGGAGCCAGGTATTTGAGCGAAAGGAGGGGGAAGTGGCCAGAGGTAAGGAAGAAATCAAAAGAAGCAGAAAAAAAAGCAACACTAGCAGCCAAAAAATGTCACTCAGAGAGCCAGCTAGTGTGGCCTGGTGTTTCTTGGACAAGAGACTGTGTCCACGGGAAGCAGAAGGGGCCGAGTGTGGGTGAAGAAGGGTAGGGAGTGGGAAAGCATTTATCACAAATTACCAGAGCTCTGCAGCCCCTCAGGAAGAAGCAAAGATGGCGCATGGAGCCACATATTTGAGTGAAAGGAGGGGGAGGTGGTGAGAGGT